>NW_027412088.1:194317752-194667752 GCF_047663935.1 Musca autumnalis | reverse complement strand
ACTTCTTATATAAGACCAATTGGTCTTCTCATAGAGGATCTAAAGGTCTTCTCACAGAAGACCAATAAGTCTCATTATAGAAGATCAAACGGGTTTCTATAGATACCCAAAATGTCTTCTTAGAGAACACCAATAGTCCTTCCCGGAGAAGACCCATAGGCACTCTCATAGAACACCAATTGGTTTTCTTACAGAAGACCAAAAGGCCTTCCCAAAAAGTCTTGAATACCAAAAGTTCTTCTCACAAAAGTCCGGAAGATCTTCTCATAGAAGACCGAAAGATCTCCTCATAAGATACAAAAAGTTCTTATTGTAGAAGACCATTAGGCCTTTCCAAACAAGACAAAGACGTATTTGTCAAACGTCTCATAGAACAACAATAAATTTTCTTACAGCAGACCAATAGGTTTCCCAAAGAAGACCAAAACGTCTTCCTAAAGACCAAACGTTTTCGAATAGAAACCCAAAGGTGCAATATGCTTTCTCTTAGTAGATTATTCGACCAACTATGTTTTCTGATGGAAGGCCAATAGTTACTCAAGTAAGATTAATAGTTTACTATAGAAGACCAAAAAGTCTTCTTAAACAATAAATCATTAATATGTCTTCCAATAGAAGTGCAATAAATCTTCTCATAAAAGGACCTTATGTGTCCTCTAAAAAGTCCAATATTTCTCTTTATAAAATAACAAAAATCCACTTATGTTTTAAAAAATTTTTAAAAATTACTTTTAAAATTTATTTTAGTCTCTCCAAAAAATAATCATAACCCATATTGTCTATTATCCTCCAAGGAACACTTGCATGAAATGAGTTTTATTGTTACACATCATAACTTCAAAATGTTAAAATTGAAGTTACGTTTGTTCCTCAACGAATTTCAAGCGAAACCAATTCACAACATGTAGCTTTTTGTATTCTTGCCTTGCTTGCCCTGAGTCCCAATGAGAAATTTTCTACATTTTTTTCTTTAACTTAAATTCACACACATTGTTCTGAGCACATAAAGTTATTCTTGGCCATGTACTCTATCAGCTAGCTGAGGGTAATTGCAATTTGGTTTGAAACCAATTCGTAGATACAGATATTGACTTCGGGTTGCATTCATGGGAAAAAGTTTCGATAACAACGAAATAATGAAAATGAAAAATGAAATGGATTTTTCAGAGTAGATTATTACTTTAAAATCCCTTAAGGGGCTATTTTTTGAAGTATGGAAGAGGAAAATAGTTTGATGTGATGGGGGCATATTTGATGTGGCCATGAGGTTACTGAAACAAAAACAAAATAAAGAAAAAAAAAACAAAAGTTATTTTGTAGTTTCAAAATGTTGTTTAGAGGCTATTATCCTATGAGTAAAATGATTGACTAACAACTTGAATGTATTCTATGAATATTGGTTATAACTTCAGAGGACAATTCGTTTATGGTATACATTTCACCCATTCGAATCCCCCTCCTAGTAGATTTGCGTCCAATGAACTATGTG
The DNA here is from genome assembly GCF_047663935.1 of Musca autumnalis. Taxonomy (NCBI): domain Eukaryota; kingdom Metazoa; phylum Arthropoda; class Insecta; order Diptera; family Muscidae; genus Musca; species Musca autumnalis. The sequence goes on along the minus strand of NW_027412088.1, from coordinate 194,666,263 downwards.
GAACTATCTAGTTCACTACGCAGTTCTAATGGCTCACATCATTTGTATGAATAAACAACGTATACGTAATATCTAGCGTTAGATACTCATACTTTTTGGAACTGGTACAATTAACTAGGAACTAGATTCTCCAACTCGAATATGTAGCAGATAATGACCACTCCCTGTCATGTCATATGACTAGCCTAAAGCAATGGCTCACATATTACCAAGTAGAGCCTAAAAGTATGCAAACCACTTGATGGATAAAACCACATAAAATATATAACACAACTCTGTATTTTTTCATTAATACTGTCTGCGAACATCGACTTTAATTTAAATTTTTTAAAATAAAATTTCAAGTTTTTAGCTTGCAATCACATCCTTCCTGACTTTCCCACCCCTCAACCCTTGCATTACTTTCCGCTTCATTTTCCTTGTCTAACCTTTTAACAATATTTCATCTGGTCTTTGCTGGTTATCAAACTTTAAGCAAACAAGAAAAAAAACAACAGCAACAACAACAACAAAACCAACAACTGCAACAAGAAAAAGTTTTTCGGTTAAAAAACAGAATAAAAGTTATTGAGTTGTAATTGCACATTTTGTCATTGATGTAATTGTTGTTGTAGTATGTTTTTGGGACATGGTGTTGGCATTGATGTTGTTGTTCTTGTTGTTATTATTACTCTTGTTTTAGTTGGCTATAATGGGTACAATATGTACTAGTTATGCAGTTGCTGTTGGTGTGCTAAACCACCAACTATGATGACTAACAAAGTCTAGCGGAAAAGGGGAACGGAAGGGGACGGAAAAGCCCTGTTAAGTAAAGTTTTGTTTCCTACTTTTTGGCTTTTGTACACGTGCTGCAAATGCAATTAGTAGTAAAAAAGAAGTTTACAAGCAGTTTTGTTCTTCTTCTTCTTGGTGCTGCCTGAGAGACCAATGTAAAGAAACTTCTTCCTAGATGGTATTTGGTGTTCGGCATTTGTTGTTGTTGCTGCTGTTGCTGTTTTACTGCACAACAATTGCAAGGACTTTTACCAATAAAATTTCCAGCTGTCTTGGTGATGCTTTTGTTCCTTTTTTGGCCTCAGTTAGAGTAGTTAAAGTTTGTTCCTCTTCTTCTTCTTCTTGCTGTTGTTGGTTTTAACAACTTCAAGCACGACTGACGGCTAAAGGTTGTTTTGTTTTTTTTTTCTTGCACAACAATAAAAGATGTCGTTACAAATTCGGTTTGTTTTGTTTATATTGGACATTTTTAAGGCATCTTTAAGGCACACACCACACCACCAAATGCAGCCAAGACATCGAAAAGTCGTGAAAAACTATATTGCAGCTGTTCGAGGCTGAATGACTTAAAAGTCATCCAAGATGATGGCAAAGGATAACAAACGGGACGACCTCAAGCATACCATAACCACAATGTTGTCAATGTCTTGTGATTGGTCAGGTCGCCGGGATGCCATGCTGATGGTTTTGGTGGCCATGCAGACCGCAATGTAATAAAATGAAATAGTTTTACAAACACCAGAAAAGTTAACAAGTAAGAGAAATAAAAGAAATTCGTGATTTTGGATACTTTTCTTTATTTTAGTTTAAAGACATTTCGTTGGTGAAGTTTGTTCTTTTCCAAAAGAATGCCGGAAAGGGTTAAAATGTTTGTGGGGATTTTGAAAATAATGTTTCTTTTATATTAAAACCCTGAAGAAATAAATGGTATTCAGACTTCAAGGACATCCATGGAAAGCATTGGTCTAAATATAGGGTTCCTGGCGTTTTAAGGGGACCAATATGCATTCACTTCTACTGGAAAAATTATTGGTTCCCATTTAAATAGGAATTTTCGTTTTTTATAATAAGGGAAATTGATTTTTGGGTGCCACCGTGGTGCAATGGCATGCACACCCGCCTTGCACGCAGTAGGTCGTGGGCTCGATTCCCCGGCCAGGCGACATCAAAAAATTTTCAACGGTGGCAAAATACCCCTCAGTAATGTTGGCGACATTTCCTGAGTATTTCAGCCTTGAAAAACTTCTCCACAAGTGGTGTGTCAAGACACGCCGTTCAGACTCGGCGATAAACAGCAGATCCCATATCATTGATCTAAATATGAATCGGGGTGCACTCATTGATATGAACGAAGTCTCCCTTGTCCCGTATGGGATATTGTGGAACAATGTTTGTTTTGTTGATTTTGGACCAGGACATATAATTTAAGTAATTTTAAGTCTATATATAACGTTTGAGTCTTCTACAAAATTAATTTCTGATTTTTATAAGATGAACCATTCATTGGTACTTTTTTAAAGATAACTGTTGATTTTTATACGGTATTTAGGCAGACATATTAATAATCTATAGGGCTTCTATTAGAGGACTTATAGGTAGTTTTTTATGTTGGCCTTTTATTCCTCTTCTCTAAGAAGTCATATTTTATTTATCTTCTCTGAGACGCACATTTTTTTCAATTTAATTTTTTTTTAATTTCCATTATTTCATTGTTATAGAAACTTTTTCCCTTGAATGCAACCCGAAGTCAATATCTATAGCTATGAATTGGTTTCAAAACAAATTGCAATTACCCTCAGCTAGCTGATAGAGTTCATGGCTAACAATAACTTTATGTGTGAATTTAAGTTAAAATAAAAAAAAAGATGTAGAAAATTTCTCATTGCGACTCAGGGCAAGCAAAACAAAACGCTACATGTTGTGAATTTGTTTTACTTGAAATTCGTTAAGGAACGAACAAAACTAAAATTTTAACATTTCGAAGTTATGATGTGTAACAATAAAACTCATTTCATGCAAGTGTTCTTGGAGGCTAATAGACAATATGGGTTATTATTATTATTATTTTTTTTTTTGGAAAAACTTTAATAAATGTTAAAGTTAATGGATTTTTAAAACCGTTTTTGTAATTCTTTTGAACTTATAAATTGCAACCCAAGAGGAATTTTTAAGGAAATTTTTACTTTATGAGTACTATTGATCTTCTCTGAGACGACCTACATGCCATCTATGAGAACATTTATTGATCTTCTTTAATAACACTTATTGGTCATCATAAGAAAACGTAGATTCCTTCTATAAGGAGACTTATTGTTTATTTCCTAGGAAGACGTGTGGGTCTACTAGAGGTTGACATCTAAAAAACAAATTATTTGTGTCCTTTTCGCTTTTAGAATGCAATTGTAAAACAAAATGTTAATATTTTATAAGAAGACTTATTCAATATATATAAGAAGGCCTATTGATCTTCCAGTGGAGGACTTATTTCTCTTGTATAAGATAAGCTATTGATTTTCTATAAGAAGACCTGCTAGTCATCCCTATGATAGCCTATTGGTCTTCCAAAAAAGAGGACCTATTTTTCTTCTATATGAATACCTATTCATTTCCCATTTAAGGATTTATTTGTCATCCTTAATTATACTTGTTATCCTCCCTGAGCACATTTAAAGATCTTCTATGAGAATACCTATTGGTTTTTCAAACGGAGCTAAATCGGTCTTCTCTTGCTATATGAGAAACTTCTAGGTGGTCTATAGTAAAAATACATTAGTCATCTATGAGAAGACCTGCTTGCCTTCTGTGAGAAGACCTGGTGGCCTTCTGTGAGAAGATCTATTTGTCTTCTTAAGGAGGACCTATTAGTCCTTTATATGAAGATCTAGTGGTATTCTGTATGAAGATACATTATCCTTCTATAAGAGGATTTGTTACTCTCTTATAAGAAGGCCTATTATATTTCCATAAGTGGGTCTCTGTGTCTTCCCTTAGAACGCTTTCTGTCTTTTCTGAGGACAACAATTGGTCTTCTTATTGACTTATTGATCTTCAATAAATTAACCTATTAGTCTTCTGGTTATGCCCTCCTCCCTATGTAGGAATATTCATCGGATACCCTAAAAAGTATATATATTCTTGATCAGGCTAAAATTCTAAGTCGACATAACCATGTCCGTCTGTCTGTTGAAATTTAGATACAGCTCGAAATTTTTGAGACAGATCTTTGTAATTTGGTATAGAAGTTTCTATTACTCCTAGGGTGTTTGGGCTATATCGATCCACGTTTTAATATAGCCCCCATAGAATGGTACCACCCGATTTTCAGTATTTTGATGCTTTTAGATTCTTCATTGGGAGTTTAAATCTTTCCCCCAGAATTTTGTCGGTATAGGTCCACACCTTCATATAGCCGCCATGGAACGGTTCCTCCGATTTCCGGTATTTTGAAGTTTGTGGCATCAATACCCACCTGAAATTGTTGAAATTAGGTACTTAGTATTCATTTGGGGTTAAAAACTTTCCATATGAAATTTGTCGGTATAGGTCCAAGGCTTCATGTAGCCCCCATAGAACAATACCTCCCGATTTTCGGTATTTTGAAGGTTGCGGTCTCAATATTCCTGAGTCTTTGTTGGGGGTATAAAACTTTCTCCTAGAATTTTGTCGGTATAGGTTTATGCCCTCATATAGCCCTGCCGATTTTCGGTATATTGAAGGTTGTGGCCACAATAATCCACCGAAATGGCTAAAATTTGAAATTTTTAGGTATAGGTCCACGCCTTCATATTGCCCTTCGTGAACGGAATATCCCGAAATGGCTGAAATTTGGTATTTAGTCTACGTTGGAGGTAAAAACCTTTCCGACCGGAATTCGTCGCTTAGGTCCACGTTTCAATATAGCCCCCATAGTACGATACCTTCTGATTTTCGTAATTATGAGGGCTGTGACGTCAATATCCCACCGAAATGACTGAAATTTGTTATTCAGTCTTCCATGGGGGTATAAAATATTCTAGAAGAGAATTATCAGCATAGGTCCACGTCTTCCTATATCCCCAATAGAAGCGTACCTCTTGATTTTCGGTTTTTTGAAGGTTTTAACCACATTATCTTACCGAAATATCGGAAGTTTGGTATTTAGTCTTCTTTGAGTCTAAAAACTATTCGAAAGTATTTGGTGGTACCTCCCGAATTTCGGTATTTTGAAATTGCTGAAATTTGGTATTTTTTTATATACCAAAGGAAAGTAAATCTTGTTCAATGTTACTTCAATACAACTCCTGGTGGAGGGTATAACAAGTTCAACCCGGCCTAACTTAACGCCGTTCTTACTTGTTTTTATCTATCAAGGTTATTGTCTTTCTATAAGGAGGCCCCTTGGTCTTGCAGTGTTTATTGATTGTGACCGGGTTTACAAGATTTCCGATGTTTGTTCTGCTTTAAGATTTTTTTGAGAAAACCTATTGATCTCTCACACGGAGTCTGGCATCCTTATCTGGTTGGAACATCCTGCCAGCTTTCCAGGCTTCTGGTGCAATATGGATATTTAACTATATATTGAGAATACATGTAAAATACTTAACTTTGAATTCATCCAGTTGCTTATGTTGTTGCGGGTGACATCTACAGCATCACTCGTTGTAATTTTTCTTGGTACCAACTAGGCGGAAAGGGCTCTTATGCGGAGTAGCACGTTCCACTTCACCATATCACTCTCACGGTGCTAAATATATACCCGGTTAAAAAAACACGGGCACAGTCACGCAGTTGAATGTAACAGCCGTTCTGTCATCTTTCTTTTCGCATACGCGAGTGATTTAACTCTTGCCGATTAACCGTTGATGGATCATATTTTCATTTTCATATTTTCAGTTTATTGGTTCCCTATTTGTATACAGAATTTATTTAAAATTCAAGTTCTTAATTTGTCAAACTTTAAAAATTCCGAATTCTAAAAGAAAAATCAAGGAAAAATCAAAAAGTGCTATTCAAAGCTGCTGATAATTTGCTCAAAAGACCACCGACAAAACTTTGATGAAAAGTTTAAGTGAGCAAGAACGTCTGTACACAAAGGGGGTCCTAGTGAAAGGACCGATACGGGCCGAGATAAACTAAATTTAGACAAAATATTAGAAGATCCAAAGTTTGGACCAAATTGGTTGCCCCATTCAAGAGATACATGCCTACCATTTGAGTGACATTTTTTAAATATTGGGGGGAAGTACCAGAAGTTGTGGGCCGGTATTGCCCATCTTCCAACTGAAACTAAAATTGGACAAAATATGACGACGGCAAATTTTGGACCAAATCGGTTGATCAGCGTTATCGTGCTCTCCAAACACTACATATGGTGCTACAGGGGATTTTTTACACCTTTCGGGCTGTTTTCCGAAGAAGTATGGATTTGCCCTTAGAAAAACTTTTACCGTCGTAATTGAGGAAGCGAATGCAAGTTGCTTCTATAAAAATCAAAGAGAACAGGTCTTAAAGTGAACTTATCCAAAATTTTGTGTGAAAGGTATGTACATGAAGGAGTGGACAAATATAGACCATATTTGAACCTGATCTATAACTGGGAGATATAATAGGATGTGTAAAGTATGGACCAAATCGGTCACTACCTTCAAGAGTTATCGTGCGCACAATTTTTCCGAAAATTTTTGAACTTTTGTGGGGGAGTTACGTGAACGAGTAGGCAGATAGGGCTTATCTTCGAACTGAAACTAAGTTTGAACAAAATATTACGAAGGAGTCGGTAGATCCGTTCGAGAGTTATCTTGCGCTATAATCACTACACACGGTGTCATAGGGTTTTTTTTGCATCTTTAAGATTATTTTCTCAGAAAGTATGGGCATGCCCCTGATGAAACTTGTACCGTCGAATGGGGGGCAATGAATATTAGTTGCTACAACAAAAATCAAAGCGATTCGAGAGCAGGCCCTAAACTGAACTCTTTGAAATTTTGTGTGGGAGGTACACGAAGGAGTGGACCGTTTGAGTCCATATTTAACCTTATCTAAGTCTGGTACACATTTCACGATGTGTACAGTATGGACCAAAGCGGTCACTACCTTCAAGAGTTATCGTGCGCACAATATTTCCGAACATTTTTGAACTTTTGTGGGGAAGGTAGCTGAAGGAGTAGACATTAGGGTTATGACTTTCTGACATTTTTCCTCAAAAATGATTTCCTGTAGCAGGGAAGAATGAACTTTTGCCTATTAATCACTATGCTATCGTTTATTCCATTGAAATATAAAAAAAGTTCACGCACAAATCGATTTTAAAAAAATAATTTTTTGAAAAAATATATGAAATGAAAAAAATTGTTTTTCATTTCATATATTTTTTGTTGCACGAATGAATAAATATAAGCCTACTAATAACTATAATAACGTTTATTTCATTCAAATATTAAAAAAGTCGCGAAAAAAGTCACTTTGAAAAAATTTTAAATTTTTTGTTTTTTTGTTAAAAAATTATATTTTTGAATAAAAGCGTTTACGACATTTTTACGTTTCTCAGAATTGATGAAAAATAGTGAGGAATAAATTTGATGTCATTTTAATTATCTCATGTGGCTCTAAAGTTTATTTTCAATTATATATCTGTTTTCAGAGACTTCAACAAATTGTCCATAATTTTGATAAATTCAAATTTTAAAATCATTTTGTGCGTGAGGTTTTTTCACCGAATCACCTTATAATTAAGATTTTATGTAATCTTATGGCAAAACTGATCACGCTATGATACAGGGATATGAGGTTGTAAAAAAGTCATAACCCTAGTAGACATATAGGGTTTATCTAGGAACTGAAACTAAGTTTGAACAAATTATTACGAAGGCCAAATTGTGGACCGAATCGGCAGATACGTTCGGATGTTATCTTGCGCTCCAACCACTACACTTGGTGTCATAGCTTTTTTTTTTTTTGTAGTTGCCCTTGATGAAACTTGTACCGTCGTATGGGGTTGTTACAAGTTGTTACAACAAAAAATCAAAAATCAAAGCAGTCCTAAACTAAACTTATCAGAAATTTAGTGTGAGGTACCCGAAAGAGTGAACCGATTGAGTAAATATTGGAGCCTCATCTAAGTCTGGTAGACATTTCACTATGTGCAAAGTATGGACCAAATCGGTTACTCCGTTCAGGAGTTATCATACGCACAAATTTTCCGAACATTTTCGAACTTTTGTGGGGGAGATACCGGAAGGAGTGGACCGATATAACCCATCTTCAAACTTAAATTAAATTTGGACAAAATATTACGAAAACCAAATTTTGGACAGAATCGGTTGATCCAGCCAGACACGGACGGACATGGCTAAATAAACTCCAAATTGTCTGGAACGGATTTCGCCCAAACATACTTGGGGTCTAAAACCATTATTTCGATGAGGCACAATTTGAAAGTGTATATACCCTCGTTAGCATAAATGCTGAGGGTATACAGACCTAGGAGAGGTCTACACTAAAAAAAATAATTTTTAAATTAATTTAAAAAAGTGGAGATGATTCGCTTAAAAAACCACTGACAAAACTTTTATGAAAAGTTTAAGTAAACAATAACGTCTGTATCCTTTGTTTTAGTTGGAGAATATCGAAGGCCTTGAGCGCCGTTGTCTTTGTTTAATATGACTGTTCTATATTAGCTGGAATGGAATGGCTGTGGAGAGGCTTCTCTGTCATCGAACTTCTCTTCTTCCAAATGCAATTTTTAGTTTTGTTTACAACGCCAATGTGTATTTGCCCATTTAGTTGTGCTTTCATGACAAACGCTTAGCGCTGCCTTTGAAAGTAATGAGATTGGCTCTGAACCCTAACAAGCCGTGAAAATTTTGCCTATTAGGGCGATGATAATTTTTAATATTAATTTTTTTAATTAATTTCTCGTTGGAATCGAGCTTAGTGACCAATGATGCAAGTGAAAAAGGAAAGCCGAAGATTTGAAGCCACACAACCACCACTTTGTGACATGAATGTTTCGGCTTGGTAGAGGCTCTTCCGACATAACGGCTGTGGAGCGACTTCTCTGTCAGTACAGTAGTGACTTGTAAGCCGTCCATGCATACCACGTACAAGTGTTCGTCATTGGAAAATAAAACTTTCAAGCTTTCACCTGCTATATCGAAACTTCTAGACACTTCAGTCTTCATTTATTGTAAATTGAACTTCTACATGAGCTCGGCTACCTAAGGCGGAATTCTGTCTTTAGAATGTTGGATATTAGAATGGTTGTAGTGTGCCCAGTAGTAGCCAGAAAGGCGGCCCTTCCTGCAATTTAGCTTCATTAATATCCTGAGCATTATTTCCTTTTTTGACAAATGTTCTGCATTGGAAACTAAAAACTTCAGAAGCAAAAATTTAAATGACACACAAATTAAGAACTGTCACATGTGGCGAATAACAACACTAATACGACCCCATTACATTGAGTTGCTTACAAGGTTTTTTATTAAAAGCGAATCCGTGTCAGCCAATCCGTATAGCATAAATTTCTATTTGTGAGATCCTCTATTTCTTCGCAATGCGACGATATGGCATATATAAATCTTGTGTAATTATAACAACTGATCATTTTCAAAGATTCGACAGTTTATTGTGAATGACTGAGATTTTCTAAATTATGAGTTTACTAAATATGGTGTATCTTCTTTATAATGTTTTCTCGCAACCAAAATTTACTGCAATTGCAAATTATTGAAATTAAATTAACCACTTTTAATACTACCACTACAAGTGCAGAGTCAGCCTGCTACATTAATACATTTATATTCAGCATTTACATTTAAGCCATCGAGTGATTATTTTGGTCTTTATTGTGAATGAATAAACGATACACCAATGACCTGTAGTATGGACCTGCTTGGTTTAGCTTAACGTTGAAATATGTGCAATTGTTGTTGCAATATAATTTGCATAAATACAGACGATGTAAATAGGTATATATATAAATGCATGAGCATTGGCATTTGCATATGTATGTGAGAATGATTTTCTGCTTATGTTATTTTGTTTATGCCATAAATAATATAATATTGCATTGAGGTATTAAAAATATAACAATAACAAAAACAGCAAGCAACAATAATACTACGGCAGAAACTGCAACAGTTAAAGGCAACAAAGGCTTGTCATTTGATGTTGCCAAAAAGTATTACAGCATTGCCGTGTTTGTCGCACTTGTTTATCCCCGCAGTTGTTATTATTATTACTGCTGTTGTTGTTGTCGTTGTTTGTTGCCTCTGGTCAAATGTTTTGTTGTCCAATTGCCATAATTTCTGAAGCGTATTATTGCGGTTATTACTTACTATTTATGGTATTTTAATACTGCCATTTAACATATATATGGTCAGTATAAACACCAACCCCCATCCCAATAACTTGCTCACGCCCTGCACCATGCTTACATTTGTTTGTGATGGCTGGCAGCTGGATGGCTGCTTTTGGACTCCCCTGACAAAAACACAACTGAAAACCTTTTGTGTTATGGTCATTATTATTATAATAATACCATGGCCCTTAATACCTGACCTGGTCAACTGTTTGTAGGTGTTCATTCGGGTCATATTTTTTCAAGGTAAATCGGGTGTTTAAATTTTCAATTGTGTTTAAGTACTTTTGTTTTTGCTGAAATTTATTTTCACCAACAGCTTTTGTTAGCTTAATCTTATTGTTGTTGGGTGTTTTTTTTCATGGCATGGCATTAAACTACTTTTTTTCTTCTTCATACCCTCCCTCTTTCCTTTCATAGTATGACCAAGTCATAAAGAGGGAGAAGCTTGCAACCACACAACCTTATGTCAACCACATTTGCCAATGCAAGTGTGTGTGTGTGCGTGAGGTTTGTGGCCATTGTTTCCTTGGCTTGGCTCACCAAGTGAGCCCGAGAACCTAGTGAAATGCTGAGATGGAAGAAAACTCATAACAAGCCAAGTTGTTTTTTTTTTCAACAAATACCATCATTTCTTTCCTCTTCATACTCTCATTCATTTGGTAATAGTTCACACATGTTTTTATGGCTGGACATAAAAATAACATTTAAGTTCACATGTGCCTTTATGGCAAAGTTATAGGCCATTCTCTGGAAATACTGTAAAAATGCATTTATATCCTTGGGAGATACGTATATTAAGCACAGCAAGGACACTAAAAATCTTTTAATAAAAGTTGGCGAAATGAGCAAAGAGGATTTGTTTGGGTTACTTCAATGCAAAACTACTACTACCGTCAGAGTAGCACAGGGTGCTCCTAAAAACTGTGAAACTTTTTATAAGCTTGTATCAGTTTTTCAACTCTAAATGAAATTCAGATATAGTTTTTTTAGATTGCATCATGTTTCCAGATTTAGAAACATTTTTCTTTAAGAAATTAATGCAAATTTTAATATAAGCTGGCCAATGTCCTATAAATCTACAATTTATGAAATCAGGCCTTTAAGACGTATGGGCAGTGTCAGGACGTACACGTCACCTTAAAAATTTTTTCATGAATATGACGAATATAAACTTTTTCCCTCAAACATCCGTTATGTTGTTGATAAGGATATTTGCTAGAGACCTTGTAAGGCATCAGGAATTAGCGTTATATCTGTGTTCACTGTTGCTTTAGCTTATTTTTGGGATGACATGTCTTCAGTCAAATCGAATGAGGATTATTTTCGTAGAACACTTGACTTTCTAACTAGCTTCCTTCAATGCACTTTTCGTCCTTTATTTTAAGAGCCGCTATAAAAGTACCACAAGATAACGGTTTTCAGCTTCGAAACGTTCTGCAAAAATGTCGCTCAGAAAATTTGAGTTACGGCTCTCATTGACAACTAATCGATTTTGTCGCGGTTTCATATTAATTTTTTACAATTACCCCTGTTTGCTCAGAAAAAAACAGTGTTTTGTGTTTTTGTATCTTCTGTAACGAATATACAAAAAACAAAATACAGAAAATTGAGACACTGTCACTGTATTGTAAAAACTTCTACGGGGAAACTAAGACAGGGTGCTTTCAAATCATATAAAACACTTTATGCCTCTTTATTTAAACATAAACCTCGCCCCACAATTTTTTTAAAGAATTTTTCCAAAATTGAAGGCCCAAATTCTGCACTCTTATAGAAAAATCCATGCCATACATTTAATTTTCAAATGTAGTCTTATTGGGCGTGTGAGCAGTGCCAACGTCACCATTAAATGATCTTTAACAAGTAAAAAACTATCAGTCGGCTTTGCCGACAGAGATATACCCTCAGCCTGTGCAAATTGAAACACTTTTTTCACAAAAAACTTATGTATTTAGGGGGTTTCAAAATTACTCCCATCAAGAGTTATCGTGCGCACAATTTTTCCGAATATTTTTGAACTTTTATGGGGTAGGTACCTGAAGGAGTGGACCGATATGGCTTATCTACGAACTTAAAGTAAATTTGGAAACAATATTACGAAGGCCAAATTTTGGCCGGAATCGGCATTTCCGTTCGAGAATTATCTTGCGCTTCCACCCAAAAACATGGTGTCATAGGGTTTGTTTTTCAACTTTCAGGCTATTTTTTCAGGAAGTATGGACTTGCCCTTGAGGAAACTTGTACCTTCGTATAGGGAACAGTGAATACAATATGCTACAACAAAAACCAAGGCGATTCGAGAGCAGGTCCTAAACTGAACTTTTCCGAAATTTTGTGTGGGAGGTACTCGAAGGAGTTTACCGATTGAGTCCATATTGGAACCTCATCTAAGTCTGGTAGAAATTTCATAATGTGCAAAGTATGGACCAAATCTGTTACTCCCTTCAAGAGTTATCGTACGCACAAATTTTCGGAACATTTTCGAACTTTTGTGGGGGAGGTACCGGAAGGAGTGGACCGATATAATCCATCTTTGAACTTGGACTATGTTTGGACAAAATATTACGAAAGCCAAATTTTGGACCGAATCGGCAGATCCGTTCGAGAGTTATCTTGCGCTCCAACCACTACACATGGTGTCATAGGGTTTTTTTGTAACTTTCAGGCTATTTTCTCAGGAAGTATGGACTTGCCCCTAATGAAACTTACAGCGTCGTATAGAGGACAGCGAATACAACATTCGTAAACAAAAATTTAGGCGATTCGAGACCAGGTCCTAAACTGGGCTTTTCCGAAATTTTGTGTGGGAGGTACATGAAGGGGTGGACCGATTGAGACCATATTGGAACCTCATCTAAGTTTGGTAGAAATTACACGATCGGTTATTCCCAACAAGAGTTATCGTGCGCACAAGTTTTGTGACAATTTTTGAACATTTGTGGGGGAGGTACCTGAAGGAGTGGACCTATATGGCCCATCTTCGAACTTAAATCGAATCTGGACAAAATATTTCGATACCCAAAATTTGAACCGAATCGATTGATCCGTTCGAGAGTTATCGTGCGCACCAGCCTGCCAGACAGACAGACGGACGGACATTGCTAGATCTACTCAAAATTGTCTGGAACGGATATCGTACAAACATACTTGGGGTCTAAAACCATTATTTCGATGAGGCACATTTTTGGTCGTATCAAAGTGTACATACCTAAAGGCTGAGGGTATAAAAAATGAAGAAACGTAAACTGCTGCCCTCTTAGGTGCTTCAAATCAACAAATCTAGACCTATTATAGAGCGATCGGGAGACTTTAAAAACCTGTATAACGTCCATAGATCTTTTAAGAAAGCTGAAGATAAGGACTTTTAAATCCATATATGATCTTAACACGACTTTATTTTGGAAAATGGCAAATGATATTAATATCCTCGCTAGACATATAAGATGGCAGGGATACGAATCATTTTTAATTAATTAAAAAATTCTTCAAGCGAGTCTTCAACTTTATAATCGGATTCATATTTGATACCTCCGCAGTCCCCCCACCAACAACCACGCCGCATCGTACATCCAACGCTGTTGTTAGAGGTGGAGGAGGACTTGCAATGACCTGAGAGGGATAGTTCTGGCTAAGCAGATAAATAGGTATACGTTTTGCACGCTCAATAAGAAAGCTCTAACAGAATTAGCAGAGAGTGTCACAGTACGCCACATAAAACCATGGTATCACCTTGTCTGACAGGATCTCTTGGATCAGATCATCTCCCCATAATTGCCTCCATCAGCAGACCGTCCGATTTCACCACTTTCATCACCTCTGCACTTTCATCAATCATGGAAAAACTAATTGGCTAGTTTCAGAGAGTTCAGCCCTTATGATATTAATGTAGCAGAGACGATGTTCCGAGGCATCATCATTGCATCAGCCTCTCACTTTATACCTGCAGGTCGAAAACCCGAATTCAGACCAAATTTCCCAGCAGAGGCAGCGGTATTAGCAAATGAGTGTGATGAGCTTCGTCGAGCCAACCCCAAGGTTAGGGATTTGGCACTGTAAGTTAACAAGATGGTCGGAGAACATAAGCGAGACAAGTGGTTAAATCATTTGAAGGTTTGCAACATTGGAGCCGGAATAAGTGAATTGTGGACAACGATTAAGGAGCTCTCGAACCCTGTGGATATTGAAGATAGAGCCTCTGTTACGTTTGGCGATGTTACAAACCCACACAATGGTATAGGGTATAAAAAGGTTTATATCTTTAAGAGAAATTAAATTTATGAAAAGCAACAAAATCTGTTCGTCTTCAGAACATTCAGAATTTAGGTATAATTTTGGCGGTCTGGGTTTATCGGCTGAAGTAGGGGATGGAAGATACCAAGGAACGGTCCTGACCGGCTTTAACATGGCAAAGGACAGGATTTATCTTGGTCCTTCTTTCATCTAAAGTGGATACTGACCTCCCCATGGTGTCACCTGGGGAGCTTCCTTTAATACCCGTTAAAGGTAGTGAGATAACATGTGCCTCGCGTTCACCCATAAGAACGTTAAAAAATGGGTTTGGGCGTCGAGTTATTAACCCTCCCCTAGAAAAAGCAGCTTACTATGAAAAAGACAAAAGAAAAGGAAAACAAACCCCTCTAAAGTTGACGAACCCCGCAAACGTTTTAAGGACCATGATCTGCGAATCTGCACGCGGAATGTTCACACTCTTTATAGAGAAGGTGCAGTTTACGCATTGGCAGATGTACTTGAAAAGTACAAGGTCGACATTACTGCCATACAGGAAATAAGGTGGATTGGGAAAGGTGTTACAACAGCACCTGAAGGTGACGCACTGTATTATAGGTGTCATAACACAAAGCATGAGTTTGGTTGCGGATTTGTAGTTGGTCGGAGGTTAAAATATCTGGTCTCCAGCTTCACCCCATTGAATGAAAAACTAGCTTCAATTCGATTAAAAGCAAAATTATCCAACATCAGCTTTATTTGCCCTCATGCTCCCTCTGAAGACAAGGACGAGCACCAAAGCTATATTTTACGAGCGCTTAGAAGAAACTTATGACCGTTGCCCTGCCCATGACATTAAAATTATACTAGGCGATTTAAATGCCAAAATTGGAAAGGAGAATATCTTTGACCCAAAAGTCGGGAAATTCAGTCTCCACAGTGAAACATCTGACAATGGTATGAGACTGATAGAATTTGCAGCTGCAAACAACATGGTAGTTAACAGTACCAGATTTAAGCATCTCGATATTCATAAATTGATCACAAATTGATCATGTTGTGATAAATGGAAAACATTCATCGAGCGTGTTTGATGTACGATCGTTGCGAGGTGCAAACATAGATTCCACTACCTTGTTGCAGCAAAGTTACGAACCAGTCTAAACGTTGCAAATAAAGCACGAACAGGTACAACACGGAAGTTGGACATCGGTAAACTGCAAACACAACAGATAGCCACAGCATATTCCACTCAACTAGCCCAATTGCTTAATGAAAGCATTCCACGTCCCGATAACATATCAGCACAATGGAAAAATATTGCACACTCCATGCAAACATCCGCAAAATCAATACGAAGGAATCCATGATATGACCAGGAGTGTCGTGCTGCTACCGAAGAGAAAAATGTGACATATAGAGCTACTCTACAATCAGTAGCAACGCGTAGCGCACGAGAGAGGTATCGGGAGAAAAGGAGAGAGAAGAAACGTCTTTTCCGCAGGAAAAATATAGAAATGGAATGGCGGGAGTGTGAAAAAACCGATATGTACAGGAGCCAGAATGAAGTCCGAAAGTTCTACCAAAGAGTAAATTGGTACAGGCGCATCTTCCTGTAGAGACCAGCAAGGTAATTTGGTAACGGATACAGATAGTGTGCTCAGGTTATGGAAAGAACATTTTTCCAAACTGTTGGTATCCGATAGTAGCTACATAATACAGATCCAATCCCAGAAGATGGTATTGAATGTATACCGCCCAGCCAGGATGAGGTAAAGACAGCAATAAACCGGCAGAAGAATAATAGGGCAGCAGGAGCCGATGGCTTGCCAGCCGAGCTGTTCAAAACCGAAGGCGACACGCTGATAAGGTGTATACATCAGCTAGTTAGCACCATCTGGCAGGAAGAACGGGTACCCGACAATTGGAACGTGAGCATTCTATATCCAGTCCTCAAGAAGGGAAATAAGACTGTGTGCTCCAATTACAGGGGCATAAGTCTGCTCCCTATTGCATATAAGATAGTATCTTGCATATTGTGTGAGGGACTAAAGCCTATGACAAATCCTGGAAAAGACCTAAGAAATGCAGATCGACTCCTTCCGTCTTTTCGTCGATTATAAAGCAGCCTTCGACAGCCCTATACGTTCAAAGGTGTTCCAAACCATGTCTGATTTTGGTATTCTTGCAAAGCTCATTCGGCTTTGTAAAATGACATTAACTGATACTCGGTTCTCGGTTAAAATAGGAAAGAACCTCCCCGAAGAGTTTATTACCAAAAGAGGTTTCAGACAAGGAGACGACCTGTCGTGTGATCTTTTCAACATTCTGCTGGAGAAGGTCATACGGGACGCGAAGGTCAAAAGAAGTGGAACAATATACACGAACAGCCATATGTTACTTGCTTATGACGACGACATTGACATTATGGGTCATCGGTAAAGAAAGTAACTGACACCTTTACAAAATTCGAAAGGGAATCTGCTATAGTGGGTCTGGCGGTAAACGGCGAGAAGACCAAGTTGATGGTGACGACGCACAATGTGGGCCAACTGTTGACGTTGGTTCTTATAATTAATAGGTAGTAAAGGACTTCGTCTACCTCGGCACCGCCGTAAACACAACCAATAACATCAGTTGTGAAAAACGAAAAAGAATAGTGTTGGCCAACAGATGCTACTTCGGTCTGAGTAAGCAGTTTAGGAATAAAGCCACATCTCGTCAAACAAAAACAACGTTTACAAAACACTGATACTACCCGTGCTGATGTATGGTTCCGAAGGTCTTCGTTGGGAGCATAATACTTTCCACCTGAAATTTGTCAGTATATGTCCAGGTCTTCATATAGCCCCCATGGAACGGTACCTACCGATTTTCGGTATTTTGAAAGTTGTAGCCTCAATATCCCACCGAAATGACTGAAACTGGTATTTAGTCTTAGTTGGGGGTATAAAACTTTCCACCTGAAGTTTCTCGGTTTGGGTTCACGTCTTCATATAGCCCCCATAGAACGGTACCTCCGGATTTCTGGTATTTAGTAGGTTGTGGCCTCAATATCCCTCCGAAGTGGGTGAAATTTTGGTATTTAGTCTTCGTTGGGGGTATAAAACTTTCCACCTGAAATTTGTCGGTATAGGTGAACATCTTCATATAGCCCCCATATTACGGTACCTACCGATTTCCTGTATTTTGAGGTTGTGGCCTCAATATCCCGCCAAAATGGCTGAAATTTGGTGTTAAGTCTTTCTTGGGAGTAAACAACTTTCCACCTTAAATTTGTCGCTTTAGGTTCAGGCCTTTATACCTTCCGATTTTCAGTATTTTGAAGGTTAAGGCTGTGGTAATACATTTCTCTATTTAATTGACTTGTCTGAAAATAATTTTAAACAGAAAAATTTTACATACAAACATTTTTGTACTTATTATAGAAATATTTGTTGCATAAGAAAATATGTAAAATCCATCAATTTTGCATATGCAAAAGTTTATGCATTTTGCATATGTCATATGTTTCGATTGCAGTTTAATCAGACGCAAAACATATGCCCAGTACCAAAATTTGACATGAATCGGACCAAAAATAGGGGTTGCATAAAATTCCGCAGTCTACTGATAACCTACAACTCGCTTATCGTCTATAAAGACTCCATTCAGTTCGTCTTTTGAAGACTCCGTTCAATTCCTCTATAAAGACTGCGTTCAGATCGTCTAAAGAGATTCTTTTCAGCTCGCTTATAAATATTCCCTTCAGTTCCCTTCCTTTCAGCTGCATTAAGAAGTAGTTACTCCTCGACTTTTAATATGGCCTTAATCTCGTCCATAGGGCTAAGGGTAGAAAAATGTGATTCGGGTTAATGTTATAACAGGGGGCGTATGAGTGCCGTCAACACGTATACGTCATATGTGACTGTTGGTAGTATAAATGTTTTTCCTTATTTTTATAATAAAATATACAAACAAATTATATAATAATGACATCTTGCTACGATTTAGCGCATACATAGCCATATTCAAGCAATTATAAGTGTGAAAAGTTAGATATCAACATATTTTTAACAATGTTATTAAACACACAGATCTTTATACATATGAATAAATGTCCGTCAATGAAACTATAACTTTAAATAATACCTCAATACAAAATTTAATCTCTTTATTTGTTATATAAAATTGTTATACATATTTCCTTTGGCTACTAATAGGAGATTTACTTGAAAATCCTCTTGCAGCATCAAATAATGAAAATGTTACAACATTTCCATAGAAAATTACATATGTACGGACAATACATCTACATATCTATATTCATGCATAAACACAATGCCATAGGTATTTATGTAAAATTTTCCACTTGTCATTTAAGTAGCTTAAAGTTAAATTGTTAAATCAATATTTATGTTATGTTATTGAGTGCCTAACGATGACGACATACCTATATATGCATATATTTACACATTGTACAAATGGAAAATATTGAAGGTAAATATTATTTAACAAGGAAAACAATGGGAAAATTGACACAAACATTTATTTTTTCGATATGTACATATTTTGCTAAGCCTTTAGGCTTGTTAAAAGGGTTATATAAGGTCATAGGTTTGAATGTACGTTTGTCCCAAAAAAAGGTGTTTGGACAAAATTAATAAAAACGACAATTATTTGAATGATAAGGCAGAAAATATACCCTTCATATTACAAAGGAAAGCAATAAAATTATCTTAAACAAGATAAATATTCTCTTTTGTCCCTATAAAATTTTAAATGTATATGGTGGGAGTATGATTGGCGTCAATATGTATACGCCACCCAAACCAAATAAATTTAATATGTCAATATTAAATCTCATTTCCCCTGAAAGTTTTATTTAAAAGTATATTAAAATTTTCATTATGTTGTGTTTCCAAAAAGCCAAGGTCCTTAACTCACCTTGATTTAAAAATATTCTTCCCTGCTGCTGTTGTGGCTGCTGTTACAGCTGTCGCTATTCCTGCCTTGCTGCCACAAATGCTTAATATTGTTTAACATAATTACTTACAAAATTGTCGACTATTTAAAAATAATGTTTTAATTTGTGTCTTGTTCATTAACTCCAAATATCCATCCACCCATTCTTACACACACAGGTTGTACATGCCATGGACCGCACTACCCGGGTGACAGATTATCGTTTCATTAAGGAGGCAAATGGTGCCTTAACCATTAGCAATGTTATGCTGGAAGATGATGGCAAATGGCAGTGTGAGGCAGAAAATACCAGACATTATACAGAGAATGCCAGACCGGTTAAATTGGTGGTTTTAGGTAAGTAGCAATAATAACAACAACAACCACAACAAACAACCACAACACATGTTCTCTATAGTAAATTTATAATTTCTTGATATTTGTCCGTTTTTTCTTTCTTTGCCAAGAGTTTTGTAATTAATTAAGTCCTCAAAGTCTACTTAAAGTTTTTAGAGTACTTAAATTTGTGTTGCTGTTGTTGTTGCGGAATTCCTTAAAAGTATGCCATATAATGTTGTATTAGGGTCACCAATGTTAAATGCTAATATCAAAAATGAAAAATTACACAATTCAAACTTAAGATGAAAGAGAGAGAAGGGTAGATTTTTAAGAACTTTTCAAGTATTCAACTAAAGTTATTAGCATTTTTATTATTAATTCAGTTCCAGCCAAGTGCAGCTAGAGAATTAAAGTAGTCTTCAAAAGACGAGGATAGAGGGAGGAAATGATGAGATTAATGTCATTTGTACTAAAAGGAGAAATGTTAAACAGTAAATGACACAAAAACTATAAAATTTTTAAACCAATTGTAAGACAATTTTAAAAAGGAATTTAATTACCCAAAGGGCATAAGTTAGTTTAGGTTTTATGAGGTAAGATTTTCTTGGTGAGGACGGAAGTGACAAGTTAGACTCTTCCCATACTTTTTCCCCCCATTTTGATTCAGAGGAAATAAAATTTTGCTTGCTTCGAAGGCGTCATAAAGTCTCGTTCTCTGTCTTCAACAATGCATTTTTTTAATCCTCAAATCGATTTCTAATCGATGATCTAAAGAAATTTCTAGAGAGACTAATTTAAAGTCTTCTTCACAGTTGTCTATGGAGACTTCTCCACGGTCACTTATAAAGATCATTCACAATCGCCTTACATGTCGCCTATTGATACTCCTTCATGATCGTCTATAAAAGACAGTCGTGTACAGGGACATCTTTAAAGTGGTCTGTAGAGATTCCATCACAGCGGTCTATAGAGACTGATTCAAAGTTGTCCATAAAGACCCCTTTTTTGTTGACTATTCAAGCTCTTACACAGTCGTCTATAAGGACTCAATCACAATCATCTATGCAGACTTATTCACAGTGGTCTATAGAAACGTCTTCACAGTCCATTACTGATACCCCTTCACTGTGCTCTATAGAGACTCCTTTACAGAGGACTATAGAGACGCCTTCACATTGGTCTGTAAATACTACTTTACAGTACTCTATAGAGACTCCTTTACAGCGGTCTAAAAAGATTCCTTCACAGCCGTCTATAGGGACTTCTTCCCCTACGTCTATAGAAACGGCTTCACAGTTCATTACAGATACCCCTTCACTGTGCTCCATAGAGACTCCTTCTCATTGGTTTGTAGAGACCCCTTTACAGTCCTTTATAGAGACTTCCTCACAGTAGTCTCCAATAGAGACTTTTTCCCTGTCGTCTAGAAAGACTCGATTCTAGAATATTTTTCGTCTATAGATTCACGTTTCTTTAGAGGAATTATTTTTTTCCGCTCAGTTTCCGAAGTCTAAAAAAACTGAAGCCTAAATAACTGGCGGCAAATACTCTCATTCATCAATAAAAGATCTTATTAGTTCTCGAAAGGGTCTCCTCTAAGTCGTCTCTTCTCTTAAGCTCCATACTGGCGTATAAGTAACGTCAAAACGTATACGCCTCTTAAACTCAATAGAAATATTAAATAGTAACAAGCGTAATAAGTCGGAGGGACCGTTCCATTCTTCTGTGAAAAGTTCTTCTGAGTTTTCTTTAGAGACTCCTTTCTGGTAATCATAGGAAACTTCTTCCACTCCCTTTGGGTGGTTTAAAACCGGTTATTTCGGTTAATTGTTATTTGCGATTGCGACAATAGAACCTCCTTTTCTTTCATCCAGCTCATTGAGGGTTCTAAACGTCTAAAATTACTTAGTTAATCGACCATAGAGGTCTGTTGTAAAGTTTTTTATTTTCGACTGGCTATGGAATCTCCTTATCATTCAGCTCATAATAAACTCAAATTGATATACTAGGCGTATGAGTACCGTCGAAACGTATGCGCTCACTATGCTAAATACCAATCTAAAAATTTTAAGCGAGTTATTTTTCTTTAATGTGTACTACCTCTTTCATATAACCATGTTCAGAGCTGGCCATAGATTCTTATTTCCTTTCAGTCTACCTTCAGTCGTCCAAGTACCATCAAAAGACTCTTTCCTTCAATCGAAAAGACTTATTTTTGTAGCCGTTTTTAGGTATCCTTTTTTCCTTTTTTAAGACCTCAATGTTATTCTTAATCTTTGTCCATTATAAATATAAATTTATTAGCTCTTATTTTCCCAATTTGTATCTCCATTCTCATAAAATTTATTGTATTTCTTTCAGATCGTCCAAAACCTCCCTATTTGCTGATAGATGGTCGTCGTTTAGATGCGGGCAATATTTTTGTACCGGTGAAAGAAAATTCCGAATTAAATTTGGCCTGTGTCAGTGAGGGTGGTAATCCCCGGCCCACTCTAACATGGGAAGTGCTGCTCAGTCCCGGTGTGGATCGTCATGCTCAAAAAGTGTCCGCAGAAGTGCTGGAATTGGAGGAAATTAAAAATGAGAAGGTAAGGAGAAACATTAAAACTTTTTTGTAAATCAATCTCATAAAAAGAAAAAAACAAAAACTTTAAAGATTAGGCTATTACATTGCTAAGATAAGACGCTGAAGCAAGTTTACGAGGGAGAACTATTTATTACCAGGGTTTTCATTTGCGAGCTAGTCAACCATTGTTGAGTTGTGAGACAAATGTTGAGCTATGGAACTCTTGGTGAGTTAATAAGATTTTTTTTGAGTCACTTGTAAGCTTGCGAACAATAGGAGAATCCTAGTTGAGCAGGTGAACGATTTGGCTCACGTAATGAACTGGTGAGCTTGTGAACCCTTGGTGAACTATTATTGGACTTTATACCATTGACACGCCTTGACATAAGAGAATAACTGTAGTTAAATTCTCTAAATCATTCGTGAGCATTTCAGTCACTAAGAAGGGTGTGGGAAAAAGGAGAAACATTGTTGAGATGATGCCCTATGGTCAGCCTGTGTACCAAGGCGATTGGTGGACCACAGTGAGCCTTTCAGCCTGAAATACACTGATGAACTAGTGAAGTATTGATGACCTGGCAAACTCTCTGCAAGATAGGTACCTATTGGTGAGCTAGTAAACCATTGGTAGCCCAGAGAACCATCGGTCAGCAATAGAAACCAGCAATAGAAACCAATGGTTGAGCTATTAAAACATAGATGAGTTAGTGGACCATCGCTGCTAGTGAACCAATGGTATGTTAGTTAACCCCTGCTAAGCTTATGAACGATTGGTGAGCAAGAAGTCCTTTGATGAACTAGTGAAGAATTGATGACCTGCTGAGCTATTAGTGAGCTATAGAACCCAACTGGAGAGATATCGAACTATTGGTGAGCTAGTGAACCATTGATGAACTAGAGAACAATAGATGAACTATTGAACCATTGCTGCTAGTGAGCCACTGGTATGTTAATTAACCACTGTTGAGATTGTGAACCACTTGTTTACTATTGATGAGTCCATTAAAGAACTGGTGAAACATTTATGATCTGGTGAACTATTTATGAGATAGTGAACGATAGGTGAACTAGTGCAGCATTGATGGACTATTGAACCATCGATGAGATAGGGTATAATGGGTGAGTTATTGTATGAATTATATCGTAGTGAACCGTCGGATAGCATGTGAAACTATGACTGAGCTATTGAACCAACCAGAGAGCTAGTGAACTATTAGTGAACTATTGAACCATCGAAGAGCTAGAGAACACTAAATGAGCTAATGAACTATAGATGTGCTAGAGAACAATAGATGAGCTAATAAACCATCGGTTCGGTGGGTGTGAACCACTTATGAACTAGAAGTCCATTGATGAACTAACGAACAATTGATGACCTGGTGAACTTTTGGTGAGATAGATGGTGAGATAGACAATCATTGGCGAGCTAGAGAACTATAAATGAGCTAGTGAATCATTTGTGAGCTATTGAACCCCCGATGAGCTAGAAGAAAATAGATGCTCTAATGAACCATAGATTTGCTAGTGAACCATCGGTGCTAGTGAGCTATTGACTGGGAAGCTAGTTAAACTCTGCTGAGCTTGTAAAACATTGGTGATGTACATTGATTACCTGTCGAACTATTAGAGAGGTAGTGAACCATTTGTGAGCTAGAGAGCCACAGGGTAGTTGGTGAACCATTGGTATGCCAGTAAATCACCGATTAGCAAGGCTAGACGACATAAGCCCTTCTATAAGGCCATCTTGAGAACTTCTTTAGGTAACAGAACACTTCTTGAGGTCTTCTGTGGACATCAGAAGAACTCTTGAGTTCTTCTAAAGGCACACGGAACCTGTTGAGGCCTTCAATAGACAACAAAAGATCTTCTGGGGTCTTCTATATGAAACCGAAAACCTCTAAGTCTTCCATAGGCTGCAGAAGATTTCCTAAGGGCTTCAATAGACAACCTGTTGAGGTCATACAAAAGGAAGCTTTTTTTCTATAGAAAAAAAATCCTCAGGTCCCTCAGGAGGCTTTTTTTCTATAAAAAAAAATCCGCAGGTCCCTGAGGAGGTTTTTTTCTAAAGAAAAAGATTCCTCAGGTCTCTAAGGAGGCTGTCAATACATACTTCTCCAAAAAGATTGGGGAGGCTTTTGTGGAATTTTTTCTATAGAAAAAAACTTCCTCAGAGACCTGAGGAATTTTTTTCTACAGAAAAAATTCCACAGGTCCATGAAGAGGCTTTTTTCTAAAGGTCCCTGAGTAGTCCTTTTTATAGAAAAAATTCCTCAGATCTCCGACGAGGCTTTTTTCTATAGAACAAATTCTCAGGTCCCCGAAGAGGCTTTTTTTCTATAAAATACCTCAGGTCTCTTAGGAGGCTTTTTTCTATAGAAAAAATCCTCTGGTCTCTGAGGAGGCTTTTTTCTATACAAAAAATCTTAAGGTAGCCGAGGAGGCTTTTTTCTATCATCAGGTCCCTAAGAAGACTTTTTCTGTAGAAAAAAATTCTCTGGTCTCTTAGGAGGCTTTTTTCTATAGAAAAAATCCTCTGGTCTCTGAGGAGGCTTTTTTCTATAGAAAAAAATCTTAAGGTAGCCGAGGAGGCTTTTTTCTATCGTCAGGTTCCTAAGAATACTTTTTTATGTAGAAAAAAATCCTCAAGTCTCTGAGGAGGCTTTTTTTTTTATAGAAAAAAATTCCGCAGGTCCCTGAGGAGGCTTTTTTCTAAAGAAAAAAACCCTCAGGTCCCTGAGGAGGCTTCTTTCTGAAGAAGACTTTTTTATGTAGAAAAAATATCCTCAAGTCTCTGAGGAGGTTTTTTTTCTATAGAAAAAAATTCCTCAGGTCCCTGAGGAGGCTTTTTTCTAAAGAAAAAAACCCTCAGGTTCCTGAAGAGGCTTTTTTTAAAGGAAAAAGTTCCCTCAGAAGGGTATTTTTCTATAGAAAAAAAATCCTCAGGTCCCTGAATAGTCAGTTTTCTACAGAAAGACTTTTTTCTAAAAAAAAATCCTCAGGTCATTGATAAGGCTGTTTTCTAAAGAAAAAAATCCTCAGGTTCCTGAGGAGGCTTTTTCCATAGAAAAAAAAACTCCTCAGATTAATGGGGAGGCTTTTTTCTACAAAAAAAAATTCCTCAGGTCTCTGAAGAGGCTTTTTTCTACTGAAAAAATTCCTCAGGTCCCTGAAGAGGCTTTTTTCTAAAGGAAAAAGTTCCCTGAGGTGGTTTTTTTCTATAGAAAAAAATCCTCAAGTCCCTGAGTAGTCTTTTTTCTATAGAAAAAAAATCCTCAGATTCCTGATGAGGCTTTTTAGAAAAAAATCCTCAGGACAAAACACACTTCTCTAAAAAGATTGAGGAGGCCTTTTTTATAGAAAAAACTCCTCAGATCCAAGGGGAGGCTTTTTTCTTTTTTCTCTGAAGAGGATTTTTTTAAGAAAAAATTCGTCAGGTCCCTGAGTAGTTTTTTTCTACTAAAAAAGGCCTCCTCAACCTTTTTAGAGAAGTGTGTTTTGTCCTGAGGATTTTTATCTAAAAAGCCTCATCAGAAACCTGAGGATTTTTTTCTATAGAAGAAAGACTACTCAGGGACTTGAGGATTTTTTTTCTATAGAAAAAAGCCTCCTCAGAGACCTAAGGATTTTTTTCTATAGAAAAAAAACCACCTCAGGGAACTTTTTCCTTTAGAAAAAAGCCTTTTCAGGGACCTGACGATTTTTTTCTATAGAAAAAAGCCTCCTCATAGACCTAAGGATTTTTTTTTTCAGTAGAAAAAAGACTACTCAGGGACCTGAGGATTTTTTCTTAAGAAAAAGACGCTTCAGAGACCTGAGGAATTTTTTTTGTAGAAAAAAGCCTCCCCATGAACCTGAGGAGTTTTTTTCTATGGAAACGCCTGAGGTGCTTTTTTATATATAAAAAAAGCCTCCTCAGGGACCTGAGAATTTTTTTTCTTTAGAAAACAGCCTTATCAGGGACCTGAGGATTTTTTTTTTTAGAAAAAAGCCTTTCTGCAGAAAAATGACTATTCAGGGACCTGAGGAATTTTTTTCTATAGAAAAGCACCCTCCTCAGGGAACTTTTTTCTTTAAAAAAAAGCCTCTTCAGGAACCTGAGGAATTTTTTTCTATTAAAAAAAGCCTTATCAGAGACGTGAGGATTTTTTTTTAGTAGAAAAAAACTACAATAAACTACACTAAAACTAAAAAAACTAGGTCTCTGAGGAGGCTTTTTTCTATAGAAAAAAATTCCTCAGGTCCCTGAAGAGGCTTTTTTCTAAAGGAAAAAGTTCCCTGAGGTTGTTTTTTTTTTCTATAGAAAAAAAATACTCAAGTCCCTGAGTAGTCGTTTTTCTATAGAAAAAACTCCTCAGGTCCCAGATGAGGCTTTTTTCCAAAGCTTTTTTCTATAGAAAGAAATCCTCAGGTCTCTGAGGAGGCTTGAGGCTTTTTCTATAGAAAAAATCCTCTGGTCTCTGAGCAGGTTTTTGCTATTGAAAAAAATAATCAGGTCCCAGAGGAGGCTTTTTCTATAGAAAAAAACTTGTCAGGTCCCTGAGGAGGTTTTTTTTGTATAGAAATCATTTCCAGTTGCCGTGTATTATAAAATTTCAAATAATGTTCTCGTTTTGCTAACTAATAGTACAGCACACTATATTAATCTTTCATGCATACAAAATGCTATTTGTGCATTTCTCTGTGTATGTGTGTTGATGCATTTTATACTATGAATAGTTTACATGTCCCAAATAGCCATTATTACAGTCGTTTATTTTATATTTAAGCCATTATAATGCATGATGCACACAAAATACTCAATTCGTCTCTTGTCTAAAATGTTCCACACTCTTCTCGTTTTGCTTCCAATTGGGATGCAGGCAATGGATTTGTTCCTTCCTCCAACCCCATGCCATGTTACATGACTACTATGGCCATTAGATTTTGATGTTGATGTATGTTACCAATAACAATGAAGTGGATGGTGAGAGCGTGTGTTTTTTATAACAATATTCGTTTTTCTTTTTTTGTTCTCAACTATGAGGGTGTTGAGCATATTGGCCACAAAAGTTTGTGTTTTTTTATAAAACTAGAGAATGGAATGGCAAATATGTGTTTATGTGTGTGAGTGTTTGTAGAAAATAGAACATTGGTGGCGTTTATTTAATTGGGATAGCTGTTACAATTTTGATTTTTCAAAATAGTCTGGCTTAATCCCTTTTGTTGTTTTAATATTTAAAACAACAAGTTTATTAGTGGAGAAGGTTTGGCATTGTTCGCCAAGGGGTAAGGCAAGGAAGACTAGTTTCGATCCACGCCACTGGATCTCATCAGTTCCCTTTGTTTCTTGTTTGTGGATATTCTCCACCGAAGTTATTTTTCAATAACTTCTTCAACAAGGAACTTTTTATACCCAAACATCAATCGTCAGCTCGAAGTATAAACGTAAACAAAGAAAACCCTTCAATGAGAAGTTTTTCTTTGGGTACCTAACACAACTCCGACGAAAGTGTTTACGAAACAAAGCAAACCTTCTTCCACTCGTATGTGTCGTTGATTTTTCAACAAATGCACATACCCAAATGCTGTTTGGTAGCTTATATACCAACAACACACAAAACCGTGCCAGTGTTTCTCAAATAGAACATTGGTGGCGTTTATTTAATTGGGATAGCTGTTACAATTTTGATTTTTCAAAATAGTCTGGCTTAATCCCTTTTGTTGTTTTAATATTTAAAACAACAAGTTTATTAGTGGAGAAGGTTTGGCATTGTTCGCCAAGGGGTAAGGCAAGGAAGACTAGTTTCGATCCACGCCACTGGATCTCATCAGTTCCCTTTGTTTCTTGTTTGTGGATATTCTCCACCGAAGTTATTTTTCAATAACTTCTTCAACAAGGAACTTTTTATACCCAAACATCAATCGTCAGCTCGAAGTATAAACGTAAACAAAGAAAACCCTTCAATGAGAAGTTTTTCTTTGGGTACCTAACACAACTCCGGTGGAGAATATCCACAAACAAGAAACAAAGGGAACTGATGAGATCCAGTGGCGTGGATCGAAACTAGTCTTCCTTGCCTTACCCCTTGGCGAACAATGCCAAACCTTCTCCACTAATAAACTTGTTGTTTTAAATATTAAAACAACAAAAGGGATTAAGCCAGACTATTTTGAAAAATCAAAATTGTAACAGCTATCCCAATTAAATAAACGCCACCAATGTTCTATTTGAGAAACACTGGCACGGTTTTGTGTGTTGTTGGTATATAAGCTACCAAACAGCATTTGGGTATGTGCATTTGTTGAAAAATCAACGACACATACGAGTGGAAGAAGGTTTGCTTTGTTTCGTAAACACTTTCGTCGGAGTTGTGTTAGGTACCCAAAGAAAAACTTCTCATTGAAGGGTTTTCTTTGTTTACGTTTATACTTCGAGCTGACGATTGATGTTTGGGTATAAAAAGTTCCTTGTTGAAGAAGTTATTGAAAAATAACTTCGGTGGAGAATATCCACAAACAAGAAACAAAGGGAACTGATGAGATCCAGTGGCGTGGATCGAAACTAGTCTTCCTTGCCTTACCCCTTGGCGAACAATGCCAAACCTTCTCCACTAATAAACTTGTTGTTTTAAATATTAAAACAACAAAAGGGATTAAGCCAGACTATTTTGAAAAATCAAAATTGTAACAGCTATCCCAATTAAATAAACGCCACCAATGTTCTATTTGAGAAACACTGGCACGGTTTTGTGTGTTGTTGGTATATAAGCTACCAAACAGCATTTGGGTATGTGCATTTGTTGAAAAATCAACGACACATACGAGTGGAAGAAGGTTTGCTTTGTTTCGTAAACACTTTCGTCGGAGTTGTGTTAGGTACCCAAAGAAAAACTTCTCATTGAAGGGTTTTCTTTGTTTACGTTTATACTTCGAGCTGACGATTGATGTTTGGGTATAAAAAGTTCCTTGTTGAAGAAGTTATTGAAAAATAACTTCGGTGGAGAATATCCACAAACAAGAAACAAAGGGAACTGATGAGATCCAGTGGCGTGGATCGAAACTAGTCTTCCTTGCCTTACCCCGTGGCGAACAATGCCAAACCTTCTCCACTTATAAACTTGTTGTTTTAAATATTAAAACAACAAAAGGGATTAAGCCAGACTATTTTGAAAAATCAAAATTGTAACAGCTATCCCAATTAAATAAACGCCACCAATGTTCTATTTGAGAAACACTGGCACGGTTTTGTGTGTTGTTGGTATATAAGCTACCAAACAGCATTTGGGTATGTGCATTTGTTGAAAAATCAACGACACATACGAGTGGAAGAAGGTTTGCTTTGTTTCGTAAACACTTTCGTCGGAGTTGTGTTAGGTACACAAAGAAAAACTTCTCATTGAAGGGTTTTCTTTGTTTACGTTTATACTTCGAGCTGACGATTGATGTTTGGGTATAAAAAGTTCCTTGTTGAAGAAGTTATTGAAAAATAACTTCGGTGGAGAATATCCACAAACAAGAAACAAAGAGAACTGATGAGATCCAGTGGCGTGGATCGAAACTAGTCTTCCTTGCCTTACCCCTTGGCGAACAATGCCAAACCTTCTCCACTAATAAACTTGTTGTTTTAAATATTAAAACAACAAAAGGGATTAAGCCAGACTATTTTGAAAAATCAAAATTGTAACAGCTATCCCAATTAAATAAACGCCACCAATGTTCTATTTGAGAAACACTGGCACGGTTTTGTGTGTTGTTGGTATATAAGCTACCAAACAGCATTTGGGTATGTGCATTTGTTGAAAAATCAACGACACATACGAGTGGAAGAAGGTTTGCTTTGTTTCGTAAACACTTTCGTCGGAGTTGTGTTAGGTACCCAAAGAAAAACTTCTCATTGAAGGGTTTTCTTTGTTTACGTTTATACTTCGAGCTGACGATTGATGTTTGGGTATAAAAAGTTCCTTGTTGAAGAAGTTATTGAAAAATAACTTCGGTGGAGAATATCCACAAACAAGAAACAAAGGGAACTGATGAGATCCAGTGGCGTGGATCGAAACTAGTCTTCCTTGCCTTACCCCTTGGCGAACAATGCCAAACCTTCTCCACTAATAAACTTGTTGTTTTAAATATTAAAACAACAAAAGGGATTAAGCCAGACTATTTTGAAAAATCAAAATTGTAACAGCTATCCCAATTAAATAAACGCCACCAATGTTCTATTTGAGAAACACTGGCACGGTTTTGTGTGTTGTTGGTATATAAGCTACCAAACAGCATTTGGGTATGTGCATTTGTTGAAAAATCAACGACACATACGAGTGGAAGAAGGTTTGCTTTGTTTCGTAAACACTTTCGTCGGAGTTGTGTTAGGTACCCAAAGAAAAACTTCTCATTGAAGGGTTTTCTTTGTTTACGTTTATACTTCGAGCTGACGATTGATGTTTGGGTATAAAAAGTTCCTTGTTGAAGAAGTTATTGAAAAATAACTTCGGTGGAGAATATCCACAAACAAGAAACAAAGGGAACTGATGAGATCCAGTGGCGTGGATCGAAACTAGTCTTCCTTGCCTTACCCCTTGGCGAACAATGCCAAACCTTCTCCACTAATAAACTTGTTGTTTTAAATATTAAAACAACAAAAGGGATTAAGCCAGACTATTTTGAAAAATCAAAATTGTAACAGCTATCCCAATTAAATAAACGCCACCAATGTTCTATTTGAGAAACACTGGCACGGTTTTGTGTGTTGTTGGTATATAAGCTACCAAACAGCATTTGGGTATGTGCATTTGTTGAAAAATCAACGACACATACGAGTGGAAGAAGGTTTGCTTTGTTTCGTAAACACTTTCGTCGGAGTTGTGTTAGGTACCCAAAGAAAAACTTCTCATTGAAGGGTTTTCTTTGTTTACGTTTATACTTCGAGCTGACGATTGATGTTTGGGTATAAAAAGTTCCTTGTTGAAGAAGTTATTGAAAAATAACTTCGGTGGAGAATATCCACAAACAAGAAACAAAGGGAACTGATGAGATCCAGTGGCGTGGATCGAAACTAGTCTTCCTTGCCTTACCCCTTGGCGAACAATGCCAAACCTTCTCCACTAATAAACTTGT
This sequence comes from Musca autumnalis, assembly GCF_047663935.1. Taxonomy (NCBI): domain Eukaryota; kingdom Metazoa; phylum Arthropoda; class Insecta; order Diptera; family Muscidae; genus Musca; species Musca autumnalis. The sequence continues at coordinate 194,634,980 of NW_027412088.1, read as the reverse complement.
TGTTTTAAATATTAAAACAACAAAAGGGATTAAGCCAGACTATTTTGAAAAATCAAGTTTGTAGAAAATGATTTTGCTATGGTCGAATAGTTGTAAGCAGAGAACAAAGAACCAAAAAACGGTGTTAGAATATTTTTACTTGGTCAGCAGTATAACAAACGATTTTTTGTTTTCTGCCTTCTAACGGTTATTGACTGTGTAAAGCTGAAGTGTGTATGTGAGTTTGGATGTGTGTCCGCTCAAGTATACACTGTGTACTCAATGCTATTGTTATAGTGGTGATGTGTACATAATATGTGTGGTTACACCGGATGCAGATGGTGGTGATGATATTGCCTTTTGCTTTGGAGAATGATGTGAATATTATAAAGCGAAGAGAAGAGGTGAGGTGTGTGTGTGTGTGGAATCAATAGCCATCGTTAAAGCCCGCATTTTGTTGATAATGTTTTTGGTTAACGCTCGCCAGTTTTTTAGTATCATTTTTTTCGGGGCTACAATAAGGGGATGAGTTTTCAAGGAAATATGTTACAAATTTGATGCTATTGTTAAAAGTGATGTTTTACAACAAAAGAATAATATGTGCAACAACAAAAGCAACAACAGCAGCAACCAAAATTTAAAATGTATGTCGTTCAATAAATTTCCTTATGGAGAGAAGTGTAATATGTAAATGTGAAGGGGAAAATCGGTGTTCACAAGCTAACATCCGACTCCTCCCATCTATTGTGGGAAGGATGTAATTGTAAAATATGTAAAAGTTTTTTTTTATAAAGGGATATGACAGGATATTTGTTGTTATTTTTTTTTTGATACTTTAAAAGCATAATAAAGGATATTTTAAATTGTTTTGGCAAGCTTTGCAACTTCCGAAAGATGGACAGTTTCAAAGTATTTAGTGCAAAATTTTCTAAAATCCAAGAGCGAACAAGTGGAGCTTAGGTGAGGTGATTAAACCTGTAGTAGAGTTAGTGTGATAGCTTCGGCAGATTACCGACCTAGTGAACCAATTCTTGTTGAGCCATTAATAGACTGCAGAATTTTATGTGATCATATTTCCACTGATAAGCTACTAAACCATAAGTGAGCTCGAGAAGCGCGTTGAACCACTGAGGCGCTAGTAATCTATTTTTGAGTTTTTTTTCTAATTGTGAGCTTAGAATTTATGCAAGCTGAATGGGTAGTCATTGGTAAGGTGGTTAATCGTTGGTGTTCGAATGAAAGGTCAGAAGCTAAAGGCCCTTGAAAGCTAGTAAGACCTTTATAAACTTGGTAGGCTTTAAAAATATTGGCTTTTTTACCCTATCCTACTTTCGAAACGAAATTACAGTTCATGAATTTATGTTTTTTACAATTAAGTATGCCCTTTGATTTTTTTAATTCTTCTGGGTGTTATATGCTAATATGTATATGGCGATAAATTTTATTCGCGATCCCCCACATTATCAATTCATGGAATGGCTAGATGAAGTCCCTTCAAAAAAACCAAAAAAAAAAAAAAAATCAGGAAAAACTCACAAATCCTCAAAAGTTTCCATAAAATCTGAAGGATTTACATTGGCATATCAGACAATTTTTTTCTGATTGTTACTTTTTTGGCGAATTACATTGGCATTAAATTGATACGAACACCACAAACACTTTTGGCTGTATGTGAATAAATAAAAAAAAACGATTTTTGAGGATATTCAGATTTTTTTGACAGGCAGGATGGGCGACTATCCATAGTAGAGAACATTTTAACACTTGTATTGCAAGTGAATTGTATACAAAAAAGAATAAATATTGAGTTACACAATTACGAATACATTGCTAAGGCCAATTGGTACTTCACTATCGCCATGAATTTGTAAAAAATATATTTTTTTAAATCAATCTCCAATCAATTTTAATCATTAAACCTTGAGAATTAATTTTTAAAATTAACTCGTCAATATAAGGTAGAGTGGATGGCTCTTTGGGGCGTCTACCGTATAGTATATGACCCTATGGGGCGTCTACCGTATAGTAGATGGCTCTTTAAGGCGTCTACGGCATAGTAGGTGGCCCTTTGGGGCGTCTACGATAAAGTAAATGTCCCTTTTGGGCGTCTACGATAAAGTAAATGTCCCTTTGAGGCGTCTACGGTATAGTAGATGGCCCTTTGGGGAGTCTACGTTAGAGTAGATGGCCGTTTGGGGAGTCTACGTTAGAGTAGATGGCCCTTTGGGGCGTCTACTGTAGAAAAGAAGGCCCATTAGCGCGTCTACGGCAGAGTAGATGACCCATTGGGGTGTCTACTGTGGATTAGATGGCCATTTGGGGCGTCTACTGTAGAGTAGACGGCCCTTTGAGGCGTTTACAGTAGAGTAGATGGCCCTTTGGGGCGTCTACTGTAGAGTAGATGGCCCATTGGGGCGTCTACTGTAGAGTATATGGCCCATTGGGGCGTCTACTGTAGAGTAGATGGCCCATTGGGGAGTCTACTGTAGAGTAGATGGCCCATTGGGGCGTCTACTGTAGAGTAGACGGCCCACTGGGGCGTCTACGGTAGAGTAGATGGCCCATTGGGGCGTCTACTGTAGAGTGGATGGCCCATTGGGGCGTCTACGGTAGAGTAGATGGCCCATTGGGGCGTCTACTGTAGAGTGGATGGCCCATTGGGGCGTCTACGGTAGAGTAGATGGCCCATTGGGGCGTCTACTGTAGAGTGGATGGCCCTTTGGGGCGTCTACCGTAGAGTAGATGGCCCTTTGGGGCGCCTACGGTAGAGTATATGACTGTTTGCGGCGTATACGGTAGAATAAATGTCCCTTTGGGGCGCTTACGGTAGTGCAGATGACTCTCTGCGGCGTCTTTGGGGCGCCTACGGTAGTGCAGATGACGCTCTGCGGCGTCTTTGGGGCATCTACTGTAGATTATATGGCCCTTTGGGGCGCCTACGGTAGAGTAGATGACCCTTTGCGGCGTCTACGGTAGAATAAATGTCCCTTTGGGGCGCCTACGGTAGTGCAGATGACTCTCTGCGGCGTCTGTGGGGCGTCCACTGTTGAGTAGATAGCCCTATTTGGCGTCTACGGTAGAGTAGATGGCCTTCGGGGCGTCTAAGGTAGAGTAGATGGCCCATTGGGGCGTCTACGGTAGAGTAGGCCCTTTGGGGCGTCTACAATAGAGTAGATGGCCCTTTGGGGCGCCTACGGTATAGTAGATGACTCTTTGCGGCGTCTACGGTAGAATAAATGTCCCTTTGGGGCGCCTACGGTAGTACAGATGACTCTCTGCGGCGTCTTTGGGGCGTCTACTATAGAGTAGATGGCCCTTTGGGGCGTCTACTGTAGAGTAGATGACCCTTTAGGGCGTCTACTGTGGAGTAGAAGGCCCTTTGGGGCGTTTACTGTAGAGTAGATGACCCTTTGGGGCGTCTACTGTAGAGTAGATGGCCCTTTGAGGCGTCTGCTCTAGAGTAGATGGCCCTTTGGGGCCCTATTAGGGCGTCTACTGTAAAGTAGATGGCCCATTGGGTCGTCTACTGTAGAAAAGATGACCCATTGGGGGCATCTACTGAAGAGTATATGGCCCATTAGGGCGTCTGCTGTAGAGTAGATGGCCCATTGGGGCGGCTACTGTACAATAGATGGCCCATTGGGGCGTCTACTGTAAAGTAGATGGCCCATTGGGTCGTCTACTGTAGAAAAGATGACCCATTGGGGGCATCTACTGAAGAGTATATGGCCCATTAGGGCGTCTGCTGTAGAGTAGATGGCCCATTGGGGCGTCCACTGTACAATAGATGGCCCATTGGGGCGTCTACTGAAGAGAAGATGACCCATTGTGGCGTCTACTGTACAATAGATGGCCCATTGGGGCGTCTACTGAAGAGAAGATGACCCATTGTGGCGTCTACTGTATAATAGATGGCCCATTGGGGGCGTCTACTGTAGAATAGCTGGCCCATTGTGGCGTCTACTGTAGAGTAGATGGCCCTTTGGGGCGACTATTGTCGAGAAGATGGCCTTTTGGGGCATCTACTGTAGAGTAGATGGCCCTTTGGGGCGTCTACTGTAGAGTAGATGGCCTTTTGGGGCGTCTACTGTAGAGTAGATGGCCCTTTGGGGCGTCTACTGTAGAGTAGATGGCTCTTTGGGGCGTCTACTGTAGAGTAGATACCACATTGGGGCGTCTACTGTAGAGTAGATGGCCCAATGGGTCGTCTACTGTAGAGTAAATGGCCCATAGGGTCGTCTACTGTAGAGTAGATGGCCCATTGGGTCGTCTACTGTAGAGTAGATGGCCCTTTGTGTAGTCTACTGTAGAGTAGATGACCCATTCGGGCGTCTTCTGTATAGTAGATGACCATTTCGGGCGTCTTCTTTAGAGTAGATGGCCATTTGGGTCGTCTACTGCAGAGTAGATGACCATTTCGGGCGCTTACTGTAGAGTAGATGGCCCTTTGGGTCGTCAACTGTAGAGTAGATGGCCCTTTTTGTCGTCTACTGTAGAGTAGTTGGCCCTTTTGGTCGTCTACTGTAGAGTAGATGGCCCTTTGGGTCGTCTTCTGTAGAGTAGATGACCCTTTGGGTCGTCTACTGTAGAGTAGATGGCCCCTTTTGGTCGTCTACTGTAGAGTAGATGGCCCTTTGGGTCGTCTACTGTAGAGTAGATGGCCCCTTTTGGTCGTCGACTGTAGAGTAGATGGCCTTTTGGTTCGTCTACTGTAGAGTAGATGGCCCTTTGGGTCGTCTACTGTAGAGTAGATGGTCCCTTGGGTCGTCTACTGTAGAGTAGATGGCCCTTTGGGGGTTCTATAGACCCTTTTTGAAAAAAGGGTGCTTCTATAGACCCTTTCTGTAAAAGAAGGGTGCTTCTATAGAACCTTTCTGTAAGGGAAGGGTGCTTCTATAGACCCTTTCTGTGAAGGAAGGGTGCTTCTATAGACCCTTTCTGTAAAGGAAGGGTGCTTCTATAGACCCTTTCTGCAAAGGAAGGGTGCTTCTATAGACCCTTTCTGAAAGACCATTTCGAGAAAGAGTGTGCTTCTATAGACTCTTTCTAAAAGAAAGGAAGACCCTTTCTAACAGAAAGGTGCTTATACCCTTTTTGAAAAAAGGTTGCTGTTATAGACACTTCCTGAAAGAAAGGGTGCTGTTATAGACACTTCCTGAAAGAAAGGGTGCTGTTATAGACACTTCCTGAAAGAAAGGGTGCTATTATAGACACTTCCTGAAAGAAAGGGTGCTGTTATAGACACTTCCTGAAAGAAAGGGTGCTGTTATAGACACTTCCTGAAAGAAAGGGTGCTGTTATAGACACTTCCTGAAAGAAAGGGTGCTGTTATAGACACTTCCTGAAAGAAGGGGTGCTGTTATAGACACTTCCTGAAAGAAAGGGTGCTGTTATAGACACTTCCTGAAAGAAAGGGTGCTGTTATAGACACTTCCTGAAAGAAAGGGTGCTGTTATAGACACTTCCTGAGAGAAAGGGTGCTGTTATAGACACTTCCTGAGAGAAAGGGTGCTGTTATAGACACTTCCTGAAAGAAAGGGTGCTGTTATAGACACTTCCTGAAAGAAAGGGTGCTGTTATAGACAATTCCTGAAAGAAAGGGTGCTGTTATAGACACTTCCTGAAAGAAAGGGTGGTGTTATAGACACTTCCTGAAAGAAAGGGTGGTGTTATAGACACTTCCTGAAAGAAATGATGCTTCTATAGACCCTTTCTGAAAGAAATGATGCTTCTATAGACCCTTTCTGAAAGAAATGGTGCTTCTATCGACCCTTTCTGAAAGAAATGGTTTTCTATAGACCCTTTCTGAAAGATACGGTGCTTCTATAGACCCTTTCTGAAAGAAATGGTGCTTCTTTAGACCCTTTCTGAAAGAAATGATGCTTCTATAGACCCTTTCTGAAAGAAATGGTGTTTCTATAGACCCTTTCTGAAAGAAATGGTGCTTCTATAGACCCTTTCTTAAAGAAATGGTTTTCTATAGACCCTTTCTGAAAGAAATTGTGCTTCTATAGGCATTTTCGTCCAATGTAGAGAATGTGGTCCCTTGGCTCGTCTACTGTAGAGTAGATGGCCCTTGGGATCGTCTATTGTAGATGGCCCTTGGGGTCGTCTACTGTAGAGAAGATTGCCCTTTGGGTAGTCTACTGGAGGGTAAATGACCGTTTTGGTCGTCTACTGGAGAGTATTAGGTCGTCTACTACACAGGAGATGACACTTTGATTCGGCTACTGTACTACTTTGATATGGATATTTTTTGTTTAATTTCTTTAATTTTTTTGTAGCTTTTGTTTTCATATCCGCAATAAATATTTTTATATGTGCCTCTTTTATTTCTCTTGCAGGATAAAAACACCTATAAAATCAATAGTGGTGCCAAAAGTGAAGCTCGCCTACCTGCTGTTTTTCGGGCACATCATAATGCACGTATTCTGTGTGTTATGGAACATCCCACACTTAAGATACGTCAAAATGCCTCCCTCCTCTTGGATGTACAATGTAAGTAGAATATTCTTATCCTTCACTATGCTACATTGTTTATCAATTTTATGGTTATGCAAAGATATTTCACACAACGATCCTCTTCCAATGTTAAAATTGTTAGCTCTTCCCTTTCTGCTCAAAGGGATATAAGGAAATTAATGAATTGCAATTTAAAATTTATGCAACCAATTATTGTTGCAATTATGATAATGTGCCTTGGCTGCTACGAGTTTTCTATCTCTCTGCATCCAAGGATAATAGATCCTTAACAAAATATGCATTTAATCAATATGAAATTATTGAAAGCATAACATAAATATTTTGATTGTTCTAAGGGATTAGATGAGTTGGCAACAATGTTGTGGGGATATATATGGGGAAATATTACAAAGATTTTGTTGAGAAGGTAAGCAAATCTAATTAATAAATTTGTGTAGAGAACGAATGTGTATGTAAGTTATCTCATGTGTAGAATTACATATTTATGTTTAGATTTACTAACTTCATTCAGTCGTTAACTGATAAAATTTGGTTTTGCAAGAATTTCTTTTAAATATTACGAAAAATTAAAGTGTTTTAAAATTATCTTTAAACTCTTAAATCCCCGGCTCTGTTACTTCGTTAACAAGCTAATACACGAACTACCTATCATTAAAGCTATCTTCATCCTGTAAAGCTGTAATAACAGCAGACTAACTATCAAACCATATCGGCTTGTTGCCAGTCTGTTGGCTTTTGTATTGCGTGTTTGTGTGTGTGTGCGCGAGTCTATCACTGTGGTGCACTTCATAAAGCACAAAGTCAAGAGTCGTTAAAGTGTCATTAGCCCGACAACAAAACTCTATCCAAGAACAGTCATAAAAAATGAATGTTAAAATGAAAGAATACATCGTCAACAACAACAGCAACAATAACAATGTCCAAACCAACAAGAATTGGTAAATAAACTGGCAAACGAGCGACAGACACACCAACAACAGAGTAAAATTGCAACAACAGTAGCAGCAGCAATTGAAAATTGGTTGCCATTCTTTAGATTGTTAACGAAAAATGCCGCCAAAGTCGATATTTTCTTGATTCTTTTCATGGTGCGCTATATTTTTGCTATTCTCTTTTCCTTTCCCATCTCCAACAAGAAAACCAAAAACTCCAAAAGCCACTAAGGCTGTCAATTGCTATAAACTTTAAAAGCAACGGCACCCAAAGAAAACAACAAAACCAATGTTGCAAAATGCATTTAGCGATAGAAAATCCAAAATGTTAGGAAAAAAAATGAAACCAAGTTGTGTGTGGCAAGGGAATCCCAGGCATAAACAAAAGTTAAGCAATTTGAAAAGACAGTAGAAGACGACGACACAAAAGCCATAGACACAGTTGCCAGTGAGAAACAAGAAGAAAAAACCCTAGCGAGAAGGAAAAAAACAAACTTCTATTTTCTTTCAATCGCAGCAGAACGAAAACACAAAAAAACACGAAAGCAGCGATACCTTAAGTCGGTTAAATGATATGGAAAGAAACTTAAATTGAGATAAACATAGAGAAAGGAAGACAAGCGAAGCAGAAAAAAAGCACAATTCGTTGTAGCTTAAATTGGCATTAAAGAAAACGTTTGTCAAAACTGTATCTAGTTTGCATATGAAATTACCTTAATTTAGGAAATGTGCAAATCAAAATAATTTGAGATTTGATGGGATCGAAATCGAATTTTACGCTAAGCCAATATCTTGATAAGCAATAAATCAGCTTTGGAAAAACCACAAAATTTCTTTAGGAGTATAACCGTGATTATCCGATTGGTAGAGTAAGTATGTGGTCCTTTAGGTCATCTAATATAAAGAAGATGCCCCTTTGTATAAATTTGCACAAAATACTACGAAGGCCAAATTTTTTACTGAATCGGCTGATCCGTTTGCTCATGATGTCAAACGGTTACTGCAATTTTAGAGAAACATTTTAAAAATTTTGATTTTTTTAATCCACGTTTTATTTGTTTAATCCAATTTTTTTAAATCCATATTTTAATTTTTTTTTTAATCTACGTTTTAATTTTTTTTAAATCCAAGTTTTAAACTTTTTAAATCCACGTTTTAAAAAATAATTAAAAAATCCACGTTTTAAAAAATAATTAAAAAATCCACGTTTTAAAAAAAAAATGTTTATAAAAATCCGAGTTTACTATAAAAAAATTAAAGTCCGCGACTTACAAATTTTTCTTTAAAAATCCAAAAAAATACATACATCTCTTGAAAAAGCGACGTTTTCAAAAAAAAAAAAAAAAAATAAATTTATAAAAAGTCCACGTTTTGAAAAAAATTCCACGTTTTAAAAAATATTTAAAAAATACATTCTTTAAAAATTTCACGTTTGAAAAAAATATTTGAAAATTCCACGTTTTGAAAAAAAAAAAAATATTTAAAAAATCCATGCTTTTAAAATTCCACTTTTAAAAATCCATTCCATGAAAATTCCACATTTTGAAAAAAAAGTTATTTCAAAGTCCACATTTTTGGAATAAAAAAAACAAAACATATTAAAATCCATTCTTTGAAAATTTCACGTTTTGAAAAGAAATTATTAAACAAATCCACATTTAAAAAAAACAAATAAAAAATCCACATTCTGGAAAAAAAATAAAAAATCCACTTTTTTAAAAAAAGAATTATTTCAAAAATCCATTTGCACCTGGTGTTAAAGAGTTTTTTTAAGGCTTTCGTTTCATTTTCTCACGACTTACCCCTAAAAAATTTTACTTTCGTAATGGTTTTGCAATTTCTAGTTGTTGTAAAAAAAGAAAATCTATTTAAGAGAAGCTCTTTAATTGAACTTTTCAGAAATTTTGTGTTGACATGTATAGTCCATATTCCTGATCTATGCCTCGTAGATATATTACGATGTGCAAAGTATGAACCCAATCGGTTACCGCATTCAAAAGTTATAGTGCTCACAATTTTAGAGAAAATTTTTAAAAAATTCAAGTTTTGAAAAAAAAAAAAATAAATCGCGTTCTATCAAATTATTTTTAAAAGTTTTGAATTTTTTTTAAATCCAGGTTTTAAATTTTTTTAAATCTACGTTTTAAATTTTTTTTAAATAATTTAAAATTTGAAATTTTTAAATAAAAAGATAATCCACGTTTAAAAAAAAATTATAAAAATCCGCGTTTAGTATAAAAAATTTTAAAGTCCGCGTTTTAGAAATTTTCTTTAAAAAATCCACGCGTTTCGGAAACTTTTTTTAAAAAGTCCACGTCTTGAAAAAAAAATATTCAAAACATAAACGTTTGAAAATATATATGTAATTAAAAAATTCATTCTTTAAAAATTCCACGTTTTGAAAAAATATTTAAAAATTTAATTCATTGAAAAATCCAAGTTTTGAAAAAAAAAATTTAAAAATTCCACGTTTTGAAAAAATATTTAAAAATGTAATTCTTTGAAAATTCCAAGTTTTGAAAAAAATATTTAAAAATTCCACGTTTTAAAAAAGAATTATTAAAAAATGCCATTCCTTGAAAATTCCACGTTTTAAAAAAGAATATTTTAAAAATCCACGTTTTGAAAGAATTTTTTTTTAAAAATCCACGTTTTGAAAGAATTTTTTTTTTAAAATCCACGTTTTGAAAGAATTTTTTTTTAAAAATCCACGTTTTGAAAAAAAACATATTTTAAAAATCCACGTTTTGAAAGAATTTTTTTTTTAAAAATCCACGTTTTGAAAGAATTTTTTTTTAAAAATCCACGTTTTGAAAAAAAACATATTTTAAAAATCCACGTTTTGAAAAAAGATTTTAAAAATCCGCGTTTTGAAAAAAAGTATTTTAAAAATCCACGTTTTGAAAAAAAAAATATTTTAAAAATCCACGTTTTGAAAAAAGGTTTTAAAAATCCGCGTTTTGAAAAAAATATTTTAAAAATCCACGTTTTGAAAAAAATTATTTTAAAAATCCACGTTTTGAAAAAAGATTTTAAAAATCCGCGTTTTGAAAAAAATATTTTAAAAATCCACGTTTTGAAAAAAATTATTTTAAAAATCCACGTTTTGAAAAAAATTATTTTAACAATCCACGTTTTGAAATTTTTTTTTAACAATCCACGTTTTGAAATTTTTTTTTAAATCCACGTTTTGAATTTTTTTTTAATCCACGTTTTGAATTTTTTTTTTTTAAATCCACGTTTTTAATTTTTTTTTAAAAAATCCACATATTGAAAAAAAATATTTTAAAAATCCACGTTTTGAAAAAAATTATTTTAAAAATCCCATTTGAAAAAAAATTATTTTAACAATCCACGTTTTGATTTTTTTTTTTAAATCCACGTTTTGAAAAAAATTATTTTAAAAGTCCATGTTTTGAAAAAAATTATTTTAAAAATCCATGTTATGAAAAAAATTATTTTAAAAGTCCACGTTTTGAAAAAAATTATTTTAAAAATCCATGTTATGAAAAAAACAAGTGAGCCAAGGCTATAGTCGGGTCGGGGCCGACTGTGTAATACCCTACACCACTACCCCCGTTCATAAGCTTTTGACTAATAAAATTCAAAATATTAAAATTGGTATAGTTTAGCGCCTTTGCTCTGAATGTCTTCATTAACACAGGTCAATTTTTTTGAAACGCATTTAAGTGCATCGACAGTACAACCCAAATAAAAAATGGAAAAGTGGGATGTATACCAACCATCAATAGGCTTCTTTCTGTGTTAGACCCCCATCAACCCCCAAAATTTTCTGAGGATCCGATCAAAATTTCGTAGTGTGATTGCACAAAAATGGAAAAAGGGATGCATTACCGACTATTGCGATATCTCTGTTGTTTGACCACCTATGACAACCTACTTCGCATCGTTGTAAAGGTGATATTTTCTACTTTCCTTGCCAGGTTTTGCTTTCGATATACCACCTACAGAAGGGAGATATTAACTTTGAAATAAAACGTTGGTCTTTTTTCCAAATATTTTTTTTCACATTCCGACCCCTGAATAATATCCGCCCATTACCAAAAATCAAAGGGTTTTTTCCTCTGTGGGACCCCCAATAACACCCAAAATTTCGTGACGATCCAATTAAAAATGCGACCTGTAGCCTGATTTCCAAAAAGTGGAAAAATGGATGTATTGCCGACTATTGCGATATCTCAGTTATTTGGATACCTACGCCAACCTGCTTTACATCATTGTAATGATGGGATTTTTTACCTTCATTGTCAGACTTTGCTTTTAGAAGGTCCCGAACCAAAGCTGTGATATTCGTCATTATTATTAAAATCGCAAAAATGATTTGATCCCCTATGAGAACCTACTTTGCATCATTAGAAAGGCGATATTTTCTACTTTAATGGCCAGGTTCTGCTTTTGGTATACCCCGTATAGAACCTGAGATATTCGCTTTGGAAAAAAACGTTGTCTTTTTATCCACATAAGTTTTTTGCCCATTCCGACCCCTAAATATTATCCGACCATCACCAAAATCAATAGGCTTCTTCCCCTCCGGGACCCCCATCAACATCCAAAATTTTGTGACGATCCGATCAAAATTGCGACCTGTAGCGTGATTACAAGGTTTAGATGGACAGACGGACAGACGGACGGACGGACGGACTGACGGACGGACACACATAGCCAGATCGACTCAGCTCGTCGAGACATTCATTTTGGTATATATAAGTATGGGTCTACGACCATTATTTCGATGCGTTACAAACTTTTTGGCCAAAACCAACTTATAATACCCTCCCCACATAGTGGTGTAGGGTATAATTATTTTAAAAGTCCACGTTTTGAAAAAAATTATTTTAAAAATCCATGTTATGAAAAAAAATATTTTAAAAGTCCACGTTTTGAAAAAAATTGTTTTAAAAATTCACGTTTTGAAAAAAGAAATTATTTAAAAAATTCACATTTTGAAAAAAATATTTAAAAAATCCACACAAAAAAATCAAAAAAAATTATTTTTTAGAAGGAATTTTTTAAAATAAATATTTATTTTTGAAAAAAAAAAAAAACATTTAAAATATCCACGTTTATAAAATATATATACATATCCACGTTTTGAAAAATAAAATTAAATTTACGGCAGAGTTGAAGGTAAAATTTATTGCAGAGTAGAAGACCCTTGGATCGTCTACTGTAGAGTAGATGGTCCTTTGGGTCGTCTACTGTAGAGTAGATGGCCCTTTGGGTCGTCTAATGTAGAGTAGATTGCCGCTTGGGACGTATACTGTAGAGTAGATGGTCACTTGGGTCGTCTATTGTAAAGTACATGGCCCTTTGACTTATTAGGTGCCCCTTTTGGTCATCTACTGTAGAGTAGATGCCCCTTTGGGTATTCTTCTTATTAAATTTATTAAATTGTCTAGGACACATAACTTCAATTAAGTCTTCACATTTTTTTTCACTTCTCACATATGCATCCTCCTCTTTACGAACAATTTTATCTTATTTTGCCTGCCATCATGCAATCACTTTCATTGAAACTCATTTCCTTTTTACCTTTAAACTTTTCAACAAAACGGTATCTCTTTCTGTTATTGCGGCAGACACTACCCATCTGCCTTAGGGAGAATGGGCAAGTTTCATTTTTCTCCGACACAACACTTAAAAGTCTTTGTCAAATTGAGGTATCCTAGAATATTTATAACATTTACAACCTCATCATAATAACTACAATTACTTAGAAGTTTGTTATGCTTCTTCTTGTTTTTTCTACTTGCTGCTGCTATTGTTACCACCTTCAAAACTATAAATAATATTTATTTCACTACTTGTTTACAAAGACCTACAGATTCTTTTCTCTTACTGGGTCTGCTCAGTAAAGGCAGTCAGGAAAATTTTTCAAAGTAAAAAACAGGAAAAATGAAATGGTGGCCAACATGGCATGGGCCAAAATGCAACACTTGAGTGCAATCGAAAAAAATGTATTCAAAACTCTGGAAAAAAGTAAAAATATAACAAATGCTGTTAGCTATACTTTGTAGTTTTCATCAGTATTGTAAATTGTTGAAACATTTCTCTCGTTCTTTGGGTTCCTCACAGGTACCAACCAAAAATATGTTAACAACTCCTGAAACCCTTGCAAAAAAAAGAGAAATTCTAGGTGCCAGAGGAGCAAAAGAAACAATAACAACAACATTACTAGGTGTTGTTATATGATGCCTGTGTTTTGTTTTTTCGTCTTGTGAAAATTTGAAAATATTTTCTACTTTAACTTGTCGGGCAAAATAAAAGTTGTTGAAATTTGCCAGGGAAGATGTAAAAAAAAATTAAGATGAATGAATGAAAATGCAATTTGTACAATTTTTGGGAGAGAGGGTGTTGAATTTTTAAAATATTTTTTCGGAATATTATTTAGAGAAAGAAGTACCCCCTCGCCACATACAGAGGTATGTTGTGTAATTTTAAAATAGGTACAAATTATTGGTTTTTACTCACTGCTATTAATTACTTCATTTAAAAATTTCGTGTCTAATTCCTTATCAAAATGTGTGCCACTAATGATAAACTTATGATGTCTGACAAAATTATAAAATATTTTACCAAAAAATCCAATTCCAAATTTTCACGTTGCACAAAAAAAATTAAAATAAAAATATTTTTAAAAAATCCAGTTTGCATAAAAAATTAAAAATATATATTTTTAAAAAATTCACGTTGCATAAGAAATTTAAAAATATTTTTAGAAAATCCACGTTGCATAAAACAGTTAAAAAGAAAGTAGAATAAAAAATTAAAAAAATATTTTCAAAAATTCAGCGGTGTAAAAAAAATTGTAAATATAAATTTTTAAAAATCCACGTTGCATAAAAATATTGAAATTTTTTAAAAAAACACGATGCATAAAGAATTAAGAAAATATTAGAAAAATCCACGTTGCATAAAAAATTGAAAAAGTATTTTTAAGAAATCCGCATAGAATAAAAAATTGAAAAAGTATTTTTAAGATCTCCACAGAGAATAAAAAAATTGAAAAAGTTATATATAGATTTTTTTTTATAAAATCCACGTTACATAAAAAATTAAAAAAAAAATATTTTTAAAAATCCACTTTGGATAAAAAAATTGAAAAACATATTTTAAAAAAATCCACGTTGCATAAAAAATTTAAAAAGTATTTTTAAGAAATCCGCATAGAATAAAAATTTAAAAAAAGTATTTTTAAAAATTTCACCTTACATAAATATATTGAATTCTTTTTATAAAATCCACGTTACATAAAAATTTGAAAAAATATTTTCAAAAATCCACGTTGCATAAAAAATTTTATGAAAAGTCTACTTTGCATAAACAGATTAAAAAAAAGCATTTTTTATAAAAATCCGCTTTGCATAAAAAAAATTAAAAAATATTTTAAAAAACTCCTTGAATCAAAAATTTGAAAAATATTATTAAAAAATCAGCGTTGTATAAAAAATTGAAAAAGGTATTTTTAAAAAAACCCCGTTCCATAAAAATTATAATAAAAATGTTTTTAAAAATCCGCGCTGCATAAAAAAATTGAAAAATATTTTTAAAAAATATTTTTAGAAAATCCACGTTGCATAAAAAAATTAAAAAGAAAGTATTTCAAAAAAGCCACGTTGCATACAAAATTTAAAAAATATTTAAAAAAAATACACTTTGGATAAAAAATTTAAATTTTTTTTTTGCTTAGAAAATTAAAAAAAAATTTAATTATTTTAAATATTTTAAAAAATTCAAAATATATATTTTTTCAAAATCCACGTTGCATAAAAAATTTAAAAATATATATTTAAACAAAACCACCTCGCATAGAAAAATTGAATTTTTTGTTTTTAAAATCCACGTTGCATAAAAAATTTTAAAAAACTCCTTGAATAAAAAAATTTAAAAAATATTTTTAAAAAATCAGCGTTGTATAAAAAATGTAAATAGTATTTTTAAAAAATCCCCGTTGCACAAAAAATTAAAAATAATATTCCTGAAAATCCGTGTTGCATAAAAAATTTAAAAAATATTTTTAAAAATTCACGCTGCATAAGAAATTTAAAAGAAAGTATCTCAAAAAATCCACGTTGCATACAAAATTTAAAAAATATTTAAAAAAAAATACACTTTGCATAAAAAATTTAAAAATATTTCTAATTTTTTTTTTTTTTGCTTAAAAAATTAAAAAAATATTTTTAATTAAAAAAATTGTTTTTAAAAAATTAACGACGTCTAAAAAATTCAAAATATTTTTTTTTCAAAAATCCATGTTGCCTAAAAAATTGAAAAATTTATTTAAAAAAAAAAACACCTTGCATAAACAATTGAAAAGAAAAATTTTTAAATAGTCTAGCTTAATCCCATTGTTGTTGTTTTAATATTTTAAAACAACTAGTTTATTAGGGGTAAGGCAGGGAATACTATAGTTTCGATTCTCGCCACAAAATTTCATCAGTTCCCTTGTTTTTTGTTTGTTGATATTCTCCACCGAAGTTATTTTTTAATAACTTCTTCAACAAAAAAACTTGTTATACCCAAACATCAATCGTCAGCTCGAAGTATAAAGGTAAGCAAAGAAAAAAGTTCAATGAGAAGTTTTTCCTTGGCAACCTCACACAACTCCGACGAAAGTGTCTGCGAAATCTAGTATGTGTCGTCGAATTTCGACGAAAGCACACACCAAAATTTGGTTTGTCTGCTTTACAGCAAAAACAACACACGTCGTGCCAGTGTCTTCAATTAGAAACATTGTGGCGTTTTTTTATTGGGATAGCGTTTGCAATTTTGTTTTTTTCAAAATAGTCTGGCTTAATCCAGTGGAACAATTTTCTCTGAAAAAATATTTTTTTAAAAAACTTCTTGCATATAGAATTGAAAAAATATTTTTAGAAAATCAACGCAGCTTTCAAAGTTAAAAAAATATATTTCAAAAATCAGCTTTGAAAAAAAATTAAAAAAGTTTGTTTTTAAAAAATTCACGTCGCATAAAAAACTTTAAAAAAAATATTTTTAAAAAATCCAAGTTGCATAAAAAATTTAAAAAGTATTCTTAAAAAATCTTCCTGGCATAAAAATATTGAATTTTTTTTATAAAGTCCACGCTGCATGCTAAAGTTGAAAAATATTTAAAAATCCACGTTGCATAAAAAGTCCAAGTCGAAGTCCCGTTCTCAAAATATGTGTCACTAATGGAAAAACTTTGATGTCTGACAACTTTATTCAAAATTTTCAAAAAAGCGCAAATTCCAGATTTTCATTAAACCAGTTTTCATCTTCTTTTTTTGTACTACAAACAAAATTGTATTCCCGTTTCGTGTGCCTTTATTTCTCTAATGACAAGCCCATAAAGGATGTCTGCTAAACTAACAAAGAACTTCCAAATAGCCTAAATTCCTGATTTTTGTTAGACAATTCCGATTTCTTTGTCTGCTCCAAACGATTTATGTTCACAATTTTTTTTTGAGATTTTTTTTTTGTTTAAGTTTAAACATGCCTTACAAATAAGCCCAACCATGCATGGGAATTATCTCAAAGCTTTAAACCTTTGATTGGTCATCATCACATTGTTATGTGTGATGTCGTGGTTGGTGCAGGTGCGTCTCTTTGTTGTTGTGGACTACATGTGTCTACATATGGCTATGTGATTGTTGTCCAACCGACAGTCAGTCTAGCATCACATCCATTCATCCATTCTTTTCATGCTCTAACCTCAGTCTAGCCATATTCTCTAACAAATGTACTAGTACCAACCCCCTTTGTATACCGCATAGCTCACATCTCCCCAACTGACCACTACATTTTTAAGTGTACGGAATTATTAGCTTTGATTGTTGGGATATTAATACAAATAACAACAACAACTAAAACCATAACTAAAAAAATCCTCTATCCTCTATCTAACAAAGGGATTTGTAGTTTTGTGGTTTACATGTCTACGTAATGCAACATAACAACAGAAATACAATAAAAAAGAAGATATTCACACAAATTCATACTTGAAAACAGATTTGTTAACACACACACACACACTTATATGGTGTGTATGTCTATCCATCTGTCTCGCAGTGCAGTGTTTATACATTTGCCTAACACAAAATTTTTATATCAAATATTGAGTGTTGCCAATTAGTAAGGATTTTCCAGTATTTAATAGAGATTTTTATAGATTAGAGATTGTCTTTGTTATTTTGGTTAGCATTTGGTTTGGTTGAACGCACGTGGATGTTGGTATTTGTAGGTGTTTTTTGTTTTTGACTCTCAACAAGTCCTTTTGTGACATGATAAGCCAGTTATGTATAAGAGGATCAGTCAAATTGAATTGATGTGGACTTTACACAGCAATCAGTTTTCCATAAAACTGGGGAGGGAAAGAAACCGGCCATTGACCTAGTATAAGAATAAAAGATTTCATCATACCTAAAAATATGCCTTTGGGTCGTCTAGTGTAAAGTAGATGGCCTTTTGGGTCGTCTACTGTAAAGTAGATGGCCTTTTGGGTCGTCTACTGTAAAGTAGATGACCCTTTGGGTCGTCTACTGTAGTGTAGATGGCCCCTTGGGTCGTCTACTGTAGTGTAGATGGCCCTTTGGGTCGTCTACTGTAAAGTAGATGGCCCTTTGGGTCGTCTACTGTAATGTAGATGGCCCTTTGGGTCGTCTACTGTAAAGTAGATGGCCCTTTGGGTTGTCTACTGTAAAGTAGATGGCCCTTTGGGTTGTCTACTGTAAAGTAGATGGCCCTTTGGGTCGTATACTCTATAGTTGATGGCCCTTTGGGTCGTCTACTGCAGAGTAGATGGCTCTTTGGTCCGACTACTGTATAGTTGATGGCCCTATCGATCGTCTTCTATAGAGCAGAAGTCCTACTGAAGAATATAAGTTTCTTTCGGTCGTCTACTGCAGAGTAGATGGCCCTTTGGGCCGTCTACTGTAGTCTTTAGGGTCGTCTACTGTAGACTAGATGACGCTTTGTGTCGTCTACTGTAGACTAGATGACCCTTTGTGTCGATTACTGTAGAGTAAGTAGAACTTTGGGTCGTCTACGATAGAGTAAATGGCCTTTTGGGTCGTCTACTGTAGAGCAGATGGCCCTTTGTGTCGTCTACTCTAGCGTAGATGGCTCTTTGTGTCGAGTACTGTAGAGAAGATGGAACTTTGGGTCGTATACTGTAGAATACATGGCCCTTTGCCTAAAAAATATGCCTTTGGTTTGATTACTGTAGAGTAGATGGCCCTTTGGGTCGTCTACTGTAAAGTAGATGGCACTATGGGTCGTCTACTGTAGAGTATATAGTCTTTTGGGCTTCTACTGTAAAGTAGATGGGCCTTTGTGTCGATTAATGTAGAGTAGGTATATTGTGTCGTCTACTGTAGCGTAGAAGGCCCTTCGTGTGGTCTACTGTTGAGTAGATGGCCTTTTGGGTCGTCTAGTGTAGAGTAGATGACCCTTTGGCTCGTCTACTGTAGAGTAGATGGCCCTTTGGATCGTCTACTGTAGAGCGGATGGCTTTTTGGCTCGTCTACTGTAGAGTAGAGGACCCTTTGGATCGTCTACTGTAGAGTAAATGGCCCTTCATGTCGTCTACTGTAGAGAACATGGCCCTTTTGGGTCGTCTACTGTAGAGCGGATGGCTCTATGGCTCGTCTACCGTAGAGTAGATGGCCCTTTGGCTCGTCTACTGTAAAGTAGATGGCCCTTTGGGTCGTCTACTGTGAAGTAGACGACCCTTTTGGTCATCTACCGTAGAGTAGATGGCTCTTTAGGTCGTCTATTGTAAAGTAGATGGACCTTTGGGTCGCTTACTATAAAGTAGATAACCCTTTCGGTCGTCTACTGCAGAGTAGATGACACTTTTGGTCATCTACTGTAAAGCAGATGGATCTTTGGGTCGTTTAAAAAATCCACGTTCCCAAAAAAAATATTTGAGAAAAATCTACGTTTCATTAAAATAATAAAAAAATCGATGTTTCCAAAAAAGTATTAAAAAAATTCGCGTTGCAAAAAAAAATCTTTAAAAAATCCACGTTGTCTAAAAAATATAAAAAATACACATCGCCTAAAATATTTAAAAAAATCCACACTTCCTAATTTTTTTTTAAAAAATCCACAAAAAAATATTTAAAAAATAAACGTTGCATAAAAAATATTTTTAAAATAAACGTTGCATAAAAAATATTTTTAAAAAATCCACGTTGCATAAAAAATATTTTTAAAAAATCCACGTTGCATAAAAAATATTTTTAAAAAATCCACGTTGCATAAAAAATATTTTTAAAAAATCCACGTTGCATAAAAAATATTTTTAAAAAATCCACGTTGCATAAAAAATATTTTTAAAAAATCCACGTTGCATAAAAAATATTTTTAAAAAATCCACGTTGCATAAAAAATATTTTTAAAAAATCCACGTTGCATAAAAAATATTTTTAAAAAATCCACGTTGCATAAAAAATATTTTTAAAAAATCCACGTTGCATAAAAAATATTTTTTAAAAATCCACGTTGCATAAAAAATATTTTTAAAAAATCCACGTTGCATAAAAAATATTTTTAAAAAATCCACGTTGCATAAAAAATATTTTTAAAAAATCCACGTTGCAAAAAAAATATTTTTAAAAAATCCACGTTGCATAAAACATATTTTTAAAAAATCCACGTTGCATAAAAATATTTTTAAAAAAGCCACGTTGCATAAAAATATTTTTAAAAAATCCACGTTGCATAAAAAATATTTTTAAAAAATCCACGTTGCTTAAAAAATTTTTTTAAAAAATCCACGTTGCATAAAAATTATTTTTAATAATCCATGTTGCTTAAAAAATATTTTTAAATAATCCATGTTGCCTAAAAATATTTGTTAAAAATCTACGTTACCTGAAAATATTTTTAAAAAACCTACGTTGCCCAACAAATATTTTTTAAAAAAGCCACGTTGACCAAACAATATTTTTAAAAAATCCACGGTAATTAAAGAAAATATTTTTTTAAAAAATCCACGCAAATTAAAGAAAATATTTGTAAAAAATCCACGTTAATTAAAAAAAATTTTTAAAAATCCACGATAATTAAAGAAAATATTTTTAAAAAATCCAAGTTAATTAATGAAAATATTTTTAAAAAATCCACGCTAATTAAAGAAAATATTTTTAAAAAATCCACGTTAATTAAAAAAAATTTTTAAAAATCCACGATAATTAAAGAAAATATTTTTAAAAAATCCAAGTTAATTAATGAAAATATTTTTAAAAAATCCACGCTAATTAAAGAAAATATTTTTAAATAATCCACGTTAATTAAAGAGAATATTTTTAAAAAATCCACGATAATTAAAGAAAAAATTTTTAAAAAATCCACGATTATTAAAGAAAATATTTTTGAAAAATCCACGTTAATTAAAGAAAATATTTTAAAAAAATCCACGTTAATTAAAGAAATTTTTTTTTAAAAAATCCACGTTAATGAAAGCAAATATTTTTAAAAAATCCACGTTAATTAAAGAAAATGTTTTTAAAAAATCCACGTTAATTAAAGAAAATATTTTTAAAAAATCCACGCAAATTAAAGAAAATATTTGTAAAAAATCCACGTTAATTAAAAAAAATTTTTTAAAATCCACGATAATTAAAGAAAATATTTTTAAAAAATCCACGCTAATTAAAGAAAATATTTTTAAAAAATCCACGCTAATTAAAGAAAATATTTTTAAAAAATCCACGTTAATTAAAGCAAATATTTTTAAAAAATCCACGTTAATTAAAGAAAATATTTTTAAAAAATCCACGCTTATTAAAGAAAATATTTTTGAAAAATCCACGTTAATTAAAGAAAATATTTTTAAAAAATCCACGTTAATTAAAGAATTTTTTTTTTTAAAAATCCACGTTAATTAAAGAAAATATTTTTAAAAAATCCACGTTAATTAAAGAAAATATTTTTAAAAAATCCACGTTAATTAAAGAAAATGTTTTTAAAAAATCCACGTTAATTAAAGAAAATATTTTTAAAAAATCCACGTTAATTAAAGAAATTATTTTTAAAAAATCCACGTTAATTAAAGAAAATATTTTTAAAAAATCCACGTTAATTAAAGAAAATATTTTTAAAAAATCCACGTTAATTAAAGAAAATATTTTTAAAAAATCCACGTTAATTAAAGAAAATATTTTTAAAAAATCCACGTTAATTAAAGAAAATATTTTTAAAAAATCCACGTTAATTAAAGAAAATATTTTTAAACAATCCACATTAATTAAAGAAAATATTTTTAAAAAATCCACGTTAATTAAAGAAAATATTTTTTAAAAAATCCACGTTTATTAAAGAAAATATTTTTAAAAAATTCACGTTAATTAAAAAAAATATTTTTAAAAAATCCACGTTAATTAAAGAAAATATTTTTAAAAAATCCACGTTAATTAAAGAAAATATTTTTAAAAAATCCACGTTAAGTAAAGAAAATATTTTTAAAAAAACCTCGTTAATTAAAGAAAGTATTTTTAAAAAATCCACGTTAATTAAAGAAAATATTTTTAAAAAATCTATGTTTATTAAAGAAAATATTTTTAAAAAATACACGTTGATTAAAGAAAATATTTTTAAAAAATCCACGCTAATTAAATTTAAATTTACGTTATCTGCAAAAAAAAAATATTTTCAAAAAATTAAAGTTTAAATTTTTGCAAAAATTAAATGTAAAATTTTAGTTTATATTTTTTGGATTCACTTTTGCAGTTTTGCCCATTGGGTCTACTGTAGAGTAGATGACCCTTTGTGTCGATTACTGTAGAGAAGGTGGAACTTTGGGTCATCTACTATAGAGTAGATGGCCTTTTGGGTCGTCTACTGTAGAGTAGATGGCCCTTTGTGTCGACTACTGTAGAGTAGATGGAACTTTCGGTCGTCTACTGTAGAGTAGATGGAACTTTGGGTCGTCTACTGTAGAGTAGATGGCCCTTTGGGTCACCTACTTTAGATGGCCCTGAGAAGTGTATTATTTATTATTGTAAGGTAGTGCAGCTTTTTCAAAAATCCATCTTGATATTGTTTGAAAAATATTTTTATTTTTTAAATTTAAAATAAAATCTTAAAAATCTATTTCTTTTAAAAATAAAAAAAAAAGAAAATCAGGTGTATAGACATTCAATTTCTTCAAAAATGTTATTAAAAAATCCACGTATATACCTTATGATTGTTTGAAAAATTGTTAAAAAAAATACCAAACATTTTTCTTCTTTTTCACTGATCCAATAGCTGTAGAGTTCCTTAGTTCTTTTCACTTAATTCCTTATTTCTACGCTCCTATTGAAGGCCATTTAAATCTGATATCCCCAAACAAAAATTCTCTGCTTATCACAAGGTCTACAAGTCCTTTTACAATGTTTAATTTTATATTCTCCATTGATGAATCAAATACAAATTACAAGCAGACAGTTGATAGACAGCTCGTCGTTGTTGTGTCGTTGTACGGATAAGTTGATATGTCCTCGGAGAGTGAGAGAGAGTGCGGCTGTTGTGAGCCTTTTGGATATAGCAATGAGCCATTTTGTACAAAAGGCCATAGATATGTGAATGAATGGTCAACAACAGGCCGGCGAGTGAAAGAATAGGCAGAAACCGACTAGTTCTGCTGAACAGTCGTCGTCTGCTGGACAAAATGAATGGATGGCTGACTGCCTGACTGACTGGCTGGCACGAGGACAGACAAATATTTTAACAAATGAATTGTGTATTGAATTGTATTTAAACATTGGCATTGCATTGAATTGAACGAACACATGAATGAGCATAGCAAACAAATGAAAGAAAGAATGAAAATAAAGAATTTTTATATGTTATGGGGAGATGGCCTTCTGGATGAGTCCTTCTCCTAGTCTGGACATGGTAAATCAAAACATTGCTTTAAATTTTGTAAAGGAATTTCATTTCGTCGTGTGTAATAAAAATGTGAAAGATAATATTTCATTTTTAATAATTTATAACAAGATTTACATACACACATAGATATTTGTATGAGTTTGAGAGGTATTAACCCATGGATGAGAGCAATTTTTAAAATCGCAAGATAAATAGGATTCAATTAGTCGATTTTAAAACAGTTTGATGTGGTAAAAAATATCATAGGCTGGGGTTTAGTTCTTCAAAAAGCCTTTTTGGAATATCGAAGGACAATTGACCAGGGCCCTTGTATACTAGACTAAGTTACAATACAATACAATAATAAAATCCCAGATGGTCCCATCTGCCACTACAGGGTTAAGCAAATAAATATTGAAACTAAACACCAACATGAAAAATTTAAATTTGTTTAAAGTTTTTTTTTATATATTTTCAAATCTATTTTAATATCTGATAACGAAATCATCAAAAATCATGGCATATCATCCAAAAACAAACCAAAAAATTGAAGCATTGAAACATTTTTATTTTTTTTTTATTTTTCGAATAGAATAATGTTAGCTGTCCTGGAAAATATTTGCATTTTATTCATTGATTAGTTTTTGTATGCTCGCCGAATTTTTTTTTTTTTTTTTTTTTTTTTTTGACAGACGTCTATCGGTCTAATGGCAGCGTCATGTTTGTTGCTATTTTTATGTGGTTGAACTATGTCTATTTACATTACGACAATGTTGTTGTACAACATAAAACATTTTCTAAACTTTTCAATATTATTTGGTTATGATTGATTAAATGCATACATATGTCAGATTCTATAGAATTTTTTTTTTTTCTGTCGAAATTTATTCATGTGATGAGATGCGATGTGATGTCGAGGGTTGTGTACCATAAAATTTACATAGATGTTTGTAATTTCATTTTTTTGAATATACACGAGATTTTTAATTAACATTTATCATGTCCATTTTGTGTAAATTTAGATTTTGTATTTAAAAAACTTTTTGTGAAATTTTTATTAAATATTGATTTTGCTATGGTGTTTTTCTTGTTGTTTTACAGATACCCCTTCTTTTGCCATATCACGCACACCAGGTTTCGGCTATCCCTTGCGTGAGGGTATTGAGGTTTCTTTGAAATGTGATGTTGACTCAAATCCACCCAGTACACCCAGATGGCAGAAGGATGATGGCGAACCACCGGTGAGTAAAAAAATCCACGTTTATATAAATTTTGCTAAAAATATGTTTTAAAAAATCAAAGTTTACATAAATTTTGGAAAAAATATTTTTAAGAAATCCACGTTTACATAAATTTTGGAAAAAATATTTTAAAAAATCCACGATTATATAAATTGTGGAAAAAATATTTTTAAAAAAATCCACGATTATATAAATTGTGGAAAAAATATTTTTAAAAAATCCGCGATTATATAAATTGTGGAAAAAATATTTTTAAAATATCCACGTTTATATAAATTGTGGAAAAAATATTTTGAAAAAATCCACGTTTATATAAATTGTGGAAAAAATATTTTTAAAAAATCCACGTTTATATAAATTGTGGAAAAAATATTTTTAAAAAATCCACGTTTATATAAATTGTGGAAAAAATATTTTGAAAAAATCCACGTTTATATAAATTGTGGAAAAAATATTTTGAAAAAATCCACGTTTATATAAATTGTGGAAAAAATATTTTGAAAAAATCCACGTTTATATAAATTGTGGAAAAATTATTTTGAAAAAATCCACGTTTATATAAATTGTGGAAAAAATATTTTTAAAAAATCCACGTTTATATAAATTGTGGAAAAAATATTTTTAAAAAATCCACGTTTATATAAATTGTTGAAAAAATATTTTTAAAAAATCCACGTTTATATAAATTGTGGAAAAAATATTTTTAAAAAATCCACGATTATATAAATTGTGGAAAAAATATTTTTAAAAAATCCACGTTTATATAAATTGTGGAAAAAATATTTTTAAAAAATCCACATTTATATAAATTGTGGAAAAAATATTTTTAAAAAATCCACGTTTATATAAATTGTGGAAAAAATATTTTTAAAAAATCCACGTTAATATAAATTTTGGAAAAAATATTTAAAAAAAAATCCACGTTTATAAAAAGTTTGAAAAAATATTTTTAAAAAATCCAGGTTCATATAAATTGTGGAAAATATTTTTAAAAAATCCACGTTTATATAAATTGTGGAAAAAATATTTTTAAAAAATCCACGTTTATATAAATTGTGGAAAAAATATTTTTAAAAAATCCACGTTAATATAAATTGTGGAAAAAATATTTTTAAAAAATCCACGTTTATATAAATTGTGGAAAAAATATTTTTAAAAAATCCACGTTTATATAAATTGTGGAAAAAATATTTTTAAAAAATCCACGTTAATATAAATTGTGGAAAAAATATTTTTAAAAAATCCACGTTTATATAAATTGTGGAAAAAATATTTTTAAAAAATCCACGTTTATATAAATTGTGGAAAAAATATTTTTAAAAAATCCACGTTAATATAAATTGTGGAAAAAATATTTTTAAAAAATCCACGTTTATATAAATTGTGGAAAAAATATTTTTAAAAAATCCACGTTTATATAAATTGTGGAAAAAATATTTTTAAAAAATCCACGTTAATATAAATTGTGGAAAAAATATTTTTAAAAAATCCACGTTTATATAAATTGTGGAAAAAATATTTTTAAAAAATCCACATTTATATAAATTGTGGAAAAAATATTTTTAAAAAATCCACGTTTATATAAATTGTGGAAAAAATATTTTTAAAAAGTCCACGTTTATATAAATTTTGGAAAAAATATTTTAAAAAAAATCCACGTTTATAAAAAGTTTGAAAAAATATTTTTAAAAAATCCAGGTTCATATAAATTGTGGAAAATATTTTGAAAAAATCCACGTTTATATAAATTGTGGAAAAAATATTTTTAAAAAATCCACGTTTATATAAATTGTGGAAAAAATATTTTTAAAAAATCCACATTTATATAAATTGTGGAAAAAATATTTTTAAAAAATCCACGTTTATATAAATTGTGGAAAAAATATTTTTAAAAAATCCACGTTTATATAAATTGTGGAAAAAATATTTTTAAAAAATCCACGTTAATATAAATTGTGGAAAAAATATTTTTAAAAAATCCACGTTTATATAAATTGTGGAAAAAATATTTTTAAAAAATCCACGTTTATATAAATTGTGGAAAAAATATTTTTAAAAAATCCACGTTTATATAAATTGTGGAAAAAATATTTTTAAAAAATCCACGTTTATATAAATTGTGGAAAAAATATTTTTAAAAAATCCACGTTTATATAAATTGTGGAAAAAATATTTTTAAAAAATCCACGTTTATATAAATTGTGGAAAAAATATTTTTAAAAAATCCACGTTTATATAAATTGTGGAAAAAATATTTTTAAAAAATCCACGTTTATATAAATTGTGGAAAAAATATTTTTAAAAAATCCACGTTTATATAAATTGTGGAAAAAATATTTTTAAAAAATCCACGTTTATATAAATTGTGGAAAAAATATTTTTAAAAAATCCACGTTTATATAAATTGTGGAAAAAATATTTTTAAAAAATCCACGTTTATATAAATTGTGGAAAAAATATTTTTAAAAAATCCACGTTTATATAAATTGTGGAAAAAATATTTTTAAAAAATCCACGTTTATATAAATTGTGGAAAAAATATTTTTAAAAAATCCACGTTTATATAAATTGTGGAAAAAATATTTTTAAAAAATCCACGTTTATATAAATTGTGGAAAAAATATTTTTAAAAAATCCACGTTTATATAAATTGTGGAAAAAATATTTTTAAAAAATCCACGTTTATATAAATTGTGGAAAAAATATTTTTAAAAAATCCACGTTTATATAAATTGTGGAAAAAATATTTTTAAAAAATCCACGTTTATATAAATTGTGGAAAAAATATTTTTAAAAAATCCACGTTTATATAAATTGTGGAAAAAATATTTTTAAAAAATCCACGTTTATATAAATTGTCGAAAAAATATTTTTAAAAAATCCACGTTTATATAAATTGTGGAAAAAATATTTTTAAAAAATCCACGTTTATATAAATTGTGGAAAAAATATTTTTAAAAAATCCACGTTTATATAAATTGTGGAAAAAATATTTTTAAAAAATCCACGTTTATATAAATTGTGGAAAAAATATTTTTAAAAAAATCCACGTTTATATAAATTGTGGAAAAAATATTTTTAAAACATCCACGTTTATATAAATTGTGGAAAAAATATTTTTAAAAAATCCAGGTTTATATAAATTTTGAAAAAAATTGTTAAAAAATCAACGTTTATATAAGTTTAGCAAAGAAAATATTTTTAAAAAATCCACGTTTATATAAATTTAAAAAAAAATATTTTTAAAATATCCACGTTATATTTTTTTAAAAAATTATTTTTAAAAAATCCATGTTTTAAGACCTTTGACTGTCTATAAAATAATTTTTAAGATTTTCATCCCAAAAGTATGCTTAAATTTTCTTCCCTTAAAATATGCAATTCATTTTAAAGCCTTTACTAATATATTTTCCCCTTTCTTTTTTATTTTTTCTTGAAAAGGTCCCTCAAACCGGTGATGGTTTCCTAAATTTCACTTCCATACGACGTGAACACTCCGGCTGGTATAAATGTACATCGCGTCACCTTAACTATCAATATTCATCGATTGGTTACTATCTAAGCGTACGATGTAAGTATTTAAATGTCTATAAATGTTTGCATATGGAAAATATAAAAAAGACCTTACCCAAAAAAAAAGAAGTTTTGTGAAGTAAACCCCACCAAAAGCCATTCAGAACATAAAAATTCTGACAAACTTTCATTGCCTTATTCCGCTCAGAAGGGGATAAAGGAAAAAACTTATCAATATTTCATTACATATGACTACACAAATGCGTGAAATTACCTTTTGAAAACAGCAAAAAGGGCACAACTGCGTACAAAATGGAGCGAACAACAAAAACCCCAGTGAAAAATTGTAAAAAACATAAAAACCGAACAAACGACAAACAACTTTGCATATATGTTTGTTACTCTTAACAGCTTATGTTGCCCATTTCCAAAGGAGGAAGAGTTGACAAAAGTCAATATTTATGTTGATAGGTGATGGGCGCATGGTGTAAAGCTATCAAGTACCACCACTGAAGCCTAACAAAATCCACAATTTTTGCCACAACAAAATACTCCCAGCACAAAACTTAAGACCTTATGCCAAAAAAAAGCACATCAATGGCAACAAACACCATTCATCCGTATAGACCAATAATTTTCATAGCCCGAATTATTGGTTGACTATCAAAAACACATTGCCAAACATCAGCCGTAACGCACTGAAAATCTTCATTGAACCCAAACACACGGTTAAAGTTTTGGCACAAGCGAAAGTAAGAAAAAACAACAACATCAAAAGTAAGGTGCTAAAATATCAACATACAAAAATATTTTTGCACTATGGTGGCTATGATACGCAGGGGGTTGTTCATGTTTTTTATAGGCAGCACAACACATGTCAAATGACAAAAAATATGTTCTTATAACGACCGACCTAACCTATAAAATCGAGGGGTGTTGCTTAACCCAAACCCTGTCTCACTATTGACAACATATGAAAATATTTATGCAAAAACGT
The DNA here is from genome assembly GCF_047663935.1 of Musca autumnalis. NCBI lineage: Eukaryota > Metazoa > Arthropoda > Insecta > Diptera > Muscidae > Musca > Musca autumnalis. The sequence continues at coordinate 194,605,977 of NW_027412088.1, read as the reverse complement.
ATGTGTGTGTGTGCGTATGTCGTCGTCGTGTTTGGGGAATAGTATCAGGGGTGTTGACAATATTTGTCATTTTGTTGTAGTGCAAAAAAGTTTTTGGGGGTGAATTATTTAAGTAAATAAAATTTGGGGGGAGATGGAAAACAATGTTTTCAAAGGGAATATAAGAATTTGCAAAACTTAAGCAATTTTAAAAGTTTCCATAGGAAGACTTGAATTCTCATACGGAAAGACCTGAAATATGCCATAGGAAGATTTGGGGTCTTCTATAGGAAGACTAGCTGACTTTTTTTGGAAGACGTCGGGTCCTCTATAGGAGGACTTGAAGTTTACTGAGTTGAAATTTACTGTACTGATATGAGGTCTTATGGAAGACCTTGAGTTCTTCTCTAAGATGACTTGAGGTCTTCTTATAGAAGACTTGAGTCCTTTTATAAAAGACTTGAGTCTTCTTATTGAAAACTTGAGTTCTTCTATAAGAAGTCTTGAGGTCTTCTCTTAGAAGACTTGAAGCCTTCCTTAAGATGACTTGAGATCTTCTCTAAGCAGACTTGAAGTTTTCTATGGGAAGACTTGAAGTCTTCTATGGGAAGACTTGAAGTCTTCTATGGGAAGAATTGAAGTCTTCTATGGGACGACTTGAAGTCTTCTATGGGAAGACTTGAAGTCTTCTATAGGAAGACTTGAAGTCTTCTATGGAAATACTTGAAGTTTTCTATGGGAAGATTTGAAGTCTTCTATGGGAAGACTTGTAGTCTTCTACGGGAAGACTTGAAGTCTTCTATGGGAAGACTTGAAGTATTCTATGGGAAGACTTGAAGTCTTCTATGGGGAAGACTTGAAGTCTTCTATGGGGAAGACTTGAAGTCTTCTATGGGGAAGACATGAGGTTTTCTATAGGAAGACTTGAGGACTTTCATAAGGAAGACTTAACGTCTTCCATAGGAAGACTTGAGGTCTTCCATAGAAAGACTTGAGGTCTTCCATACGAAGACTTGCGGTCTTCCAGAGGAAGACTTGAGGTCTTTCATAGGAAGACTTGAGGTCTTTCATAGGAAGACTTGAGGTCTTCCATATGAAGACGTGAGGTCTTCCATATGAAGACGTGAGGTCTTTTTTAGTATGACTTGAGGTATTCTGCAGGAAGTTCTTCCATAAGATGGCTTAAGGCCATCCATATTGGAAGACTTGCTGTTTTCTATGGGAAGACAAAGACTTTCTCAACCACGCCTTGTATTAATCGATGTGTGTGTGAATTCAATAGAAGACTTGAGGTCTTCCATAGGAAGACTTGAGGTCTTCCATTTTAAGACTTGAGGTATTCCATAGGAAGACTTGAGGTCTTTCATAGAAAGTCTTGTGGTCTTCGCTGGGAAAACTTGAGGATTTCTATAAGGAATACTTAATGTCTTCCATACGAAGACTTGAGGTCTTCCATACGAAGACTTGTGGTCTTCCAAAGGAAGACTTGAGGTCTTCCATAGGAAGACTTGAGGTCTTCCATAGGAAGACTTGAGGTCTTCCATAGGAAGACTTGAGGTCTTCCATAGGAAGACTTGAGGTCTTCCATAGAAAGACTTGTGGTCTTCAATGGGAAGACTTGAGGTCTTCCATAGGAAGACTTGAGGTCTTCCATAGGAAGACTTGAGGCCTTCCATAGGAAGACTTGAGGTCTTCAAGGGAAGACTTGAGGTCTCCCATAGGAAGAGTTGAGGTCTTCCATAGGAAGACTTGAGGTCTTCCATAGGAAGACTTGAAGTCTTCCATAGGAATATTTGTGGTCTACCATAGGAAGACTTGAAGTCTTCCATATGAAGAAGTGAGGTCTACCATATGAAGACGTGAGGTCTGTTGTATTATGACTTGAGATATTCTGTAGGAAGTTCTTCCATGAGATGGCTTAAAGCCTTCCATATTGGAAGACTTGATGTTTTCTATAGGAAGACACAGACTTTCTCAACCACGCCTCGTATTAATCGATGTGTGTGTGAATTCAATAGAAGACTTGAGGTCTTCCATAGGAAGACTTGAAGTCTTTCATAAGAAGACTTGACGTCTTCCATAGGAAGACTTGAGTTCTTCCATAGGAAGACTTGAGGTCTTCCATAGAAAGTCTTGTGGTCTTCCATAGGAAGACTTGAAGTTATCCACAGGAAGACTTGAGGTTTTCCATAGAAAGTCTTGTGGTCATCCATAGGAAGACTTGTGTTCTTCCGTAGGAATATTTTAGGTCTTTCACAGGAAGACTTGAGGTCTTCCATAGAAAGTCTTGTGGTCTTCCATAGGAATACTTGAGGTCTTTCACAGGAAGACTTGAGGTCTTCCATAGGAAGACTTGAGGTCTTCCATAGGAAGACGTGAGGTCTTCCATAGGAAGACTTGGGGTCTCCCATAGGAGGACTTGAGGGCTTCCATAGGAAGACTTGAGTTCTTCCATAGGAAGAGAAGAGGCCTTCCATAGGAAGAGAAGAGGTCTTCCATAGGAAGACTAGAGGTCTTCCATAGGAAGAGAAGAGGTCTTCCATAGGAAGACTTGAGGTCTTCCATAGGAAGAGAAGAGGTCTTCCACAGGAAGACTTGAGGTCTTCCATAGGAAGAGAAGAGGTCTTCCATAGGAAGACGGGAGGTCTTCCATAGGAAGACTTGAGGTCTTCCATAGGAAGATTTGAGGTCTTCCATAGGAAGACTTGAGGTCTTCCATAGGAAGACTTGAGGTCTTCCATAGGAAGACTTGAGGTCTTCCATAGGAAGACTTGAGGTCTTCCATAGGAAGACTTGAGGTCTTCCATAGGAAGACTTGAGGTCTTCCATAGGAAAACATGAGGACTTCCATAAGGAAGACTTAATGCCTTCCATAGTAAGACTTGAGGTCTTCCATAGTAAGACTTGAGGCCTTCCATAGGAGGACTTGCGGACTTCCATAGGAAGACTTGAGGTCTTCCATAGGAAGACTTGAGGTCTGCCTCAGGAAGACTTGAGGTATTTTATAGGAAGACCTGAGGTCCTCTATAGGAAGTCTTGAGGTCTTCTATAGGAAGACCTGAAGTCTTCTATAGGAAATCCTGAGTTTTTCTATAGGAAGACCTGAGATCTTCTATAGGAAGACCTGAGATCTTCTAAAGGAAGACCTGAGGTCTTCTATAGGATGTCCTGAAGTCTTCCATAAGAAGATTTGTGGTCTTCTGTAGGAAGCCTTGATGTCTTCCTTAGGAAGTCTAGAGGTCTTCCATACAAAGACTTGTGGTCTTCCATGCGAAGACTTGAGGGTCTTCTATAGGAAGACTTGGGGTCTTCTATAGGAGGTCCTGAGGGCTTCCATAAAAAGACTTGGGGTCTTCCATAGGAAGGCTTGTTGTTTCCATAGGAAGACTTGTTGTCTTCCATAGGAAGACTTGTTGTCTTCCATAGGAAGACTTGAGGTCTTCAATAGAAAGACCTGAGGTCTTCTATAGGAAGTCCTGATGTCTTTCATAGGAAGTCCTGAGGTCTTCCATAGGAAGATTTGGGGTCTTCTATAGGAAGTCCTGAGGGTTTCCATAGGAAGACTTGAGGTCTTCCACAAGATGACTTCAGGTCTTTCGTAGGAAGATTTGAGGTCTGCCTCAGGAAGACTTGAGGTGTTCTATAGGAAGACCTGGGGTCCTCTATAGAAAGTCCTGAGGTCCTGAGACCTGAAGTCTTCTATAGGAAGACTTGAGGTCTTCTATAGGATGCCCTGAGGTCTTCCATAAGAAGACTTGTGGTCTTCTATAGGAAACCTTGATGTCTTCCATAGGTAGGCTTGAGGTATTCTATAGGAAGCCCTTAGGTCTTCTATAGGAAGACCTGAGGTCTTCCTCAGGAAGACTTGAGGTATAGGAAGACCTGAGGTCTTCTATAGGAAGACATGAGGTCTTCTATAGGAAGACCTGAGGTATTCTATAGGAAGACCTAAGGTCTTCCATAAGAAGACTTGAGGTCTTCTATAGGAAGCCTTTAGGTCTTCTATAGGAAGCCTTGATGTCTTCCATAGGTAGACTTTAGGTATTCTATAGAAAGACCTGAGGTCTTCCTCAGGAAGGTTTGAGGTATTCTATAGGAAGACCTGAGGTCCTCTATAGAAAATCCTGAGGTCTTCTATAGGAAGACCTGAGGTCTTCTATAGGAATACCTGAGGTCTTCTATAGGAAATCCTGAGGTTTTCTATAGGAAGACCTGAGATTTTCTAAAGGAAGACCTGAGGTGTTCTATAGGATGTCCTGAGGTCTTCCATAAGAAGACTTGACGTCTTCTATAGGAAGCCTTGATGTATTCCATAATAGACTTGAGGTATTCTATAGGAAGCCTTGATGTCTTCCATAGGTAGACTTGAGGTATTCTATAGGAAGCCCATAGGTCTTCTATAGGTCTTGAGGTATAGGAAGACCAGAGGTCTTCCTCAGGAAGACTTGAGGTATACGAAGGAAGGTCTGAGGTCTTTCATAGGAAAACTTGGGGTCTTCCTTAGGAAGATTGAGGTCTTCCATACGAAGACAAGAATTTTCTCCACCACACCTCGTATCAATTGGTTGTATGAAAATTCAATGGAGATGTTTAAAAAATAAATCACACCAAAACCTTCAGAGTTATGAACACCGTAGGATGGTGGGTACGAAAACAACATTACAACAAAACATAGAACAACAACATGGAATGTTATGTTAAATTTAACATTTACAACATACATACAAACCTATGTACATAAAAACAAACAAAACAGAAGTTTGCCACCACGGATGGTAGGCTTTCAACTCTCACTCACCAAGTTTACAAACATGGCTCATCACTTCCAACCACCCAAGAGTTGCCCACTTGGAAGGCACTTGTTTATGGTTGGGTTGTAAATATTTGTATTTAACACCAGTACACATATACATAGCAACATACTTGTGCATATTTTTTGGGATAACTACAGCCCAGACATTTTTCTTTTCACACCCTGTATGCCATCAGAAATTCTGTGTAGGTGTGAATGTGTGCGATGCGTTCAAAATATCTCAAGTGTTATGCCAAAGGGGGGTTTTGTCTACATTTTTTTAGGCAGACGATAGACAGCCTTGTGTGGGTGTTGAATAGATTATTTGCATCATGTTTGTGTATTCTCTTCAAAGCCTTGCAAAGTAAATACGCACATAGACATATCGACGTATATAGTTATTTATTTTAGATAATGTTTTTGTTGTGTTCATGTCTAGAAATAAATTAGAAAGAAAGAGAAAAAAAATAATTCTGTTATAAAATATTTTAATTGGCAAACATATATTTTAAAAAATTTAAAATATGGCTTGGGGCAAATTTGTTAGACCAGATTAGGAGGTTATTGTTATACCGTTGAAAATAGTGTTCTGAAGACTTCAAAAAGGCAATATCATATCACAGTTTAAAGTCCCGACTTCTTAGAGTTGTTTGGACTTCGTTTCTCGCATTTCTATAGAAGAGTTATCGAAGTCCCATGTCATTGAAAAATAGAATGAATCGGACCGAATTACAAAAATACTCTTTTACTACCTTTCAAAACAGAAATACCTTCAATATGCTCTTTCCAACCCTTCAGTATTTAGCTGCCAATGATCCACAGAACTAAACTCCTTGTTTGGTTTTCCCAACAAAATTATATTTTCTAATCCCTCCCCTGATTTTTAGAAATTCTTCAATAATAATCGAAAATTGTTTTCAAGCTTATGAAGGATTAAAATGAAATTCAATATTTTTTGCTGGCCAGAAAAAAACTTCCTTAAAATTGTTCTAGCATTGTTTGGAAGTATAATCCGGATGTTATTAAATTATTAAAAGATATTTATCTGTTTGTTGTTATGAAGAGATTGAACAACTCCTGCTTTCCACTTTCATTCGAAATTGCGAGCGGTTAGGGGAAAACAAAAAAAAAATCAATTCCTTGGAAATGAACTTGCTTTATTGTAGAGGAAGGGATGACTGGGCGCTAAGGAACTATTAATGAAATTTGAAACCAAAATTTCCCGCTTTCTTTGCTTTGATTGAAAAGAAATTTTAAATCGACATTGATTGTCTATTAAATTGTTGGAGAGGTGGTTGTTGTTATTGTTTGGTCTGCTGATATTGCAGTAATGTTAAAGAAATTAAATTGTGTTTTCTTCTTGCCCTATATAGACTGCTGTTAGATGTATAGTGGTATAGGTGATGGACATAGTTGTTGTTTCCCTTTTAACTAGAATTCTATCTCCTTCCTTCCCTTAGTTTCTCATTGTAACATTTATTGAATGTAAAAGTTAAGACAAAAAGTTATCATTTAGTTTTACAAAAGAATTTAAGGCCCCCAAACTTGCAGACATACCACTCGCCTTAAGCGTTTTATCCTTCCCCCTTCCCCCCTCTAAGTGCTGCCCAAATACTTATCAATCATTTTTTATTTCATGTCAATTTTCCTTGGAATTTCAGTTTCCTCAATTGCTTTTTATACCTTAAACCAATCATCAAGAAAATCTCTTTTTCGTTTTGCTTAAGATGACACGAGAAACACCGAAGAGTGTTGCTGCAAGATTTCCGATGCCATGAAAATGTTTGTACAACACATTGCCTTTATTAATAAAACATTTGTTATTGTCAATAATGAGTAACGACACGCGCTTGTCGGGATTTATTTCCATTCATTTCATTTTCCTTCATCTACTATGCTTCACATTTTTCTATTGCCGCACCGACTTGATTGTGTGTCAAGTTGAAGGTGTTATTCCCCAAAGGTTGCATTGCCTTCCTGCAGGCATTAATTCTAAGGATTCATATTTTTATTTTTTCTTTTTTTTCTTTCCCTCAGCATGAGGTAATATTTTGTCATGTTATTATTAGAGGAATTTTTCATATAGTCAGTCCTTTTCAACTCAATTGGGGAATCAAGGCATCTTTTTTTTCGTTTAGCTTCATAACAATTTGAGTTATTTCTTTTTTAGCTCGACTTGTAATTGCTTTATTTTGATAAACGACCTTTCATTTGTTTCTGTTCGCCCCAACCCAGGCACTTGGATTTTTTTCCTGTTTATTACTCAGAGGAATGTGCGTGCATACTTTAAGGAGTTATTTTTTCTTCTGTCACGATTTTTTTTTTCATATTGATCCATGATTGATGAAAAATTATGAATTCAGACACAACAAAATATTTTTCACACAAAAAGAATAAAAAAAAAACACATTTAGAGGACTCATAAAAATGTGTTATAAAAAGAAGATTAATGTGACTCCTTAAAGTAGGCAACAAATAATGAATTTATATATCAAATGTTTTAGGATACTGTCTGGCAATTTGAAAAAGGAAGGGAAAACGAATTGGTACTAACAAATGAAGCCGATCTTATAGGAAAAAGCCTTGTATCTTCTATAAGAAGACTTTGTGGTCTTCCATGGGATGATTTTGTGGTGTTCTAAGGAAAGACTTTGTGCTCTTCTATAATGAGACCTTCTGGTTTTTATGAAAAGACTTTGTGGTCTTCTACCATAAGACCTATTGTAATTCTATGAGAAATTTCGAAGTTTGGATTTCTGTGAGAATGCCGCGTGGACTTCTACAAAAATAGTTTACGGTGTTTCGTGAGATGACCTTTTTGTTCTCTATATGAAGACATTGTGATCTTCTATGAGAAGCCCTTTAGAACTTCTTTATGTATGAAGACTTTAATACCTTCTATTTGAAGACCTTGAGGTATTTTATATGAAGACCTTGTGGTCTTCTATGAGGAGAACTTGTGGTATTCTATTTGAAGATCCTGTTCCTTCAATGAGAGGACCTATCGGAATTCTATTAGAAAATGCAGTCTTCTATGAAAAGAAATTTGGCTTTATGTGAGAAGAGTGTGGACTTCTAAGGAAAGATGGTTTGTGCTATATATGAAGACTTTGAGCGCATCCTTAAAAATACTTTGAGGTCTTCTATATAAACCCTTTATGAAGATCTTCTATATGAAGACCATGATGAAGTTATTCTATGTAAGAACTTGGAAGTCTTATTTTAGAAGACCTGAAAGTCTTTTGTAGGACCTCCTCGAGGTCTCTTATGAGACGACCTGGTGATCTCCTATGAGAGGATTTAAGGTCTTATATGGGAAGACTTGGATGACTTATATGAGAAGACCTTACGTTCTTCTATCAAAAGACTGTAAGTATTCTTCTATGCAAAGAGCTGGATTCCGTTTTTGAGAATACTTGAAGATTTTCTTTGAAAAAACCTTGTTGACTCCTATGGGAAGACCGGCAGGTATTTTTATGAGAAGACCAGGAGGTCTTCCATGAGTAGATCTAAAAGTCTTCTTTGAGAATACCTGGAGATATTCTGTACGAAGACCTGACGGTATTCTGTGAGAAAACCTGAAGGTCTTCTCTAAGAAAATCTTTAGGTTTTCTATGAGAAAACGTAAAGGTCTTCTATGAGGAGTTCCCGATTTAATTGGGAGATCTATATAAGAATATAGAATAGAGCGGGGTGCCTTCTCTTAGAAGACCCGAAGGTAAGAAGACCTAAATGTCTTCTGTGAAATGAGCTGGATGCCTTCTATGAAAAGACCCGGAGGTTATCTACAAGAAGACACGGTGGTCTAATAAAAAAGAGCGGGATGTATTTTATAAGAAAACCTGGAGGCCTACTATGATAATGCCTGGAGGTTTTCTACGAAGAAATCCAGAGGTCTTCTATGAAAAAATACGGAGGTCTTCTATAAGAAGAAAGGGATGATTTCTATGAGAAGAACTGAACGGCTTCTGTGAGAAAACCTGAAGGTCTTTTATGAGAAGACCTGGAGGTCTTCTATGAGAAGCCTGTAGGATTTTTATGAGAAGATCTTAAGTTATTCCATGTGAAGGCCTAGAGGTCTTCTGTGAGACGGCCTGCCGGTCTTCTGTAAAAAAACCAGAAGGTCTTCTGTGAGAAAACCTGCAGGTCCTCTGTGAGAAAACCTGGAAGTCTTATATCAGAAAACCTGGAGGTCTTCTATGAGAGGACCTGGAGGATATCTACGAAATAATCCGCAGCTCTTCTATGAGAAGATATGGACGTTACCTATAAAAATAGCGGGGTGTCTTCTATGAGAGGACCTGAAGGCCTTTTGTGAGAAGACCTGCAGTTCTTCAGTGAAAAAAACCTGCAGGTCCTCTGTGAGAAAACCTGGAAGTCTTCTATCAGAAGACCTGGTAGTCTTCTATGAGAAGACCTTGAAGATACGGACGTTACCTACAAAAATAGCGAGGAGTCTTCTATGAGAAGATATGAAGGCCTTTTGTGAGAAGACCTGGATGTCTTCTGTGAGATGACCTGGATGTCTTCTATGAAAAGACCCCGTGGTCTTTTACAAAAAGATACGGAGGTCCTCAATAAGAAGAGCGGGATAGATTCTAAGAGAAAACCTAGAGGTTTTCTAAGAGAAGCCCTGGAGGTCTTTTCTGAGAAGACCTGGTGTTTTCTATAAAAACATCCAGAGCCTTCTATGAGAAGATAAAAGAGCAGGATGCCTGCTATGAGAATGCCTGAAGGTCTTCTGTTAGAGAAGAGAAATGTATTCTCTAAGAAAACTTGGAGGTGTTCTATGAGAAGACCTGGAGGTCTTGTATGAAAAAACCTGGAGGTCTTCTACGAGAAAATGCGAAGAAGAGCGGGATGTCTCTTTTGAGAAAACCTGAAGGTTTTCTGAGAGAAACCCTGAAGAACTTCTATGAAAAGAGGAGGAGATCATCTATGAGAAGACCTGAAGATCTTCTATGAGATGCTGTGTAGATCAGCTATGAGAAGCCCTGGAGGTCTTCAATTAGAATCCCCCAGGTATTCTATGAGAGCACCTGGAGGCCTTGTATGAGAAGACCTGGAGGTCTTCCATGAGAAGACCTGGAGGTCTTGTATGAAAAGACCTGGAGGTCTTCTACGAGAAAATGCGAAGAAGAGCGCGATGTCTCTTATGAGAAAACCTGAAGGTCGTCTGAGAGAAACCCTGAAGAACTTCTATGAAAAGACCAGGAGGTTATCTATGAGAAGACCTGAAGATCTTCTATGAGAAGCTGTGTAGATCACCTATGAGAAGCCCTGGAGGTCTTCTATAAGAATCCCTCAGGTATTCTATGAGAGGACCTGGAGGCCTTGTATGAGAAGACCTGGAGGTCTTCTACGAGGAGAACTGGAGGTCTTCTATGAGATAACCTGGGAGTCTCCTATAAAATAACCTGGAGGTCTTGTATGAGAAGACCTGGAGGTCTTCTATGAGAAGAGTATGGGGTCCTTTATGAGGAAGAGGGGTGGCCTTTTTGATAAGACCCGGAGTGCTTTTATGAGAAGACTCGGAGGTCTTCTTTGATAGGATCCGAATGTTTTCTATAAGAATAATTTGATGTCTTCAATGGGAAGACCTGAACCTCTTCTGTGAGAAAACCTGAAGGTCTAATATGAGAAGGCCTGGAGGTGTTCTTCTTCTGGTCTTCTGTGAGAATATCTTTGGTCTACAATGAAAAAACCTGGTGACATTCTATGAAAAAATCTGTAAAACTTCAGTGAAAGACCGTGAGTTCTCATATGAGATGCCCTGGGGGTTTTTTATGAAACATTCTCGATGTTTTCTATGACAAGACCTTGTGGTCTTTTTTTTAAAGCAGACAGGAAGTCTTCTAAGAGACGTCCAAAGAGCTATGAGAAGACATTGAAGTATTCTGTGAAAAGACCTGGTGGTCTTTTATAGGAAGTACAAGAGGTCTTCTGTGAGAAGTATTGGAGCTCTTTTCTGAGAGGTTCTGGAGGTTTTTTATGAGACGTTCTGGACGTCTGATATGAGTATATCGAGATATCTTCTATAAGAAGATATTCTGTTAGAAAAACTTGTGCTCTTATATGAGAAGTCCTGGAGGTCTTCTATGAGAAGTCCTGGAGATCTTCTATTAGAAGTCCTTGAAGATCTATCAGTGAAAAGAAATCACCTGTTTGTGATGTCTTTTCCACAAACCTCCTAAAAAATTGTATTTATTTAATTTAATTTTTATTTATTATTAAATTTTATTTAATTTATTTATTTATTTTTGTTTTCTTTTTTTATAGTCTGAGGGTATTTTGTTGTCGGCAAAGCCGCCTGATTCTTTTTTCAATTATGTAGCAGGGCATATTATCTGAGAGATGGCTGCTCCAGTTGGTCTTGTAACTGCAGCATAATTTTATTCATTTATGAGTTTTACCTTTCGTCAGTTATCTCGTTTTTGGAACTATTCCATAGTCTAGGTTTCTAACACCCAAAGTGGGATACAAAAATGGCAAATGAATAAAATTCGAAATAAGTATTTTCCACCTCCCAAAAGGTACCTTAGTTACAGACATGTAGTGTATTACATGATTTAGGAGTTTAAGCGATAAATGTCGTATTCAAGATTTATACAGGTATATAAACGCTTTCTACTGTATGAAAATAGAAAGTCAAAGAAATAGTTGTAGGAAGAATCTTTGAAGAGCAAAATTTCCCTGCAAATTTCTAATACAAACACAAATTAAATAATTTTTTAAATATGTTGGATTTAAGTGAATCAGAGTTAGTTCTTGGTTTGATTTATGGTTAAATCCGATCAGGGTTTCTTGCAAAATAACAATTTCTCCCATTACAAGGACGCCACCATTCCCCACCCATGGCCAAGCTTTAATAATTTCTCTTTCTTTGTCTTATTCATTAAGGGCAAAAGTTTTGTTCTCGTAAAGTTCAACGTCGGCCCATTTCGGCTTATAATTACTTCAAGTTGCCTCTATTGTTGCTGCTGTTTTTTTTTGAAAAACTTTTCACATTTTTCTCTTTGGATTTCCGTGACATGAGAACTAAATGCATATGTTTAGAAGTTAATGGTGTAGCTTCTTCCTGTTTCATGTTTTTCTTTTTATTGGCAATTTGTTCGAGTTGTTTGTTGTTATTGTTGATTGTTTTTATTGCCAATTGTTTTGTGTTCGGCTGTTTTTGTAAGGTATCAACCTGCCTACCTACCGACCAACAATTTCTATTGATTATCAGCGATATGTGAAAAACTTAAGAAGGTAATTGGAAGTGGAAAAAGTTGTTCTTCTTTTCTTTAAGACTTCCTTCCAAAGTCTAATAAGAACAAATAAAACTTGACATTAATTGGCCACGCAAACATGAAAATCGCATGACAACAAAAAAAGTTAATGAATTGGAGTAAAATGTTGGCGAAAAAATATGTTAAGATGGGTTCTTAATTCGAGGAAACGGAAAGAAAAGAAGTTTTTTTTTGGTTTTATTTGGGGGGACAATAAAGTTGAATTGTTATTTGTAGTCAATATAAGAGACAATGGCAGTAAAGAGTATGACAAGTACTTGAGGAAGGTTGAGTCTAGGGCCCAACTACAACGTCATGATTTAAAATCGAATAACAAAACACTTAGCCAAACGTTACAAATTTCATTTGTTTCTCATTAAATGTGAAAAAAAAATAAAATTTTTCCAAAATGTACATTAACGTTCCTCAAAATATCCTAAAAGTATTTTTTCCAAATTTTCCAAAATTTAGATATGTATGTGCGAAACAAAATAATAGTATTTAACCAAGATTTGTCTCTAGTTTTTAATATCCCTGTCTCTCTAAATGATTGTTTCTCACAATCTCCTAAAAGTAGGCATGAAAATCAAACAAAAGCACTACACAAACGAATTTTTTTCAAATTTAGATATGTGCGAAAAAACTCGTCTTTTTCGCAGAAAATTTTTAATCAATTTCGTTTTTTAAAGATGGCCCTAGAAAGGTTAATCCAGTTTCTATCACGCCTAAAAGTATGTTTACTAATTTATTTTGCCAGTCACAAGTTCACTTGATTTATTACCCAAAAATAGTATTTAACCAAGATTTGCCTCTGGTTTTTAATATCCTCTTAGAATCTCTATTTTTTTCAAACAAAAAAAATGTCAATCCTTTTTTCCTTGTTGGTTATTATATCCTGGCAAAAACCCCATTAATGTCACTTTTGTTTAATCCTCTTGCTTTTTTGTTTATTCTCATTGTTTTTAATTTATGTATGGCACTTAAATGGGGTTTTTTGTTGTTGTCGGCCGTTTTCTCTTTGTTGGTGTTGTTGGTGGTACTCACTTTGCCACCCTAAACAATTGTTATTTATTGTTTTATGTTTTTATTCAGCGCAGACATACATACACGCACATGCCTAAAAGTATACGTCGCTAACAATAAGATCTCACATTTATTTATTCATTCATTCACTCATTGTCTATTGTTGTATTTTACTAAATACCCTCTAAGTATCACAATTGGGTGTCAGTACTTGTTTTTTTGCTTATTTTTTTTTTTTCTTTCAGCTGTGTGCTTGCATAAGTACTTACATTTCTCTTTCATGCATACTTTTAGGCCATGCCATTCAAATACTATATGACAATATATTGCCTACATGTCGGCTTAAATTGTAATTTATACTTTTTAATATTCTAATAACAATACCCTAACACACACACACCCTGACACAAGTGGAAAGTAGATAAATGTGTCATAATACTCTTCATCGAGTGTTTGTGTGTGCTCTGTGTGTTGAAAGTGCAAACTGGCGGTTTTCAAATCTCACTCATATTATTATTGTGGTGTTTACAATTTGAATATGAATAACTGTGTGTTGGGTTGTGTCAACCACAATTTCCCTTTGAAAAAATATGCAAATTTGTTTTTTTTTTTTTGCATTTCGGTTTTTTCTTCATTTTATTCAATGAGTTACTGGCAATTTTGTGAGCTTCTGAGAGGAGTGTTCAACATTTGAAACAAAAAATATATATTTGCTGATGATATTGGGTTTGAATAATTTAAATGTTATTTATTGTCCCATATTGTTGTTGAAAAATATAGGGGAGAAATTTTACCACCAAATACTTTTACAAATTTAAATTTCCATAATTTATTAAATTGAAATTTATGGGAATTTATTTGGAAACTCGGTGATTTATGACCATAACTAAATATGTTCAAAATATTTAGAAATATTCTATACATTTTTATAATAGGCCGTGATTTTTATAAATAAGCCGTCGTAAACAATGCAGCGGGAGAGTAGTATGCAAATGTTATCGCTACGATGTACAATGGTTCAGGAATCAATTTTCCTGGCCAACAAATCAAAATTTTATTTTGTCAAAGATATTTAATTTCTATATGGAATTCGATAGTAAACATATCGAAACTAAGGAAACCAAAAAATTAGGTCAAAATATTGGAAGGTGTGGGTGTGTGCCCCTAAATACGAACATATTCCCCATTTTTGGGAAATACGTAATTTTTGCAAATTTTTGGAGAAAGACGTAGCTATTTCTCGGAAACTATAACGTATATATTGTGTTCATTGTTTTTTTGTAAGGTAGGCAGGATTGTGGCCTTTAAAAATCGTTTTAGAAAACAACCGTAGCGTTTACACAACATGATCTATTTTATTTTTCCTCCGGTACTAAATTTTATGAAATTCCAAATTTAGTGGACTAGAACTTTTGTGGAACAACACGGAACAAAGGTCTGTTTTCACAGAAAGATGCCCGAGAGTCTCCTCTTTCAGCCCATATATAATTTTGTATCCGTCCCGTTCCGTCCGTTTTACACTTTTTCCAATTTATTGAAATTACATGGGTAAAATTTTTCCATATGAATTACAGCTTTTTGATACAAATTAAAATTTTTTTTTGAGGTTGACCATCATTAATACATAGGAAGATATAAAAACCACAAAAACCCTCATATTTTGATGAAAAATAGTTAAAAAACTCAAAAGTTTAACTTTGACCTTGAATTCCTCTGCGACTACCAGACCGAATTTGACCGCCTATAATTCGTCTGAAAGATAATTGTGTTATCTGCCTTACAAAAAATTTTTGAAAATATCTCTATCCGTTCAAAAGTTACAGAGTTTTGAACAGGAAAAAGACAATCTGAACCACTGTGCGACGTGGAAGAATATTAAAACCTGCCAGAAAGCTTCCCGGAGAACTGCAAAATGGTTCCTCGCCTGTTGACGCCAGTGGACCATTTTTATGAGGAGCCGAAGGTTTTACCGGTACATCAGGACAATAAGATTATATCGAGGCAATAACTGAATAGGTGTTATCGCTCTGAGCTTCACTTCCACAATATTGTGGACAAGCACCACAGGAGAGATCTTCATGATCTAGAGCTAGAGAGAGTTCAAAGGGTACCAAAGATAGTCCCATCAAACAGACTTGGATACCGTTCACATGAAGTTCAATGACATAGTGTGAATATCGCACTTGGAGACTACCCCCGCTCATTATTGATATCGTGGGCAAGTCCATACTTCCGAAGTATTGGCCAAAAAAAGCTCTAAACAAGTAAAAAAAATATCAGTCAGCTGTGCCGACAGAAATATACCCTCAGCCTTGGACTTAAAGAAAAGAACAAGACAATACTTTTGACGCCTATAGGGTTTGTTTTTTTGAATTTTTGGGTCAATATCTCAAGTATAGATTTGCCCCCGAAAAAATTGTGCCGTGTTGACTATAGCCGCATTTACAACGTGTTGACAACAATTTTAAAACAGTCCCAGATGAGTCATTAAACTGCACACTTTCCAAACTATTTGTGGAAGGTACCCGAA
Source organism: Musca autumnalis (assembly GCF_047663935.1). Taxonomy (NCBI): domain Eukaryota; kingdom Metazoa; phylum Arthropoda; class Insecta; order Diptera; family Muscidae; genus Musca; species Musca autumnalis. The sequence goes on along the minus strand of NW_027412088.1, from coordinate 194,590,382 downwards.
AGACTGGTGCGATGTACTCCATATTAGGATATAAGTCGATGCTGTAAAAAATAATTCAATGTACAAAGTTTTGACCAAATCGGTTTGTCCCAAATCAGTTTCTTCCCTTACTTACTACCCAGTTTAGTTGGTACCGGAAGGCTTTTTTGGAGATTTTTTGGCCATTATCTCAGGAAATAATGTCTTGCCACCGAAAAAATTGGGCATTCGTAAAAGGGTCCGCAAGAAGAACATTTTGGAAAAAAACCAAATCGATCCAAGATGAGGTGTTAAACAGCACTTTTCCCAAATATAGTGTTTGAGGTACCCGACGGACGGGTCCGACCAGATGAAATAATACGATGCGCAAAGTTTGGACCAATCAGAAATTCCCTGCGAGAGTTACCTTGCGGATTTGCCATTTTAGTTGATACCGTCAAGATTTCTTAGGGTTTTTAAGCCATTATCTGAAAATGCACCGTTGTAAAGGGGGCTACAAAGACAATCTTCTCAAAAAAATTAATACGATCCGATAGGAGCTCTTAAACTTCATTTTTTCTAATTAGTGTCATGACTGCAATTTCCCAACTTAAACTTATATATCTCAAAAATAGTACAACCTACCGAAAATACCATAAAAGCCAATCTTGTAGAGAATTTTCACAGCTACAACATTTTCTTTAGTCCCATTCCGGTAGGACTACCTAGACCTGAGAAAAAAATCTGAACTTCTATATCTCAAAAACGATAAAACTTACGAAAATATTATGCAGATCAATCTTGTTCAGAATTTTCACTGCTACAACATTTTCCTTAGCCCCATTTCGATAGGACCTGTGGTTTCCAAGCAAAACCGTGAATACCTAGAAAAACCTAAAAATGTGAACTTTGACAGCGATTTATTTAAAAATCTCTCAATAACGGTAAAACCTACGAAATTTTCACAAAGGTGGATCTTGTAAAGAATGTTCATAGCTACAATATTTTCTTTAGTCCCATTTCGTTTGGACTTGCGGTTTCCAAGCAAGATCGTGAAAACCTAAAGAACCCCTAAAAATGTCAACATGAACCGCGATTTATTTAAAATGCGCTCCGGCAATTTTTTTGTTTTTTGATTTTCGTCATCTATGAACATTGTAGTTTCAGAATCCGCAAAAACTTCCCAGGTGTTAGCACCTTCCATTTAAAGTTGCTTCAAGAGCACCGTGTATATACCCTCACTAGCTTAAAGTAAAAAACCAAAATAATTTACGAAGTGATTATCCGATCTGGTCTTTCCAAACTTTCTTACAAATGTTCATCATGTCCCAGCAAGTTGAACAGGACCTTCAAAAAGTTTGCTTCAGAACTGCTCGATGACCATTTTGAAAGATGACCGAAGATATACTTAATGGTCCTTATTAAAATTGTCAAGTCCATACTTCTCGATCATTTACTATGGCTGGAGGGCACGAAAACCATCGAAAGTGGTGACTGATATTGAATCAACCTTTGGTCATATTTCTCTTAAATTTAAATAAAGTTCAAAGATCGACTGACTCCCTCACACAAGTTCAGCCAGTTTTTATTTAGTACAGATACAGTACGGGATTAGGAACGTAGTGAAGCCAGTTCTGTTGGACACTTAGACAGTATGAATTCCAAGAGAGCCGAAACAATAAAATATGGAGTTATTGTTAATCTTTTAATTTTGTAGCTCACACCCGTGTTTGTTTAATATACCAAGCAGTGGAATGAAACACAATAAAACCACAAAACAATTGATGCAGATTTGATTTTTATGACAATTGGATTTATTTCAGTATCAAGTAGATTGCTTACCAAAGCTATGGATTCGGATTCTATGACTAAGCGAAAAAATAAATCTTCAGCAAGTGAAGTAAAAAAAAGGAAGTAGCTAATTTCAATATGGCTCTAAAGTAGTTGTCAAAATTTATGTTAGTAACAGAAAGATATTTCGGTTACTTTAGTACTAGCCTTCTGTTTTTACATGTATACTAAATTGGGAGTTTTTAGTAATATAAAATGAGGGAGATATTACAAGAAAAGGGGAAAATTAAGGGGTTTACGTTTTTGACGTAAACATTTCCGGCCCCTCTTGCAGTATTTACTGTAAAGAACAATCAACAACCTTGGCTCATATTAAATACTAGTAAAAAAGCAATAATACTGGTAAGTTAAAAAATTGTGGTTTATAACATTAATACAATGTGACTTAGGCAGTAATTTATGGTACTACTTTAGTTTGGATTTCAATTGGTTGGTGGGAAGTTAAATGCATTTTTTTTTTTTTTTTTGTAATTCAGATTTTTTTTTGAATGATAAGCGAATTTAATATTTGGATTTTTGTTAATTCATTAGGGTTTTTAGGAAGGAATATACAAGAAGAATTCAGTTAGAATATAGACCATATAAGACAATTCCAAATATAGTGCTTTGCGCCGTGGGAAGACCATTCCGAGCATAAACTCCATCGCGAATTATTCTGGAAAAGACATCCACGCCTAGGACGATATCGATCGAGGCAGCCTTGTAGAATTCTTTGTCGGCCAATATAAAATTTGAAAAATTTGCTTTAATGGCCTCTGGGAGCGATTGTTTTGGGGTAATAGTGTTTATCCTATTGTTTACTCTTAAGGTCGCGTCGATTTTGTTGGCTGGCTCGGCAGTCGACCATAATGTCAGAGTACAGATAGTTTCACCTTCTAACTGCACACACACCAACCCCAACTGATCTGCGCACTTCTGGGAGATACAGCTCATACGGGATGCAGAGTCTAGCAGACATCTAACATGTTGTATGCCATCCTTACCGGTCACCCTTACAAGAGCAGTGGGCAGCACAGTAGATACATTTTGTTTTAGAATGGCCGTAAGGGAGGTAGTCGTTGTTGTTGGTGGAAGGGAAGGACGTATGGTTGACCTTGATTTCTGTGATCCCAAAACTGGCGAACCAGTTTTCTTGCTAGAACTGGATTTTGTTGTAGTTGAAGTAGAGATGGTGTGATTCTGTCGAAGCCTAGCGTGCGAGTGGAGGAGAGAGTGATGTTGGTCGCCGCAGTATCCACAACCTGTTTTTGTGAAGCACGATCCTTGGGAGTGCGAATGCGCTAAACAGTTCACACAATAACCGAATTTCTTCACTATACGCATTCGCTCCACCGTATTTGCGTTTCGGAACCGTGAACAAGATTTTAGGGCGTGCATGCCTCTACAAAGCCGGCATGCGAACTTATAGTTAGACACCATGGAACTGTGAGTCTTCTTGGGGTGCATTGGTTTTCTGTAAGTAGATATAATGAGTATGGAAAAAAACGCATAATAGGAAATAGATAGATGAATTAAACGGTGGAGTGTGGGTTTATTAGAGGTAGTTATTAGGGAGAATTGTCTGAGATTATAACCAGTTTTGTAATTGGTCTTGTTACTACTCCTCTTTGTGTGAGGACGTCAGCAACACGAATCCTTTTATCTGACCCTGGATACACCTTTTGGATCCGTCCCAGTCTCCAGCAATTGGGAGGCAAGTTCTCTTCTCGGATGGCAACGAGCATATCCTTGGCTACGTCCATTTCGGACTTTTTCCACTTATGCCGTTTTTGGAGCTCTTTGAGATATTCATTTTTCCACCTTGCACAAAAATGTTGATGCATAGCTTTTAGCCTCTGCCATCGGTTTTGGATAGATATTGGAGCTTGATTTAATTCGGGTTCTAAAGGAGTTAACAAAGGTGACCCGATAAGAAAGTGCCCGGGAGTTAGGGCACTTAAATCGCTTGGACATTGCGATGTTGGCGACAATGGCCTGGAGTTCAAGCATGCCTCAATTTTGGACAATAGAGTCTGAAATTCTTCAAAAGTGAATTTGCTAGCGCCAGCAGTTCTCTTAAAATGGTGTTTGAAGCTCTTCACACCTGCTTCCCACAGTCCACCCATATGAGGCGCACCAGGGGGTATGAAGTGCCAAGAGATATTTTGGTGAGAATAGCTGGACAGTATCGCATGGTGAGACGTTTGGATGAATTCTTTGGCAAGGGTTCGTGAGGCTCCGATAAATGTGGTTCCATTATCGGAATGAAGGTGAAGCGGACAGCCTCGACGGGACACGAAACGGCTGAAAGCTGCGAGGAAAGCTGGAGTGGAAAGATCCGAGGTAGCTTCCAGATGGATTGCCTTGGTGGAGAAGCACACGAAGACACATACGTATCCTTTCGTTGTGCGGCATCCTCTTCCCGCGTAACTTTTTAAGTCGAATGGGCCTGCAAAGTCGAGCCCTGTATGGGTAAAAGGCCTCGAATATTGGGATCTCTCTGCAGGCAAGGCTGCCATTAGTTGCTTTTGGCACTTACGTTTGTATAGGATGCATGGTTTACACTTGTGAATAATCTTTTTTATCAGGTTTTGGACTTTTGGAATCCAATACTGGGATCGCACTAGTCGAAGGACTAACTGATTTCCACCATGCAGACTTATATGATGGATAAATAGGACGAGTAGGCGTGCATATTGGCAGTTGTATGGAATTAATATTGGGTGCTTTTCACTGTAGGACAAATTCGGAGATGACTCCAATCGACCACAGACGCGCATAACACCCTCTGCGTCTATAAAAGGATTCAAGCATAGGATTGGACTAGATTTTGCAATGGGCTTCTTCATAAGGAGAGCTGAGTACTCGTTGGGAAAAGTAGCCTTCTGTATTGTGCATGCTAAACGATTTCTAACGAACACAATTTCTTTGTTCGTGACTGTCCAATTTTCTCTTTGGTAAACAGAGCGAAACTTAGGATGTGTTGCAAAAACGAAACGATATATATACGCTATAATTCGTAGAGCTTTTGGAAAGCAGGAGAAATTTTCTAACACGTCTGAAAATTCCTGAAAATAAGAAAAATGGACTTTCAGCGCTTTCTTCTCCAAACCAAGATCGAAATTAATGTATTGATTAGTATTAGGCCACGATTCCATTGGCTGGGAAAGCCAATTTGGCCCACGCCACCACAGATTATTATCTATCAAGTCCTGTGGATAAACGCCTCTGCTGACCAAATCCGCTGGATTGGATGAAGACTCAACATGGGACCATCGTGACGGATCAATGACTTGTGTTATTTTCGATATACGATTCGCCACAAAAGTATTCCAGTGGCAGGGTGGCTTCGCAAGCCAAGACAGGACAATTGTGGAATCCGTCCAGCAGAATATGGAATAATGTTGGATATCAAACATTGGAATAATATTGTCTATCATCTCAGCTAGCACAGCAGCCCCACAAAGCTCCAGCCTAGGTATGGACAACGTTTTTATTGGAGCCACTTTCGATTTGGCTGTTATGAGGGTTGTGGAAATTTCATTGGGATGAGATACACGGATATAAATTACTGCTCCATATGCCTTCTCCGATGCGTCTGAAAAGCCATGAAATTGGACATCGACACCAGGTGAGAATTTAATCCATCGGGGAATTCTGATTTGATTTACCAGTGGATAGTGTTCCTGAAAGGTCCTCCAAAGAAGCAGCGATTCCGACGAGATCGTGGCATCCCAGTCAGTATGGTCCATCCAAATCCGTTGCATGATAATTTTAGCCAGTATGATGATTGGGGCCAACCAGCCTGCTGGATCAAAAAGTTTGGAAATATGGGAGAGGACCACTCGTTTTGTGTAAATGGAATTATCTGGAAACGTTACCACACGGAAATAGAATTCGTCCGATAAAGCGTTCCAACAAATACCGAGTGTTTTCGCCGAGCTGCGATCGTCGAAATCGAGGAAGTCGGAATATAAGAGATCTTCAGGAGGCAAATTTTTGAGAATGTCTTTGGAATTGGAAGTCCATTTCCTCATTGCAAAGCCTGCTGAATTTAAAGCTTGAATCAGTTCGTCTCTAGCTTGGATAGCTGAGTTAACATCATGGGCTCCTACCAAAGCATCATCAACGTACATGGACGTTCTCAGGATTTTCGATGCCAGTGGGAAACGGTCGTGAACATCATTTGCTAATTGGAGCATTGTCCTGATTGCTAGGTAGGGAGCACAGTTAACCCCGAATGTAACAGTTTGGAGCTCAAATTCTTGGATGGGGTCGCCCGGACTTTTGCGGAATAGTATCCTTTGGAAGGATGAATGAGTGGAATTTACACGAATTTGACGATACATCTTTTGAATATCGCCGTTAAAGACGTATTGGAAAAACCGCCAATTTAGAATCAAAATCGTTAGATCGTTTTGTAGCACGGGTCCAGTATACAGTACATCATTCAAGCTTAACCCACTTGATGAAGGAGCGGAGGCATTGAATACAACTCGCACCTTAGTAGTTGTACTATCCGGTTTTATTACCGCGTGGTGCGGTAGATAGTAAACTGATGTACCTTGCATTGATTTGGAGCTTTCTATTGGAACCATGTGTTTGAGTGTCAGATATTCTAAAATATTGTCGTCATACTCCTTTTTTAGCAGTGGATTCCGCAGAAGGCGATTTTCGTTGCGGATAAACTGCGCCATTGCGCCGTTTCTAGACTGTCCCAAAGTTAGGATATCTGGAAATTCTACTTTGAAGGGAAGAGATACCACATATCTACCTTCCTCATTTCTAGTGGTGGAGTTTTCGTACAATTCTTCACAGAAGTGGTCAACCTTGGACATTATACGCTTCTGCGGAATGTTCTCCACCTCCCAAAATTTCGAAATCTGTTTGTCAAGGGAGATTTCACAAAAGTACGAGACTACAGTGGAGAACGAGTTGGAATTAATGGAAGGAACAGGACCTGTTAGGATCCAACCGAAAACGGTTTCTTGAGCCATTATAGACCCACACAATTGGTGCTTACATCCGGACCGCATAATGAAGGGGAGAACATCAGCTCCCAGAAGAATATCGATCTTGCTACTTTCATAGAATCTCGGATCTGCGAATTCTAGTTGCGGCAGAACAGAAACAATGTCGGATGCTACAGTTGTGGATGGAAGACTGTTCGAGAGGTGAGGAACAATCAGTGCAGAAACATCAAGCTCAAAGTTTCTGTCTGTGTTGGAAGCTAGTGTAAAGGTACACTCCTTTTGGACCTCAGCAGAGATACTATTGTTCAGACCTGAGACCTTGGCTGAGGTTCGTTTTGTCGGAAGTTGCAGATGATTTGATAATTTTTCCGATATAAACGTTCCCTCAGACCCGGAATCTATCAGAGCTCTCGCCCTATATGAGACATTCAAGTGGATGACACGAACTATAGCTGTTCCCAACAGTACTCCCCTGGAGTTAGTAGCGAAGCATGATTGTACAATACCGTCCGACGGAGTAGTGGACTGTACTGGAAGACACGCTTTTGGACAGAACGGCACTGTAGCGGAACTTGAATTTTGGGAATTACCACTAGAGGAGTGTGTATTATTGTTGGATTGAGGACTGCTGTTGTCCTTGTGAAGCAGAGTGTTGTGTCGTTTGTGACACTTAAAACATGAGTTCTTGCTTTTGCAATTTCTCAGAAGGTGAGCACTGGAAAAGCAATTCAGGCAAAGATTGCTGTTTTTGATTTCAGCTACCCGCTGATCGTAGCCCATACTTAGAAATTTAGGACATTTCCGAATAATGTGGAAGTCCTTTGAACATAGCCTACATTTTGTTTGGCTTGCATTTGATTGGCTCACATTTGTTTGGAAAATGTTTACCTTGGAAGTTGAAGTGGGTTTTGATCTCGGAATGGGAGTCTTACGATCCGATGAATGTTTCATTTCAGATACCGATTCCAACGTCCTATATCGATTCGTTAGAAAGTCATCAAGCTCTGACCCCTTTGGGATTGAAGTCTTATCGCTAAGGGTCTGTTCCCATAGCGTAAGGGTGGAGTCGGGGAGACAATTGGAGCACAAATAGACGAAGATTGGATTCCAACTATCGACGTCTATTTTATAGAGCTTTAGAGTGGATATGCATGAGTTGATATCCCTCTGTAGTTTCTTGATGGAATTCGCGGATTCAGTTTGAATTGGGGACAACGTAAACAAAGTCCTCAATTCGCCGTTTATCAGGACACGCTTATTGTCGTATCTGGCACAAAGGTTGGACCAAGCAGTCTCGAAACCTTGATTTGTTAGGGGACTCTTGGACACGATGTCATGGGGTTCACCCTTAGTCTTCTGTGACAGATGAAAAAGTCTTTCTACTTGGCTCAACTTTGCATTCTTGATGCATACCGCAGTGAAAATATCACGGAATGTGGGCCATGACTTGTAGTCCCCATGAAATGTACTGAGCTCTATAGGTGGGAGATTGAAGTGACTTGTGGAAGTAGGAATTGCGGGTGACGGGGGACAAGGGCCCGCAGGCGAGGTGGATGGTAAGTTGTCGAGGGCATCGGAGAGTATGGAGATACAACGGCAGTAGGTAGCATACGAGAGCTTGTATTTTGCTTTTACCGTCTCTATCTCGCTAGCCTCGTCATCGCTCTTCTCTTCTGTATCGTCCTCTTCCTCCTTATTGCTAAGGTCAAGTAGGCATTGTTCGTAAACATCTTTAAGCCGGTACCACATAGATTTTAATTCGTCTTTGTGAGTTTCGATAATGCAGCGTGTAACCACAGGCAGCTCATTGCTGTTTAGCGCAGCTTCGAACTCAACCAATGTATCGCAAAGACGTATGAATTTCTCGAGAGACATTTCGGGGTGGAGAAAAAAAAGAGATGGATATATGAAACAGAAGGTTGAAGATCGTGACGTTTCTGTGGCAACTGGTAAAGAAAAGCAGTATAGAAGGAAAATATCTGAATGAATGAAGAATATCTGATGGTAACAAATACCAGACAGAACCCGCAGATAAGAATGGTTGGAGACTTTTTTAAAAAACAGTGATAGTTAGCCTTCGTCTGTCAAAGTGTACGCTTTGCGAGAAAGAATTACTCCGAATAACACTTTACAGTCTGAACGTGGACTCAACTCACGTTATTTGGTGAATTATAAAACTTTATGAAAACCTACCAAAGTTAGTACTATGTGGCTAGAAATATTGTAATTGGAAATTTACGGAAATTATGGATATTTTAACAAGTTGTTGAGATGTAGAACACGGTAACTAGCCGAGAAAATGTGGAAAAAAGTATAGGCGATTAACTGTAGGAAATCATACAATTATATGGACACTTGTGAACACTATATGCACATTATTGGGGGAATCCAAAATACGAACGATTATTGTACTCCTTGGATGTCAATATTCACAGGTATCGAACATGGTTATCAATTACAATTCCATTATGTGCTTTTTATACTTGACCCACTGTAACAAAGTATCCGCATCTGTTTTCAACTTAACAGATGCATTCATTCAACCATAGATATAAGCATTGGAAATACAAAAAACATATGATCTATCTCCGAGGTCATTAAACCCTGGTGTATTGGAATAATTGAAAATTAATTGGAATGTTTGTTTACATTTGTTTTCTTAAACTCTTCTCCTTGCATGCAAATTCTGATGTAGAACGGAGAGGCTGGCAAAATAGCGAACAGTACCAAATATGATGAGAAACCGAAAAAAGGAGAGAGGAGTGTTTCTCTTCTATATTTACATTCTCCGTTTACCAAGAACGAGAACGGTCAAAAATCACTCAAGCACCACACAGTCCAAAAGCAATGAGAAAAAAATCCCAAAACAATGAGAATGCATATAACGGGTGAATGCAAAACTCTCTGAGTACAAGCACAGATGTTGTTGAATGGTTGGAACGAGTTGAGTATGAGTAGAAAACAAAGTGAGAGGATAACAAATGACCGAACTTTGTGTGAGTTTATTGCTGAGTACGCACTATAAATTTGCTCAATGGACATGCGCATAAATCGTTTGTAGAATAGACATCTCACTTAAGTGAGAGTTGAGTGATAATGCTAGCTTGACTAATACAAAAAACCACAGAGACAACCGTGTTCACTAAACTGTTATAACGATGGAACGACAATTGTTTGATCACCAGCAAAATTGTTGTTTAACGTGTCTAGGGATCCTACATAAGAAGACGCTTCGAACTTGTGTAAAAATTGTAACAGACCAGCACATGAAACCACGTTGTCTGTCTACAGTGCATAAACAATATATGAGTACAGTATGTGACAAATAAATATAGTCACACCCGTACCAAATTAGATGAAAACTTTGTATAGCACTCCACTTAAATAGCTGTTTTTAATTAAAATACAACTCACTGTGTGTCTTTACGGTTGGAATGAATTATAATATATTTAATCCAATATTGGCCACAGCTAGGTATGAATATCCAAACGGCTAGACAACGATTTCGTAATCCACTTTTTACACTCAGGGCTCCTTCGGATGCTTAGCACAACATATATAATTCCCGCTTCTTCTCAAATTTACGTATTTCTTCTGGAATTATTTCGCTTTAGTTAGGTACAAAAACATATATTCCTCGGCATTAGAAATTGTCACCATGATTTCCCTTGGCATACTAAAATAAGCAAACGTATGAATAAAGAAACATACCTTGGCAAACAAACGGTGTGTGGAACAGAAATCTCTCTCAAATGTATCTGTAGGTATGTCTGTAAGTATGAATCCGTCTCGATATGGACCAAAATGTTCCCCTGGAATGGCGGGATTAGGAACGTAGTGAAGCCAGTTCTGTTGGACACTTAGACAGTATGAATTCCAAGAGAGCCGAAACAATAAAATATGGAGTTATTGTTAATCTTTTAATTTTGTAGCTCACACCCGTGTTTGTTTAATATACCAAGCAGTGGAATGAAACACAATAAAACCACAAAACAATTGATGCAGATTTGATTTTTATGACAATTGGATTTATTTCAGTATCAAGTAGATTGCTTACCAAAGCTATGGATTCGGATTCTATGACTAAGCGAAAAAATAAATCTTCAGCAAGTGAAGTTAAAAAAAGGAAGTAGCTAATTTCAATATGGCTCTAAAGTAGTTGTCAAAATTTATGTTAGTAACAGAAAGATATTTCGGTTACTTTAGTACTAGCCTTCTGTTTTTACATGTATACTAAATTGGGAGTTTTTAGTAATATAAAATGAGGGAGATATTACAAGAAAAGGGGAAAATTAAGGGGTTTACGTTTTTGACGTAAACAAATAGAATGCCTTTAAAAGGTCTTCTGCCCCTAGAGCGTATTCTGTCCATTGAAGTTCTCCTGTCCAAAGAAGACCTTGAGAAGACCTTCTGTACATAGAAGACCTTTAGAAGGTCTTTTGTCTATAAATGACCTTTAGAAGGTCTTCAGAAGGTATTCTGTTCATAGAACACTTTTTAAAGGTCTTTTGTCTATAGAAGACCCTTAGAAGACGTTCTGTCCTGTTAGAGGGACTTCTGTCCATGGAAGACCTTTAGGAGGTCTTTTGTCCATAAAAAACCTTCTGAAGGCCCTTTGTTCATAGAAGACCATTATGAGATCTTCTGGCCATAGAAAACAATTTCAAGGTCTTCTGCCTCTGGGAGACCTTAAGAAGGTCTTCTGTCTATAGAATACCATTAGAAGGTATTTTGTACATATAAGATCTTCTATCCATAGAGGTCCTTGGAAGGTCTTCTGTCAATAGAAGCCCTTCTGAAGGTATTTTATCTACAGAAGACCTTTAGAAGATCTTCTTCTCATGAATCTATAGACAATCTTTAAAAGGTCCTCTGTCCAAAGGGAGCAGATGTGACCATAGAGACTTAATAAAGTTTTTTATCTACAGAATACCTTTGCAAGGCCTTCTATACATAGAAGACCTCCAGAAGGTCTTCTGTCCATAGAAAATCTTTAGACCTTTAAAAGGTCTTAGGTCCGTAGAAGACCATTAAGAGGTCTTCTGTCCATAGAAGGCCTTGTAAAGATTCATAGAAAATCTTTATTGGGTCTTCTGTCCATAGAAACATTTTAGAGTGTTTTTTGTGCATAGTCCTCTGTCTATAGAAGACTTTAGACCTGTCCATAGAAGACCTTTAGAAGGTCTTCTGTCTATAAAATACCTTTAAAAGATCCTCTGTCTATTAAGGACCTTTGGAGGGTCTTATGCCGCTAGAAGACCTTTAGAAACTTTTCTAGCTTAAGAAGGACTTCTATCGATATAACCTCTTTTGAAGGTCCTCTGTCCATAGAAGGCCATTGATATTGTTCTGTATATAGACGATTTTTAGAAGGTATTCTGTTCACAGAAGACCTTCAGAAGGTCTTCTTTCTATTGAAGATCTTTAGAAAGCCTTTTTTCTATTGAAGACCTTAAGAAGGTCTTCTGTATAAAGAAGACAATTAGAAGGTCTTCTGTCCATAGAAGACCTTAAAAACGTCTTATGTCCGGAGAAGACCTTTAGAAGGTCTTCTGTCCATTTTCCAAACAACACTTTTAGAGGGTCTTCTTTTTATGGTCTTATGTCAATAGAGGGCCTCTATAAGGACTTTTGTCCAAAGGAGACCTTTAGAAGATCTTCTGTCCATAGAAAACCCTAAGAAGATCCTCTGCCCAAAGGGAACATATGTGGCCATAGAGACTTTTATGGAGTTTTCGGTTCATAGAATACCATAGAAGGCTTCATTCTAGAATATATTTCGATGATTTTCTCTCCACAGAAGACTTATTGCATCAGACAGGAAAATTAGCGTACAATAACTATTCGTTTTATAGCTTATTTAAAATACGAAGGTGCCCTGTATCGGAATTGTTTGTCTTCTTTTTTTCTTCTTCGATATGAGGTATCAACTCAATTGACTCTAAAATAGTTGTAGGACCCTAACAATGTACATATGTACGCAGGCAGTTTAAAAAACAATTTCCCTTTAGACCCCTAATTCCATGGAAATCCCAAATAATTTGTTTTGCTTCGTCCCTGCTCACACTTTCTGCTTTCCATTAGTTATAAAACCCCCTGAAATTATCATAAGTATTTGAGGCCTAAAAGCCCACTTTTTTTCTCGTTTCCTTATCTATGCATAGCTATGCAAAGCCTTAAGCTGATCATCATATTTTGCATAATCCCTAAAAATATGCCAGGTTATTGCTATTGAAAATTACTTTCCGGCAAAAGACAGTCAGTCAGCCAATCGTTTCCGGATGCCAATGATGATGAGGCTTCGCTAGGCAAGGTATTCAGTTTGAAGCTATTGTTGTTGGTTGGTCTTGTTGTTGTCAATTACCATCAAATTAATAGCACTTCAGAAAGGGAAAACAAAACATTTCCTTTTTTCCAGGGAAGCATAAAGGAACCAAAAAGAAAAGAAAAAACAAAATGGAAGGAACTGAGAAGTGAGGAAATTGCGAAGAAATAATAACAAATTCCCAAAGCAAACAATGAGAACAAAACCTTAGACAAAAATCTAGCAAAAAAGGCAAGTGCTATTACCTTACGCCCCAAGCCATTACGTTTTGTCTCACCAACCTAATCCGACAATGATTTAAGCTTTTCATAATTTGTAGTTGAAGTTAAAAAAAGTAACAATAATTTGTCAAGTGAGCCATAAGATTTTGTTTTGTATTTCCTTCCCCGCAAACCTTTACGCACCTTTCCTTTTGTTGCTCCCCTTACAACAATAGGCCATAAAGGAAGGAAATTCATATGCAATCATAACATGTCATTATTATACATTATTGCATGTCATGCCGCTGCTTAAACAACAATAGAAAGGTAGAGAACAAAAACAACTCAGAAAATTTAACAGCTGTGCCGTGTGCCTTTGCTGGAGCATCAATGATATGTAAATCCTTATAAATTTGTTTTCTTTCTTTTTTCAGGCAGTGCCTTCTTTTGTCAGCACAATGTCAGATTGTCACATCATGTGGCATTTCAAGCCCCCCTTCCTCTCCTCCCAATTATTTTTCTTTCTTGGTATTCTGCCTTGAAACTTCAAAAAGCTAAATATATTGTAGCATACTTATGGGCTGACAAAGCCTTCATCATTATTATGCATCATTTTTTTCCTTCCTCGCGACTTCTTTAACTTGGAAGATATTCCCCAAACAAGTGGTGCTAAAAAAGATTTAAGTGACAAAAGATTTGCTGTCGTTCATGTGTCACCTGACAAGCCAATCGATCAAAATATTTCTGACGCACTCAAAGGTGAATGGTGGTAATAAATGTAAAATATTTTTTATGAAGAACATTTCATTTTGGATAGAAGTGACAGAATACATTTTTTTCACAACTGATTTCGTTTGAATCTTTTTTATGAATTTAAAATTTTTGTTCTTTACAATTCCAATTTTTTGTTGGATTTAATCTCCAAAAATCCTCCTCCACTCTAGCATAAAATTGAAATCCATGATTTAAGCAGCAATCCAATTTTCGTTTTGGCGACCCAATTTTATTTGCCACATTATATTCTGGTCATTTTCTTTCATATCTTGCCATTCGTTCGTTTTTTTCTATTAAACAGCATAAATGCCACAAAAAGAAGACATTGTGTCCTGATAACGATTATGACAAACTGCCCTAAATAATGGTCATGATTCTCCGAGCAAGGCAATCATTTTGTGGTAATGGCCGTTACAGCTACTTTCGTTTCAGTGCTGCTGATAGCCGGGTCTAAACCAAAAATGATGAAAAAAAAACCCACACACTCACTCACTCATTCACAGGGGAGCTATGAAGAGAAAAAGTGTCGCTTAAAATATATTGTCTTTTTTTCTCCGGTGCTTGGACCTTCTTTGGCCAAAGCATATTATCCTTCTTATACCACGATTGGATTTATATGTAGAATATGTATGTGTATGTAACTACTACTACTACAACAACCACTACTATAAAGATAAAGCTTACCAGGCATGTTTTTAGCGTGTTAAATTAAATTTTATTACACACTAAACTGCACTGATAAGCATGACAGAAAGCGTGGCAAAAAAAAAAGAAAACAGTACGGAGAAGGAAGGAAGCGACAGTAGAGAACATAAAATGTTGGCCATCTCTGAGAAAATAAATCTAATAGAAATTTTTGGCCCTAATAGTCGAATCAAATTTAAGCATTTAGATATGGTGAAATGGTTATACGTTTTCCTTTCTTTTTTCTCGTTGCTTTTGGTTGGAAAAATGAAAGCCGGAAAAGTGGAAAAAAGATTTCGTAGCTATTTGAAAAGATTTCCATGAAGGGGGTGTAATGTGATTTATGAGCTAAACGGAGTTAGGTTAACTGTGTTGCCTTGATATTTAAATTCAGTTAATATTACCTTTGAATACGTGAGGAAAGGGAGTGAAAGATAATTACCTTAATTAAGTATGGATATTTGTGGGGTGTAAGTGTGCACTAAACTTTGATGAGAAGCAGGAACAGTTCAATACTTCAAAATTAAACAATTAAAAAACAAGTAAGAAGGGCTTTATGTTCGGCCGGGCCGAACGAGTGGAATTGAAGTAAAGTGGAAAAATTAGTTTCCTTTCGTTTATGAAGAAGACTTAATACCAAATTTCATCAATTTCGGTGAAACAATGTCGCTAACCTTCAAAATACCGAATTTCGGGAGGTACCGTTCTATGGGGGCTATATCAAAATGTCGATCTATACCGACAAATTTCTGGCGTAATGAAAAGGTGAAAGGTTAAGAAGAAGGTTAAACACCAAATTTCCAATATTTTAGTAAGATAATGTGGTTAACACCTAAAAAATACCGTAAGAGGTACGCTTCTATGGAGGATATTGGAAGACGTAGACCTATACTGATAATTCTTTTCTGGAACATATTACAACCCCTTGGAAGACAAAATAACAAATTTTAGTAATTTCGGTGGGATATTGACGTCACATCCTTCACAACTACGAAAATCGGGAGGTACCGTTCTATGGGGGCCATATCAAAACGTGGACCTATACCGACGAAATTCAGTCGGAAAGGGTTTTACTTCCAACGTAGACTAAATACCAAATCTCCGCCATTTCAATAAATTGTTGTGGCCACATGCTTCAAAATACCGGAAATTGGGAGGTACCGTTACCAACAGACCCATACCAACAGAATTCTGGGGGGAAATGTTATACCCCCAACAAAGGCTAAGTACACAAATTTCAGCCATTTCGGTGAGATAATGAAGCTAAAACCTACAAAATACCGAAAAACGGGAGGTGTCGTTCTATGGGGACTGTATTAAAGCGTACAAACAAATTTCTGGGGGAAATTTTATACCCCAACGAACACTAACTACCAAATTTCAGCCATTTCAATGGATTATTGTGGCCATAACCTTCAAAATACCGAAAATAGGGAGGTACCGTTCTAAGGGGGCTATATGAAGGCGTGGACCTGTACCGGCAAATTTCTGGGGGAAAGTTTCGTACCCCCAACGAAGACTAAATGCCAAATTTCAGCCATTTCGGAGGAGAATTGAGGCCACAACCACGAAAATAGGGAGGTACCCCGATACTTTATAGGGTCTCCGATGAATATTTCGATGTGTTTCAAATTTAATTATACCCTCCATATTATGGTGAAGGTTATAATAATCAGTCTGCTTTCCCTACAGCTAAATGCTCTAATCCTATGACTTTACAAAAAAATAGTGTAGCCTATTAATTTTCAAAGGAGAAACGACGTACTGGTAGTACCCAGTTTACATTTTTAGGCATTAGGGTTGATAGCAGTGGTCTTAGTTGTACCACGGATAGACCCAATACGACAGACTGTCTGTTGTCAATTCCGTCTGGATCTTAATTGAGCAAAATCCACTCGTTTTTGCTTGGAAGCTGCGGTTCCTCTGTTGCGATTCACGGGGGTGGTATACGAATACGGCATTCACACTATACCTTTCGACGGTCCGTGAAGCTGCAACAGAGTCGATGTTACCCACAATGCTAAAGATTCCCATTTGTACCTTTTGACCTCCCTCTCTCTATCCATATCATGCCGACGTGTCAGGGTGTCATGCGTCCACAAGATTGTGACAGGGATGCTCACGGGACGGTAATGCATAGACAACATCTTTTTGTGTTGGTGCACCGGTAAAATCCTCGCCTTCTCATTAAGATGACAAACTGGTGTCATGAGTAGGTACTCTGTAGTTCTCAGTGTTTCATTCTGGCAGGTTTGAATTTTCTTCCACTGCGTATACCTAATATCTGTAATCACAATTACTCCCCAAAGTTTACCACAGACCTATCACGTCCTAATGCTTTATAAGAGGTCAAGAAAGGAGAAAGTTTCTTTGTCACCACCCCAACTTAAGAATCGGTAAAATCATTGTCTTTTCATGAATTTGATACACTGGTTTCATAAAGGGAGTCCGTCTGTTGTAATCCTCAGGTTGGCATTCTGGAAGTTTTGAATATGCCTCTACTACTTAAAGCTAACATTTGCACACTACACTGGTGCCGCATTGCTTACCACAGATCGGCCAGGGCCTATTGCTTTATTAGAGGTCAGAAAGGTTTCTTTGCCATTTTGTTTCTATCTTGTCGCAAATACCAGGAGTTAGTGCAGACGACTTAAACATGCTATCGAACGTTACACCAAATATCTTAAGGTAGTTAGTGGTCAGAATCAGGACACGATCATTCACTAGGGTTCAGGGTGATCTATTCATTACAACATAATTAAAGCGGTGACCTGACATAATGCTCTACGGTCATACATCCCATCACTTTAGGTACTTTGAACTACCTATGGATGATCACCAAGCTCAAATTAAATATTGGACATAACGCCCAGTTTTTCGGTATGTAAAATAAATTTTCTTGCCTTTGTCGGCCTTCTGGCGGGAATTAAGAATTTCACCTTTGGACAGATGTAAAATTGGCTACGCGTATGGGACCTGCTTGACCTTATAATCAATATTAAATTCAAATTTTGTGTAAGTTGCCGGACTTCGGATAGGATTTAAAACTTTCATCGTTTGACAGCCGGCTACGCGTTCATAATTAAAAAAACGGACTCGAGGTCAAAACTGAATTGGGACAGATAATTTTGGCCATTATGTCCGTGAGCATATCAGGGATCCAGATAGCGAATAGCGTGACAGTGGGTTTAACTGCGGATATTTTTCAATATTCCTCAGATGAAAGAACTGTACTTGGAGGTCTCTTATAATAACTCCGGATTTATAGGTGATTTTTACTTCTTCTGTAAGGGGATATTTTTATATATTACAAGGAGATCTTCTGGTTTTATAAAACACATATTGGTCTTGTATAAAAAGACGATCCTGTCCTATATATGATAGATATCTTGACTTCTAGAATTAGGTTTTGTGGTATTTATCCATAAGAAAAACTTCTGCAAAAAGAATATTTCCAGTTTTCTTTAAAAAGATTCTGTGTTATTCTTCTATAGAAAGGTCATCTGGCCTTCTTTAAGACAGCTTTCGGTTTTCTGTAGAAACACCTATTGGATCCGTGTAAGAATACTTTTATTTACTAACAGAAACTTTCCATCTTCCAGAAAATGTCCTGTTTTAGCCTTCCATAAGAACCTCTTCTGTTATTTTCTTTTCAGATTGTTTTTTATAGAAAATACTGTTGGTCCTTTAATTTGTTTTATAGAAAATCCTAGTTTGATGACACTGATTGTCCTTCACAAATATCCGTACATAATTCGCTTCTCTGGCTTAAGTATCCACAAAATATAATTTAAAAAAATTATTCGCTTTTGTTAGTTGTTCATATTGTATGATTTTCAGTGGCGAGTAACTTCAGTGGTTTCCCGAGGTGTTCTGGAGTTCAGGCGTTGTTTGTTGCCTCTTTACTTCAAGACAGGCGCAGCTGCCTGTTGGTCCGCGAGACACATTTGATTTTCGTCTTACCACCCATATCTGGGAAGCATTCCCTTATCCTTCACTTGGGGAAGCGTCCAATGGAGGTTACAGTTTCCCCCAAGGATATTTCCTCTCAAAAATACATAATAATCCAATTTCTGTCACTCTTTTATTTTGAAAAAAGGTATACTTTTATTAAACTGTTTGTCCATAAGAAAATTCCGTTTAACATCCCCGATTATGGCTTTGAAACTCTTTGACTTTCTAAGCAGACATGTTCTGTAAATATTTTTCAACAATAACTTAAATCCTTTTATCTGCCGAAAATGGAAGAACAATTATCTTCCAGTTTCCCTTTCTTTCAAGGTCCAAACAATACACAGATTTCTATTCAAATCCATTTCATAAAGCATACTTTTTAGAGATAACAACAAAAGGGAACTTCCGAAAAAAAATGAAACGTATAGACGAAATGTGTAAAGACAATTGCATCCTGTTTATTATTCTACTCAAATTTCATGATGAACTTGGTTTCGTTGGTGCAATTATATCGCACATTGTTGGTGAATGGCGGAAAAGGGCTGTCTGTCAGTCAGTCTGTCACTCACTTATTCATTCACACACCACAAGGGTTGTTGATAACACAAATACACACACACACTCACTCTTTATACACATATGCTTAAATGTTTAGTCGCTTTGATCCACCATTCGCCACCACCACCTCATGGACAATTAAATGTTATAACATTGGAAACAATTAAAAATATATCGCCATGGGACGAGTTGATAACTACCGGTGACTGTGACAAAGATGATGATGCTGTTGATTATGATGAACCTGAAACTGTATATGAGAAGTATGAGGAGGAGGATTATGATGATGGTATCACCGCCACTGCTGCTGTTGCTGGTGGTGGTGGTTTGGAAAATATGATGACAGCAATTATCCTTTATGGCCAGGGCAGGCAGCACAAAAAGTAAACCATCAACAAATGTTAACATTCGAATATGATTTAAAGGTCTTTCATGTCACATAATTGATGGCTTTGCATTGCTTGTAAAATCAAAACTGAGAGGGAGGAGGTTAAAATATTTGTAAAAGACTGTAGTCAGGGCAACTGATTTGCTTTCATGTAATTTTGTTCAGCAAGTGCAAGGGAAGAGGTACGTCATTAAGAAACTTAAAAAAAGGATTGAATAGTGAAATAAACAAAATTTAAAGCTACAAGCAGATTAGCTAGAATCACGACAAGACATATAAATAACTTTCTTTTCAAAATTTCCTTAAATTTTTAATGCTTAAGGCATAACATTCAATGTCTTTTGTTTCAGAAAAGGTCTATACAAGCACCCTTTCTTACAAAAAGGGTATAACAGAAAGGGTATATAGAAGCACCCTAACAGAAAGGGTATATAGAAGCACCCTAACAGAAAGGGTATATAGAAGCACCCTAACAGAAAGGGTATATAGAAGCACCCTAACAGAAAGGGTATATAGAAGCACCCTAACAGAAAGGGTATATAGAAGCACCCTAACAGAAAGGGTATATAGAAGCACCCTAACAGAAAGGGTATATAGAAGCACCCTTTCTTTCAGAAAGGGTATATAGAGGCACCCTTTCTTTCAGAGAGGGTCTATAGAAGTACCCTATCTTTCAGAAAAGCTCCAGAGAAGCACGCTTTCTTTCAGAAAGGGTATATAGAAGCACTCTTTCTAACAGAAAGGGTATATAGAAGCACCCTAACAGAAAGGGTATATAGAAGCACCCTAACAGAAAGGGTATATAGAAGCACCCTTTCTTTCAGAAAGGGTCTACACAAGCACCCTATTCTTTCAGAAAGGGTCTTTCAGAAAGGGTCTATAGAAGCACCCTATCTTTTAGAAAAGCTCCAGAGGAGCACGCTTTCTTCCAGAAAGGGTCTATAGAAGCACCTTTTCTTTCAGAAAGGGTCTATAGAAGCACCTTTTCTTTCAGAAAGGGTCTATAGAAGCACCTTTTCTTTCAGAAAGGGTCTATAGAAGCACCTTTTCTTTCAGAAAGGGTCTATAGAAGCACCTTTTCTTTCAGAAAGGGTCTATAGAAGCACCTTTTCTTTCAGAAAGGGTCTATAGAAGCACCCCTTCTTTCAGAAAAGGGTCTATAGAAGCACCCCTTCTTTCAGAAAGGGTATATAGAAGCACCCTTTCTTCAAGAAAAGGGTCTATAGAAGCACCCTTTCTTCAAGAAAAGGGTCTATAGAAGCACCCTTTCATTCAGAAAGGGTCTATAGAAGCACCCTTTCTTCAAGAAAAGGGTCTATAGCAGCACCCATTCTTCATACGGATGCACCCTTTCTTGAAGAAAAGGGTCTATAGCAGCACCCGTTCTTCCTACGGATGCACCCTTTCTTTCAAAAAGCCTCTATAGAAGCACCCATTCTTTCAGAAAGGGCACCCTTTTTTCAGAAAGGGTCTATAGGAGCACGTTTTTATCAAAAAGGGTCTATAGGGGCACCCTTTTTTCAGAAAGGGTCTATAGGGGCACGTTTTTTTCAGAAAAGGTCTATAGGGGCACCCTTTTTCAGAAAGGGTCTATAGGGGCACCCTTTTTCAGAAAGGGTATATAGGGGCACCCTTTCTTCCAGAAAAGGGTCTATAGAAGCACCTTTTCTTCCAGAAAAGGGTCTATAGAAGCACCCTTTCTTCCAGAAAAGGGTCTATAGAAGTACCCTTTCTTCTAGAAAAGGGTCTATAGAAGCACCCTTTCTTTCAGAAAAGGGTCTATAGAAGCACCATTTCTGCCAGAAAAGAGTCTATAGAAGCACCCTTTCTTTAAAAAGGGACTATAGAAGCATCCTTTCTTTAAAAAGCGACTATAGAAGCATCCTTTCTTTCAGAAAGGGTCTTTAGGAGCACCCCTTCTTTCAGAAAGTGTCTTTAGGAGCACCCCTTCTTTCAGAAAGGGTCTATAAAAGCACCCCTTCTTTCAGAAAGGTTCTTTAAGGGCATCCCTTCTTTCAGAAAGGTTCTTTAAAGGCATCCCTTCTTTCAGAAACTGTCTTTAGGAGCACCCCTTCTTTCAGAAAGTGTCTTTAGGAGCACCCTTTCTTTCAGAAAGGGTCTATAGGGGCACCCTTTTTCAGAAAGGGTATATAGGGGCACCCTTTCTTCCAGAAAAGGGTCTATAGAAGCACCTTTTCTTCCAGAAAAGGGTCTATAGAAGCACCCTTTCTTCCAGAAAAGGGTCTATAGAAGTACCCTTTCTTCTAGAAAAGGGTCTATAGAAGCACCCTTTCTTTCAGAAAAGGGTCTATAGAAGCACCATTTCTGCCAGAAAAGAGTCTATAGAAGCACCCTTTCTTTAAAAAGGGACTATAGAAGCATCCTTTCTTTAAAAAGCGACTATAGAAGCATCCTTTCTTTCAGAAAGGGTCTTTAGGAGCACCCCTTCTTTCAGAAAGTGTCTTTAGGAGCACCCCTTCTTTCAGAAAGGGTCTATAAAAGCACCCCTTCTTTCAGAAAGGTTCTTTAAGGGCATCCCTTCTTTCAGAAAGGTTCTTTAAAGGCATCCCTTCTTTCAGAAACTGTCTTTAGGAGCACCCCTTCTTTCAGAAAGTGTCTTTAGGAGCACCCTTTCTTTCAGAAAGGGTCTATATAAGCACCCTTTCTTTTAGAAAGGGTCTATGGGAGTATATAGAAGCACCCTTTCTTTCAGAAAGGGTCTATAGAAGCACCCTTTCTTTCAGAAAGGGTCTACACAAGCACCCCATTTTTTCAGAAAGGGTCTATAGAAGCACCCTTTCTTTCAGAAAGGGTCTACACAAGCACCCTATTCTTTCAGAAAGGGTCTATAGAAGCACCCTATCTTTTAGAAAAGCTTCAGAGGAGCACGCTTTCTTTCAGAAAGGGTCTATAGAAGCACCTTTTCTTTCAGAAAGGGTCTATAGAAGCACCTTTTCTTTCAGAAAGGGTCTATAGAAGCACCTTTTCTTTCAGAAAGGGTCTATAGAAGCACCCCTTTTTTCAGAAAAGGGTCTATAGAAGCACCCCTTCTTTCAGAAAGGGTATATAGAAGCACCCTTTCTTCAAGAAAAGGGTATATAGAAGCACCCTTTCTTCAAGAAAAGGGTCTATAGCAGCACCCGTTCTTCCTACGGATGCACCCTTTCTTTCAAAAAGCCTCTATAGAAGCACCCATTCTTTCAGAAAGGATCTATAGGGGCACCCTTTTTTTCAGAAAGGGTCTATAGGAGCACGTTTTTATCAAAAAGGGTCTATAGGGGCACGCTTTCTTTCAGAAAGTGTCTATAGAAGCACCTTTTCTTTCAGAAAGGGTCTATAGAAGCACCATTTCTTCCAGAAAAGAGTCTATAGAAGCACCCTTTCTTTAAAAAGGGACTATAGAAGCATCCTTTCTTTCAGAAAGGGTCTTTAGGAGCACCCCTTCTTTTAGAAAGGGTCTATAAAAGCACCCCTACTTTCAGAAAGGTTCTTTAAGGGCATCCCTTCTTTCAGAAACTGTCTTTAGGAGCACCCCTTCTTTCAGAAACTGTCTTTAGGAGCACCCCTTCTTTCAGAAACTGTCTTTAGGAGCACCCTTTCTTTCAGAAAGGGTCTATATAAGCACCCTTTCTTTTAGAAAGGGTCTATGGGAGCACCCTTTCTTTTAGAAAGGGTCTATGGGAGCACCCTTTCTTTTAGAAAGGGTCTATGGGAGCACCCTTTCTTTTAGAAAGGGTCTATGGGAGCACCCTTTCTTTCAGAAGGGGTCTATGGGAGCACCCTTTCTTTTAGAAAGGGTCTATGGGAGCACCCTTTCTTTTAGAAAGGGTCTATGGGAGCACCCTTTCTTTCAGAAGGGGTCTATGGGAGCACCCTTTCTTTTAGAAAGGGTCTATGGGAGCACCCTTTCTTTTAGAAAGGGTCTATGGGAGCACCCTTTCTTTTAGAAAGGGTCTATGGGAGCACCCTTTCTTTCAGAAAGGGTCTATATAAGCACCCTTTCTTTTAGAAAGGGTCTATGGGAGCACCCTTTCTTTCAGAAATGGTTTAAAGAAGCACCCCTTCTTTCAGAAAGGTTCTTTAGGAGCATCCCTTCTTTCAGAAAGGGTCTTTAGGAGCACCCCTTCTTTCAGAAAGTGTCTTTAGGAGCACCCCTTCTTTCAGAAAGGGTCTATAGAACCATCCATTCTTTAAGAAAGGGTCTATAGAAACATCCTTTCTTTCAGAAAAGGGTCTGTAGAAGCACCCTTTCCTTCGGAAAGAGTCTATAGGAGAACCTTTTTCCATAAGGTATGCAATAATTTTCGTCAAAACAAACTCAGCCTAGATGTAGGCAATAGCTTAATATTCGTGTTTAGTTTCAAATATTTCTTAAACAAGATTTTCCAATTTCAAATCAAAGCTGACTTTGTCCTTTCAACTCATTAATCTCCTGGTCCCATGATTACCTCAATTAATATCGTTGAAAAAAAAAATATTGCAAAGAAATCTCATAACCGTATTAAATGATCAATTTGATGTGCCACCCAGGGTTGGGAAGGGGGAGTTTCACTTAAAAGCTGAGTTCTGTTGTTTTTTTTTTTCTACTATTTTCATTTCATACCTGATTCAATCATCAACATCATAGATTGCTCTCTTATGAGTCATGGTAAACTTAATAAACTTCAAATCAATCTGTATTTATTTGAAATGTTTTCCATTACCTTGAAATAAAGAAAAAACACATGCACACACATAGTAAATAAAATTTGCTCCCCTCAAAGACAAACACACACATGAACGCACTCACTTTTATTACCCAGAGTTCCATGAAAAAATCAAACATCAGTCATAGATGTATGTATATGGACATAAACAATCATCCATAGCATTTTTCTAAGAAACAACAAAAAGGTCTTTTCAACTACAGCGAGTGGCTGAAGAGGATGAAGAGACAGAGCAGCAGAGAACACATAAAAACCGGAAACTAAATCATGCAATGCATTGATGGCTTTGAGAAAAAATCACTCACTTAGTTTTACAACACACACACATACACATTTATAAATGGAGCTCTAGGACCTCGACCAATCATTAATCATATAAGCTCACATGTATATACCCCAAGGGCGGAAGAGGGGGGAACATACATATATACAAAGTTCTTACATATACACACACCGTAACATTCTGTCATGGTCATTCTATTCATTCTGACTAATACTTCAATAAAACAACAACTCAAGTAAATCTGATTTTAAACATGGAAAAAACCTTGCTGAATTTAAAACTACAACTACACTGATTTAAGTGATTTTTCGGATTACGTACGAAATCAACAAAAAAATGTTTCAATGAGGAATTCCTAAAAATCGCAAGAATTCTATGTGAACCAGAAACCCTTTCTTTAGAGGAAAAAATGGAACGCTTTATTAAAAGGCATAAAGAAATGTCAGCCAGTGAGGCTAAGGAAGAATGCTTAAGGTTGTTAAACGAATTTAAGCATTCTTATGATCCGTAAAACTATTAATTTCTTAACCCTTAACGTTAGGTCGCTGATTGATGTCAGCCGCCGAATTGATTTATTGAATGTTTTAACTGCTAACAGGATACACTGTGCATTTATTCAGGAAACACATCTGAAGGAAATGCATAGAGTATCTTTAAAAGATTATGTACTTTTGGAAAGTAAAATTGGTGTTGGAGTAGCACTTATACTTCGTGATAACATTGATTTTACTAGAGTGGAAATTCCACATATGCAAGTGCCACACGTGTTTGTTTCCATTAATATGACAATTGACGGACAGTTAAAAACAATTCTGTTGGGAACTGTGTATTTTGCCTCGAACTTAGGTGATTCTTTCATTAATGACAGTTTATCCAACATAAAC
Organism: Musca autumnalis; assembly: GCF_047663935.1. Taxonomy (NCBI): domain Eukaryota; kingdom Metazoa; phylum Arthropoda; class Insecta; order Diptera; family Muscidae; genus Musca; species Musca autumnalis. The sequence continues at coordinate 194,564,864 of NW_027412088.1, read as the reverse complement.
AATTTTGCACAAAACTATGATGGGATTCTCATTGGAGGCGATTTGAATAGCAGAAACACTTCATGGGGTGACACCTTTACAAACATAAATGGAAGAGCACTTCTACGTTGGTTAAATAATAACTCGCTTGTTAGATTGTGCGATTCGGTACCATCATTTCCTAATGGGTCGTCTTTTTTAGACCATTTCATAGTAAGCCCAACTTTAGTGAATGTTCTACAGCCAAATTATCGTATAGAAAGTTTATCTACATTTTCCGATCATTTTGGTCTGAAATTGCAAATTACGTTTGGAGGTCTGGAGTTTATCGTAAGACAACCTCAAGAATATATGTCTTTTGAAAACACTAATTGGAGTCAATTTCAAGCTGACTTGACTGCAGAACTGGAGGCTCATTTTCCTCCTCATGATACAAATCTTTCAGACAGAGATATTGATACATATATTGACGAGTTTACTACTACAGTGAATTTTGTGTCTTCACTGCATTCAGAAAGAATACAAATGAAGAATCGGAAATATAAGGTCTCTAGGGAAGTTGAAAATCTCTATAAATTAAAACACGAGTGGCAAAAGCAACTGAAACGATTATTTCACAGAAATATGAATAGACAAAGTCAACAGTACTTATTACTGTCAAAGCAAATTCAACTACTCAAAATTATAATCAAAGAGAAGGTTGAAATAGAGCAGGCACAAATGTTTGACGATAAACTTCGAAATATTAAACCTGGCCCAAATGCACATAGGCAAATTCACGGATTAATAGGAAGTGACAGGAAGTCAGTAGTCAAAGATTTATCGGTAAATGGTGTGACCGTTATTAATGAAAATGAAAAATTGAATATCTTGAAAGACCATTTTGCTCAAATTTATAATGGTCCGGCTCCTAATAGAAATTTGTCTCATATAGAACATTCAATAAGTGATTATTTGACTGATGTTCCTAATCACAGAGTTCAATTCAATACTTCGTCTACGTCGTTTAATAACGAACTCGACAACAGATTCACAACTGTAGAATCCGTTCGTCTAACATTGTCAAGTCTAAATAATAAAAAGTCATGTGGTTTGGACAATATTTCTAATTTCCTGATACGAAAGTTTCCATTAAAAGCAATACAGTACCTCGTTGTATTATTTAACAATTGTTTAAACAATTCATATTTTCCTAAATTATGGAAGATAGGAAAGATCATACCTATCAAAAAGAAACAAAACTCAACAGATATTAACAATTTAAGACCGATTTCAATGCTTTCAAATTTGGGCAAGTTATTTGAAAAAATTTTGAGGGAAAAAATGGATGAAGGTTTACCAAGTGACTATATTTCAGATTTTCAATTCGGCTTTAAAAAAGGTCATTCTACGGTGGATGCACTAACCAAATTCAATAACGACATCATTTCTAATTTGAGAGAAAGAAAATGCACCGTTGCAATTTCGCTGGACGTAGAAAAAGCCTTTGATAGGACGTATCACAACGGTATCGTGTATAAAATGACCCGTTTAGGTTTTGACCCTCATATAGTTAAAATGTTCAAAAGCTTTTTCACTGATAGGAAATTTTACATTCAACTTGGAAATGTTAAATCTGATATAAATAGTGTATCTTGTGGGGTACCTCAGGGGTCTATTTTATCGCCACATATGTTTAATATTTACATGCACGACTTTCCTCATACACATCAAAATTCTTTGGGTGTGTTGTACGCTGACGACTGTCTTTTGTATGCACACGCGGAATCTCCAAGTGAGGCCTTAGCTATTGTATCCTGTCACTTACGAACGGTTAATGCTTTTTATACTGAATGGGGCATAAAGATCAATACTTCCAAGAGCGAAGCTATGTGTTTGAGAAACGCTTCCGGGAAATGCAAGAGATGGGTAGTACCTGAAAGTAAGTCCTTGAACCTGTCTCTAAACGGTGTGGAAATACCATTTAAAGACAGATTTAAATATTTGGGAGTATGGTTCACTAAATTGTTTAAATTTAACCAAACTGCACGCTGCAATTTGGGGAAGGCATACGGTATTAAGGGGTCATTTGGAAGGCTCCTTAATAGCAGGGCATTACCTGAAAAAACAAAGTTATTGTTGTATAAAACATCCATTAGACCCGCACTGGTTTATGCCTTCCCTATATGGTTTTCCATTTCTCCAACGGTAATGAAAGAGTTCGGAATACTGGAAAGAAAAATACTACGCCTCTGTGTCGGAAAGAATTTTCAATCGTATAACAAGCGTTTCTCAAATCGTTATATTTATGAGGCAGCTCATGTTACCCCAATTTCAGTGTATGCCATGCAATTAATTAAAAATTATGTGAATAGACTTCATATGCATTCAAACTCACTTATGCAAAGAGTTGTTGAAGAGCAAAATGAGTTCAATTGGGAAAATACCAACTATATTTCACCTCTTGGTATTGATTTGGCGATGGCTTTGGAATCTATTGAGTGCCCAGAGTTTTATATCAGCACCTCTCCTGGAATTCACAGGGGCTAGGTAACGAGCAGATGAAAGGTTTTGTCGATGGAAATGTGTTTTATTACTTAATGCACATGTCTATCGATATTACAGTTTGTCTGCTTAGTTTAAGTAGTTTAGGTTAGGTTTAGGTTAAATTTAGTTCTAAGATAAATCCAAATTGAGACATGCTCTCAAACATTGAAGTGTCGGGAGCAAACACGTTAACATATATTAAAATGTAGTTTCAATACAATGAACAAAATATGAACAAGCAAGGTGCTGTATTTAACACACAAGTCATTAAAACCAAACATTATAGTTTTAAGGATTCTGTATAACACTGTTCAAAATTTTGCATGTATATGTTGAAAAAGGAAAAGACTCAATAAATTTGAATTGAATTGAATTGAACAACAACTCAAGTAAATCTGATTTTAAACATGGAAAAAACCTTGCTGAATTTAAAACTACAACTACAGTGATTTAAGTGATTTTCGGATTACGTAGGAAATCAACAGAAAATGTTTCAATGACACAAAACAATGTTAATTATTAAAATGAGCCTAAAGGTATGCAACAAAATTCTAAATCGATTGTAATGCTTAATTTGAAATGATGCTAAAATTATGAAATTTTTAAACAAACGTCTTTAAGTTATGCCAGTTTCTACAACATTTCCTAAAAGTATGCCCTGTTTTCTTTAAAACCACTGTTTTAAATATCCCCCTGCCATAACAATATTAATGAAAAAACTTAGTTTTTTTCCTGTTGTTTATGGCTGTTATGAATTAAACACATCAATGCTATGAGAGAGAGAAGCAACACAAAAAAAGGTCAACTATGAATAGCCAATGATGATGAGTATGACAGCGATGATGTTGGTGTTGGTGCAGCTGCTGCAGATGATGATTCCCAGAGTGGTGATGATGACGATGATACTGATGTCAGTTATACAGTCAACACCAACAACCACATCAATAACTAAGACCTCAATATGTCGACACTTCACTTTCAGTAATACGCAATGCCAATGCCATGGTGCAAAAGGCAAAAAAAAAAAAAAATATATGATGAAGGCTCATAAATCCTTTAAAGGACATATTTGGCATATTTGAAAGTAGTGGTGGGATGATAAGGACTCTTAGGGCGCAACGAAAAACTTTTGAGTTTCAATCAACAATTTGTGTTTGGTTTGTTAACTTTTAAATGGAATTCAATTGGTAGACGAAAGAAATGTATACAGGCTTTACGACAACAAGAAAACATAAGCAATACAAGTTGTTTTTTTTTTCTTCTTCTTTTACTCTGAGCATTCCAAGGAAAAACTTTCCATTTCGTTACAAATCAAATGGCGGAAATTTTCATTTCATTTCTTTTGTAAGAAATGTAAAAAGAAATAAATAAACATTTTCTTTCAATTTTTTTGTATAGACGTCTGCCAATGTTTATTTTTTTCCTACTGCTTTCTACGTTGGGAGATCTTAAGTGTTTCCTACCCACCATGCAATTGAATGGTTTCCTTTTTATTGTATTTTTTTTTTTGTTCGTTTGATTTAAAATAAGCCCCTTTTCATTGCTTTTATCGGGACCCGACCAGGGACATTTGATCTTAAAAATCATAAACAAACTTTACATTTACATCCCTGGAGTATTGGCAACACGAAAAGAGGTTATGTGCTCCCTTTATGTATACTACATCTTTTTCGGTTCGTTTTCCAATTTAAATAATGGTCCGGAGCAAAAAAAAAAGGAAAATCACAGGAGAACATTTGCAGGCCCTTCTTGGTATTTGGTCTTCACAACTTCAATAGGCCATAAATGGAAAATATTTAAATTTTCTTTCTCATTTGGTTTGTCTCCAAGCAATAATAACAAATATTCCCTTAATAACCCCCAAAAGTAGGCTTTAAATAAACACAAAATTAATGGAAATTTTTTAAAATTAATTCCAAAAATTTTTTTTCTTTTTTGTTGTTGCAGATGATTCTGTTGATGTCACCTCTGAACCAGATGACCAAGATATATCAGTTGCTGCAGCATCACATAATCCCAACAAGGGACAACTGGAGGTACAATTGGGTGGCTCGGTAACACTGCAGTGTCCTCAAGGTAAGAGCCAAATTTTATTTAATTTTTAAATTGAATTTCTCCCGACCTTTACGGAATCCGCGAAATTTTGTAAGCCCTACCCTAGGTTCCTGGAATTTCTATAGAAATTTTTGTGAGCCCAAGGCTCAATGAATTTCTATAGAAATTTTTGTGAGCCCAAGGCTCAATGAATTTCTATAGAAATTTTTGTGAGCCCAAGGCTCAATGAATTTCTATAGAAATTTTTGTGAGCCCAAGGCTCAATGAATTTCTATAGAAATTTTTGTGAGCCCAAGGCTCAATGAATTTCTATAGAAATTTTTGTGAGCCCAAGGCTCAATGAATTTCTATAGAAATTTTTGTGAGCCCAAGGCTCAATGAATTTCTATAGAAATTTTTGTGAGCCCAAGGCTCAATGAATTTCTATAGAAATTTTTGTGAGCCCAAGGCTCAATGAATTTCTATAGAAATTTTTGTGAGCCCAAGGCTCAATGAATTTCTATAGAAATTTTTGTGAGCCCAAGGCTCAATGAATTTCTATAGAAATTTTTGTGAGCCCAAGGCTCAATGAATTTCTATAGAAATTTTTGTGAGCCCAAGGCTCAATGAATTTCTATAGAAATTTTTGTGAGCCCAAGGCTCAATGAATTTCTATAGAAATTTTTGTGAGCCCAAGGCTCAATGAATTTCTATAGAAATTTTTGTGAGCCCAAGGCTCAATGAATTTCTATAGAAATTTTTGTGAGCCCAAGGCTCAATGAATTTCTATAGAAATTTTTGTGAGCCCAAGGCTCAATGAATTTCTATAGAAATTTTTGTGAGCCCAAGGCTCAATGAATTTCTATAGAAATTTTTGTGAGCCCAAGGCTCAATGAATTTCTATAGAAATTTTTGTGAGCCCAAGGCTCAATGAATTTCTATAGAAATTTTTGTGAGCCCAAGGCTCAATGAATTTCTATAGAAATTTTTGTGAGCCCAAGGCTCAATGAATTTCTATAGAAATTTTTGTGAGCCCAAGGCTCAATGAATTTCTATAGAAATTTTTGTGAGCCCAAGGCTCAATGAATTTCTATAGAAATTTTTGTGAGCCCAAGGCTCAATGAATTTCTATAGAAATTTTTGTGAGCCCAAGGCTCAATGAATTTCTATAGAAATTTTTGTGAGCCCAAGGCTCAATGAATTTCTATAGAAATTTTTGTGAGCCCAAGGCTCAATGAATTTCTATAGAAATTTTTGTGAGCCCAAGGCTCAATGAATTTCTATAGAAATTTTTGTGAGCCCAAGGCTCAATGAATTTCTATAGAAATTTTTGTGAGCCCAAGGGTCAATGAATTTCTATAGAAATTTTTGTGAGCCCAAGGGTCAATGAATTTCTATAGAAATTTTTGTGAGCCCAAGGCTCAATGAATTTCTATAGAAATTTTTGTGAGCCCAAGGCTCAATGAATTTCTATAGAAATTTTTGTGAGCCCAAGGCTCAATGAATTTCTATAGAAATTTTTGTGAGCCCAAGGCTCAATGAATTTCTATAGAAATTTTTGTGAGCCCAAGGCTCAATGAATTTCTATAGAAATTTTTGTGAGCCCAAGGCTCAATGAATTTCTATAGAAATTTTTGTGAGCCCAAGGCTCAATGAATTTCTATAGAAATTTTTGTGAGCCCAAGGCTCAATGAATTTCTATAGAAATTTTTGTGAGCCCAAGGCTCAATGAATTTCTATAGAAATTTTTGTGAGCCCAAGGCTCAATGAATTTCTATAGAAATTTTTGTGAGCCCAAGGCTCAATGAATTTCTATAGAAATTTTTGTGAGCCCAAGGCTCAATGAATTTCTATAGAAATTTTTGTGAGCCCAAGGCTCAATGAATTTCTATAGAAATTTTTGTGAGCCCAAGGCTCAATGAATTTCTATAGAAATTTTTGTGAGCCCAAGGCTCAATGAATTTCTATAGAAATTTTTGTGAGCCCAAGGCTCAATGAATTTCTATAGAAATTTTTGTGAGCCCAAGGCTCAATGAATTTCTATAGAAATTTTTTGAGCCCAAGGCTCAATGAATTTCTATATATTGAGCCTTGGGCTCAAAAAATTTCTATAGAAATTCATTGAGCCTTGGGCTCAAAAAATTTCTATAGAAATTCATTGAGCCTTGGGCTCAAAAAATTTCTATAGAAATTCATTGAGCCTTGGGCTCAAAAAATTTCTATAGAAATTCATTGAGCCTTGGGCTCAAAAAATTTCTATAGAAATTCATTGAGCCTTGGGCTCAAAAAATTTCTATAGAAATTCATTGAGCCTTGGGCTCAAAAAATTTCTATAGAAATTCATTGAGCCTTGGGCTCAAAAAATTTCTATAGAAATTCATTGAGCCTTGGGCTCAAAAAATTTCTATAGAAATTCATTGAGCCTTGGGCTCAAAAAATTTCTATAGAAATTCATTGAGCCTTGGGCTCAAAAAATTTCTATAGAAATTCATTGAGCCTTGGGCTCAAAAAATTTCTATAGAAATTCATTGAGCCTTGGGCTCAAAAAATTTCTATAGAAATTCATTGAGCCTTGGGCTCAAAAAATTTCTATAGAAATTCATTGAGCCTTGGGCTCAAAAAATTTCTATAGAAATTCATTGAGCCTTGGGCTCAAAAAATTTCTATAGAAATTCATTGAGCCTTGGGCTCAAAAAATTTCTATAGAAATTCATTGAGCCTTGGGCTCAAAAAATTTCTATAGAAATTCATTGAGCCTTGGGCTCAAAAAATTTCTATAGAAATTCATTGAGCCTTGGGCTCAAAAAATTTCTATAGAAATTCATTGAGCCTTGGGCTCAAAAAATTTCTATAGAAATTCATTGAGCCTTGGGCTCAAAAAATTTCTATAGAAATTCATTGAGCCTTGGGCTCAAAAAATTTCTATAGAAATTCATTGAGCCTTGGGCTCAAAAAATTTCTATAGAAATTCATTGAGCCTTGGGCTCAAAAAATTTCTATAGAAATTCATTGAGCCTTGGGCTCAAAAAATGTCTCTAGAAATTCATTGAGCCTTGGGCTCAAAAAATTTCTATAGAAATTCATTGAGCCTTGGGCTCAAAAAATGTCTCTAGAAATTCATTGAGCCTTGGGCTCAAAAAATTTCTATAGAAATTCATTGAGCCTTGGGCTCAAAAAATGTCTCTAGAAATTCATTGAGCCTTGGGCTCAAAAAATTTCTATAGAAATTCATTGAGCCTTGGGCTCAAAAAATGTCTCTAGAAATTCATTGAGCCTTGGGCTCAAAAAATGACTCTAGAAATTCATTGAGCCTTGGGCTCAAAAAATTTCTCTAGAAATTCATTGAGCCTTGGGCTCAAAAAATTTCTCTAGAAATTCATTGAGCCTTGGGCTCAAAAAATTTCTATAGAAATTCATTGAGCCTTGGGATCAAAAAATTTCTATAGAAATTCATTGAGCCTTGGGCTCAAAAAAATTCTATAGAAATTCATTGAGCCTTGGGCTCAAAAAATTTCTGTAGAAATTCATTGAGCCCAAGGCTCAGCGAAATTTCTATAGGCAAGGTTTTTTTGAGCCCAAAGCTCAATGAATTTCTATAGAAATTTTTTGAGCCCAAGGCTCAATGAATTTCTATAGAAATTTTATGCCAATAGAAGTCTTCAAGAGATATTCTGTTGCTTAAGAAAGACATCAAGAGGTATCCTGCAACCCTACATTGAGCTCAAGGAATATCTATTGGATTTTTTGAGCCCAAATTTGGGGCCCATAGAATTTCCTCTATGGGGCTTATGGAATCTATATATAAATTTTTGAGCCGCTCTTGGGCTCATAGAAGTTCTATTGAAATTTTGGTTCTGTAGTTCTGAAGAAGCCTCTAAAGAATTGGTGTTAGTTTGTCACTAATCCCAGAGAAGAATACTTCAGCTCCCATTGGTGACACAAAATTCAAATTATTCATAATTTATTCTTCAAAAAGTTTCCACAAACTCAATTTTCGCTAATAATGCAAATTATTGGCACTTAAATTGTAGCCTACATTTAGGCCGATATTCCAAGGAAATTTTATAATTACTAAAAATATTCATCTTCAATAATACATAACAAACGTAAAACTATGCCTACTTTTAGGCTGACATTAATAGAAATTACTCTTATAATTATGTCCGGACCATCATTGGCATCCCCACCTCCTTCACCACCACCACCATTACCTCAGCATACAAATGATTCTAATTAAAAGCTTTATCTAATTACCAACAATTGTAAATTGATTGCCAGCGAACAAAGAAAGAACGAATGAAAATAGAGTGCAATTAATAATATGGCAAAATTTATATTTTATTTGGCGCGTAACAAAATTAACATTCCGATAACTAATGATGGGACAGCATGGCATTAATAACTGTACTTGCCGCCTCCGCCTTCGTTTGTTCGACAACAAGGTGTCGTTTTGCTATCTTTGCTGGTTGGTGGCTACAGACAAATGAATTGCCAAATGGTACAACATATATTTTATAGACAAGGTTTTTGAAGGTGGGCGCCAAAAATGCTACGCCATCCGAGAAGTGTTTAATGGTGTAAAAAACAAAGTCTTTTAGCTATTCCAAGAACAAAATCATTTGTAACGGATGATGGAGTGTGGCGGGTGGCTTCAATTATAGGAATTAAAATTTTCCTTTCATTTTTCGTGTTACAGCAATTAATGAAATTATTTAGCAAAAAGCCATACGCAGCAATACAATAGTCATAAAGATGCCCATTTGCTTTGCCTTACTTTTCATGCCATTCATCATCATCGTTATTATTCTTGTTGTTGTTGTTCTCACACTTTACTCAAAACATTTCCCATTCGTTTTTTTTTTGTTTGTTGGTGAATAATTTATGAATTGAATGTCCTTTTAATTTCATCATCATCATCTTCTTTGTTGATATTGCGTCTACATCTCAAATGTTGAATGTTGCATACCAATTTGTCTCACTTCTAATTTTCTCTACTTATGTTTTTCTTCTTTTTCTGTTTCCTCTTCTTCCATTTCACAGGTTCATTGGGTTGTTGGTCACACTTGGATCCAGTAACGGCACGTTTACGTGGTTTAGGTCACGGTCTTTCCTCACCCACAGGCCAAGTTTCTCTCAAAGATGTTGTCTATCAAGATGCCGGCACTTATAAATGTATTGGCCAATCGCCACAGAATAAAAAGAAACTTGAAGTCCTACAAACTGTGGGTGTTTCGGTAAAAGGTAAGTGTTCCCCCCAATAACATAGCATTTGAACCACAACGAACAGTGGCATTGGAAAATGCTTTTAAGATAATTAAAGGAAAATTTGTGAATCATGAAAGAATCGTGAAAAAAACAATTGAGAAAAGGAAACAAAAATTGTTGTGAAAGTCTTCCAAGAGGATTATAGAAAACTTCATTACGACATTGAGGTTAAATTTTAAAAAGTGACAAACATTTTTCTTATGACTACTCTTTTTTGGAAAATATTTAAATGTGAAATAATTTTTGTTATTTTCTTAAGGTATTACATGTTTACACCTAAAAATATGCTTTAAAAGCAAGTAAGTAAGCACACTCATTGGTACAATAAAAACAGTTATATAGATGCCATCTACCCTCTACATCAGCGTTAGGTAAGAAAGCGCACACCTGCTGTCAGTGAACTCCACGCACACAATTCAACTAATTAAAAAAAAAACCGAAAAACATGCACTCACACAATGACACCCCCTAAAGTATGCAATGGAAAAATATGGTGCATATTGCTGTTCTACATCAGCGTCAGGCGAGAGAGCGCCCACGGGCACTCATTTAACGTTGCTCTCTCCACACACACAATTCAACCAATTGAAAAAGCATGCACTCACACAATAACACCCCGTAAAGTATGCAATAGAAAAATATGGTGCATATTGCTGTTCTACATCAGCGTCAGGCGAGAGAGCGCCCACGGGCACTCATTTAACGTTGCTCTCTCAACACACACAATTCAACCAATTGAAAAAGCATGCACTCACACAATAACACCCCGTAAATTATGCAATAGAAAAATATGGTGCATATTACTGCTCTACACATCAATAAGTCAGAGATGAGCACTATATTTTATTTTGCATACTTTTTGGAGCTGTTATACATTTGTCTGTAGAAACGGTATTTGTTTCCTAAATTTGCAATCATCGAAGATTACGTATAGAGAGATGATCTGTTAAAGTTCCCCTTGAACTGTCTTTGTGAGAAACTCTTGAAGATATTCTATGGCAAGATGTCATCTATTGGAAGGAGATCTTCAAAAAGTTTCAAAGGGATGTTGCTCTCTCTGAAACTCACATCATTACTATAGAAATTTGTGAGCCATTTTTTGTACCCATAGAATTTCCATAGCAATTTTTGGTGCCTCACTTGGCTCATTGAATTACTATAGACAATTCTTGAGCTTTTCTTGGGCTAATAGAATTTCAATAGAAGCTTATGAGCCATTCTTGAGTACCTAGAATTTGATAAAATCTTTTGAGCCTTTGTTGGGTTCATAGTATTGCTAAAGGCATTTTCTGAACTCTTCGTAGGTTCATAGTATTTCTAAAGCCTGTTTTGGGTTCATAGAATTGGTATAGGAGTTATTTGAAGCCCTCGTGGGGTCATAGAATTTCTATAGACATTTTTTTAACCTTCAAAGGCCCATAGAATTTATGTAAGAATTTTTTGAGCCCATATTGGGCTCATTGGTTTTTTATAGACATTTTTTGAGCCCATTTTGTGCTCATAGACTTTTTATTTAATTTTTGAACCGTGCTTGGGTTCACAGAATTTCCTTTTCAGCCCTTTTCGGATTCACGGACTTTTTTTGATGGTTTTGCACCCAACAAGGTTCATATGATTTCTACAGCAATTGTTGAGCACCTTTCAGGCCCATAGTATTTTTAGAATTTTTATCGAAATTATCGAAAACGTTTCTGAGCCTCTCATTAGCTACGGAATTTTTTATAAAACTCTTTTGAGGTCCTTATGTGCTCATAGAATTTTTGTTATCCCTTCTTGGGTTCATAGCATTTCTGTAGACATTTTTAGGGACTTTTTGAGCACTTCCATCTTTATTAGACATTTTTTGAACCCCTCATAGGTTATTTTGAGCCCAGTTCGTCTCATAAACACTTTTTTCCCTAAAAAAATTATATATTTATTGTGGTTTCCAAATTTTTGGGCATACGAAAAACATAATATTCCAAGGGCCACTAGGAAAACCATCGGTAAAAATGTCCAAAGGATCCTCGAACAGACCCTTAACAACACAAAAATGTTGAACATTTGTGTGAGTGGTACCCCAACGATTTGAACATGAACTAAGTTGGGACAAAATATTTGGAGATCCAAAGTTTGGATCAAGTCGGTTTCTGTGTTTATGAGATATCGCGCGTACCATTTTAGTGAAGATTCTCGAACTTCTGTGGGGGAGGTACCGGAAGGAGTGGTCCTATAAGCATCACCTTCGAATTTCATGTAATATAAAAAGAAATATAACGATATTCAAAGTGTGGACGAACGCAGTATTCGGTTCGAGCTCTCCAGCCACTACATATGGTGGTATAGGGGTTTTTACACGTTTCGTGCTGTTTTCTCAAAAAGTATGGATTTGCCCCTGAAAAAACTTTTACTGTCGTAATGGAGGCAGCGAATGCAAGATGCTTCAACAAAATTCAAATTGATTCGAGAGCAGGTCTTAAAGTGAATTTGACCGAGATTTTGTGTGGGAGGTACCCGAAGGAGTTGACAAATATAGTTCATATTCGAACCTGATCTATATCTAATATACATATTAGGAGGTGCAAAGCATGGACGATATCAGTCACACGGTGCGCCTTAACTAATGGAAGGTTAGATGGAAGGTGTTTACACCTGGAAAGTTTTTGCAGATTCTGAAACTACAATGCTCATAAATGAGAAATATCAAGAAACAGAAAAAAATCGCCGGAGGGATTTTCAAAGAAATCGCGATTTAAGTTCACATTTTTAGGGGTTCTTTAGGTTTTCACGATTTTGCTTGCAATCCGCTAGTCCTATGTAAATGGGACTAAAGAAAATGTTGTAGCTGCAAAAATTCTCCAATTGATTTACTTACTTACTTACTTAGCTGGCCCATTACAGAACATTTGTTCTATAGGCCGAACTAAGAAGAGATCTCCATTCCTCTCTATTTGTTGCTTCGCACTCTGGAATACCGCGCCTTGGCATCTCATCATCCACTTGTTTGCGCCATCTATTCCTTGGCCTGCCAATTCTGCATGCACCGCCATGTGGCATGTATTCATACGCCTTTTTAGCGGGTTCATCATCGCTCATTCTTATGATATGGCCTAGCCAACGCAATCGCTGCATCTCGATACGTTTAACAATATTGATGTCGTTGTATAGCAGATACAGCTCGTGGTTCATGCGACGTCGATATTCACCGTCAACGCAGATTGGTCCGTAGATCTTTCGAAGAATTTTTCTCTCAAACACACCAAGCACTGCCATGTCTGCTTGCGCAAGTACCCAGGCTTCGGAGCCATACATCAGCACGGGTAGTATCAGTGTTTTGTAGAGCGTTATTTTTGTTTGACGAGATGTGGCTTTGTTTTTAAACTGCTTACTTAATCCAAAGTAGCATCTGTTGGCCAATACAATTCTTCTTTTTATTTTTTTAACTGATGTCGTTTGTTGTGTTGACGGAGGTGCCGAAGTAGACGAAGTCTTTTACTACCTCAATATTATAGGAACCAACTTCCACAGTCGGTCCGAGCTCAATGGACGCATTGCGCGTCGACACCATCGACTTGGTCTTCTCACCGTTTACCGCCAGACCCACTTTAGCAGATTCTCCTTCGACCTTCATAAAGGTATCAGTTACTTCTTTTACTGATCGGCCCATGATGTCTATACCATCAGCATAAGCAAGTAACATGTGACTATTGGTGTAGATTGTGCCACTTCTTTTGACGTTTGCCTCTCGTATAACCTTTTCTAGCAGGATGTTGAAGAGGTCACACGAAAGGCTGTCTCCTTGTCTGAAACCTCTTTTGGTACCAAACTCTTCGGAGAGGTTCTTTCCTATTTTAACTGAGGACCTCGTGTCAGTTAAAGTCATTTTACAAAGCCGGATGAGCTTTGCGGGAATACCAAATTCAGACATGGCTTGGAATACCTTTGAGCGCAGCGGACTGTCGAAGGCTGCTTTATAATCGACAAAAAGGTGGTAGGTGTCGATCTGCATCTCTTGGGTCTTCTCCAGGATTTGCCGCAGGGTAAATATCTGGTCAATGGTGGACTTGCCAGGTCTAAAGCCGCATTGGTATGGTCCAATAATCTCGTTGACCATTGGGTTTAGTCGTTCGCACAATATCCCTGACACGATCTTGTAGGCAATAGGGAGTAGACTTATGCCCCTATAGTTAGAGCATACAGTCTTATCTCCCTTCTTGTGGACGGGGCACAGGATACTCAGGTTCCAATCGTCGGGTACTCGTTCTTCCTGCCAGATGGTGCTAACTAGCTGATGAATACACCTTATCAGCGTGTCGCCTCCGGTTTTGAACAGCTCGGCTGGTAAGCCATCGGCCCCTGCTGCCTTATTATTCTTCAGCCGATTTATTGCTGTCTTTACCTCATCTTGGCTGGGCGGTATACATTCAATACCATCTTCTGGGATTGGGACTGTGGTATCTTCGTCGTCTTCGCTGCTATTGGATACCAACAGATTTGAAAAATGTTCTTTCCATATCCTGAGTACACTATCTGTATCAGTTACCAAATTACCTTGCTGGTCTCTACAGGAGGATGTGCCTGTACCAAAGCCATCAGTTTGATGCTTGACTCTTTGGTAGAATTTTCGGACTTCATTCTGGCTCCTGTACATCTCGATTTTTTCACACTCCCGCTTTTCCATCTCTCTCTTTTTCCTGCGGAAAAGACGTTTCTCCTCTCTCCTTTTCTCCCTGTATCTCTCTCGTGCGCTACGCGTTGCTACGGATTGTAAAGTAGCCTTATATGCCGCATTTTTCTCTTCGGTGGCAACACGACACTCCTCATCATACCATGGATTCCTTGGTGGAGGTCTCTGGTATCCAAGTATGGATTTTGCGGCTGTTTGCATGGAGTGGGCAATGCTTTGCCATTGCGCTGATATGTTATCGGGATGAGGTGGGCTTTGATTAAGCAATTGGGCTAGTTGAGTGGAATATGCTGTGGCTATCTGTTGTGATTGCAGCTTACCGGTGTCTAACTTTCGTGTTGTGTCTGTTCGTACTTTGTTTGCTACGTTTAAGCGGGTGCGTACCTTTGCTGCAACAAGGTAGTGGTCCGAATCAATGTTTGCGCCTCGGAACGATCGTACATCCAACACGCTCGATGAATGTCTTCCATCTATCACAACATGATCAATTTGGTTTCTTGTTTTCTGATCTGGAGACAGCCAGGTGCCCTTATGAATATCGAGATGATTAAATCTGGTACTGCTAACTACCATGTTTTTTGCAGCTGCAAAGTCTATCAGTCTCATACCATTGTCAGATGTTTCACTGTGGAGACTGAATTTCCCGACTGTTGGGCCAAAGATATTCTCCTTTCCAATTTTGGCATTAAAATCGCCTAGAATGATTTTAATGTCATGGGCAGGGCAACGGTCATATGTTTCTTCTAAGCGCTCGTAAAATATATCTTTGGTCTGTTCGTCCTTTTCTTCAGTGGGAGCATGAGCGCAAATAAAGCTGATGTTGAAGAATTTAGCTTTTATTCGAATTGCAGCAAGTCTTTCATTCACTGGAGTGAAGCTGGATACAAGATGTTTTAGTCTCCGACTAACTACGAATCCACAACCAAACTCATGCTTTACGTCATGGCAGCTATAATACAGTGCGTCACCTTTAGGTGTTGTTGTGACGCCTTTCCCAATCCATCGTATTTCCTGTATGGCAGTAATATCGGTCTTGTACTTTTCAAGTACGTCTGCCAATGCGAAGACGGCACCTTCTCTATAAAGAGTGCGAACATGCCAGGTGCAGATTCGCAGATCATGGTCCTTAAAACGTTTGCGGGGGTCGTCAACTTTTGATGGATTTGTTTTTCTTTTCTTTCGTTTTTTCATAGTAGGCTGTTTTTTTCTAGGGGAGGGTTACTAACCCGACTAAGTTTTTAACGAAACCCAAACCCAAGTTTTTAACGTTCTTATGGGTGAACGCGCGGCACATGTTAGCTCACTACCTTTAACGGGTGTTAACTTTTCTTGGGCACATAGACTTTCTATAGAAATAGTTTGAGTCCTTCTTGGGCTCATAGAATTTCTAGAGAAATATTTTGAGACCTTCTTGTGCTAATAGTATTGAAATAGAAAATGTTTGAGCCTCATTTGGAACCGTATAATTTTTACACAAATTTTTATGGAAATTAGTTGACCCTTTCATGGGCTTATAGAATTTCTATAGATATTTTTGAGCCCTACTTGCACTTATACAATTACTATAGAAAATACATTTCTCCTTCGAACTCATAAAATTGTTGCAGAAATTTCTTTAAAGTTGTTGGGCCTTTTTTGGAATAAAAGAAATTCTATGGAAACTTTTTGAGGACTTCCTGGGCACTCTACAGAAAATTGTTGGGCCCTTCAATGGCTCTTAGAAATTGTTGAGCCCTTCTTGGGCGCATAGAAGGGTTCGAAAAATGTCTATAGAAATATTTAAGTCCTTCCTGTGGTCATAGTATTACAATAGAAACATTTTGAGCCTCATTTGGATTCCTAGAATTTTAACACAAATTTTTATAGAAATTTGTTGACCCTTTCACGGCCTTATAGAATTTCGATAGACATTTTTGAGTCCTTCTTGTACTCATACGATTTCTGTGGAAAATAATTTTGTTGCAGAAATTTATTTAAAGTTGTTGGGCCTTTTTTGGACTAAAATAAATTCTATTGAAATTTTTTGAGGCCTTCCTGGGTTCACATAATTTCTACAGAAAATTGTTGGGCCCTTCAATGGCTCTTAGAAATTGTTGACCCTTCTTGGGCCCATAGAAGGGCTCGAAAAATGTCTACAGAAATATGTAAATCGTTTTTGTGGTCATAGTATTACAATAGAAATATTTTGAACCTCATTTGTATCCCTTTCATGGGCTTATAGAATTTCGATAGACATTTTTGAGCCCTTCTTGTACTCATACGATTTCTATGGAAAATATTTTTCTCCACTTTGAGCTCAAACAATTGTTACAGAAATTGTTTCAAGGTTCTTGAGCCTCTCTTGGGCTCATAGAATTTGTGTATACATTTTTTGAGCCTCTGTTTGGGTCATAGAAATTATAGAAAAATCTTAAGCCGCTTTTGGACTCATAGAACTTTTGAAGTAATTTTTGAAAAAGTTTGTGAACCTCTTTTGGGCTCCTAAAATTTTTAAGCGCTCAGAATTTCTAAAGAACTTTTTGAACCCTTCTTGGGTTCAAAGCATTTTATAAAAATTTCTACAAAATTGAGCTTCTTTTGGGATCCTAGAATTTCTATAGGAATTGGTTGAGTATTTTCGCAAGCAGGGTTTAGAATAACTTTTTGGAAGCGGATGCTTAAGCCACAACAAAGGAACCAATCTTGGATTTTTAAGAATTTTTTCTGAAGGACAGTAATGGCAACAACCTTGGATATTTTGAAAATTACTCTCTCTAACACTGCCGGTCCTTAAGGTTCTGTTAAAAATCTCCTTTAATTTGTTTGCGGAGAAGAACAACTTCTAAAGATAGAAAAAAAAATTCTAAAGTTCTTCAATGCAAGAATAACTTATAAGGACATTTGAGAAAAAGATAGAAAAGGATTATTGAGTTTTTTTAGAAGAAGATTTCTAAAGTTGAATGAGAAAAAGATATTCCAAAGGCTTTTATGGAAAGGAGGCTCTTAAACGGGAAGAAGATCTTCTAAAATTTGTATATGAAAAAATAACCCACTAAAATACTATTGCGTGGTAGTGGGATGAAGAAGATTTCTCAAAGTGTTCCCTTGGTTCTAAAAGGTTTTTTATGGGAGGAAGAACTTCTAAAGTTAAATGAGAAAAAGATATTCTAAAGGCTTTTATGGGAAGGAGGCTCTTATGCGGGAAGAAGATCATCTAAATTTTATATATATATAAAAAATAACCCACTAAAATACTATTGCGTGGTAGTGGGATGAAGACTTTAAAGGGATTCTATGGGTGAAAAAGTACTATGAGAAAATGGCTTCTAGAAGAATCACTTTATATTGAGGGAAGATTATCTACATGTCGTTTGTAACAAGAGGAGAGTTGAAAGGTCTTCAAGATCTTTTACGGAAATATTTTTAAAATTATTTTATTAAATGAAATTATCTTAAAAAAAATTTAGGCATAGCTTGTGATAACACAAATATCCGTAATTATAATTCTCAATTATTATTATTATTTCAATTTGCAATTTTTATTGATTTGCAAACAAAGTTATTTGCTCCAGTCTTTTTGTTTATCCAGCTCTTGACCATAGAGGAAACATATTTTATGGCACTTAAAAATTTTCTAAAATCTTACTAAATCAAAATGACTTTAGCCAAAGCAAATACATAAATTCTCAAAACTCTCGCACCATGGTAAATAGCCTTTGGGCCATATGGGATTTCCTTATGTTATGGCCACAAAACTAACAAAACTGACAGACAAACAGACGACAAAATACGGAAATTTATTGTTTTATTTTAAACAAATATATTTTTCAACAGCATACTCAAATAAAATTGTGTTCATAGATGTGTTTCGACATCTATACACACATACATATGTTTATGTTTGGATGTATATTCCGAACAATTTAACAATAATTTTCAAAATAAAATTTATGTCCTTTGTATTATAGAGATGGAGTCACTTTCGCTCACTCTCTGTGTTATGTGGAAATCTGTCTTTGACAGCCATGGCCCATCATCATAAGACAGACACCTTAAGCGTATGTTCCATCACCATTGCCATCGCCACCAAGCAAATCACATAAGTAATGTAGTAGATGATGTGCAAAAATGCACCCTTGAGGGCAATATAAACAAAATGCCATCAAGTAGGGGCTCTACAAAAACGAATTCTCTTCTCTTACATTACATTTTGCCAACATATGACATAACATGCACACACACACGAACACTCTCAAAACAAGACAAAGGCCTTGAATGATGAAAAACATAATCATCATGGAACTTAACAAATGTCTTCATCAGCCTTCTTAAACTGGAAACATGGATGGGAAAGGATTTCTTAAGAACAAAGAATGACAAACACAACCACTTAAAGGGCTTTTCTTAAACAGAACACAAGAAGTTCCAAACAAAAAGGCTTGCCTGCTCGCACACTTGTTCTTTGGACACACAACATAAGTGACACAGAGAGGAAAAGGATTTTCGTTGTTGACGTCAAGGAAAAAGTAATCAAATTGAAAAGAAAAACAAAAGATTTCTGTGCAAGTTTCTTCTGTGACAGGACATCATCAGTAGAACAATTTACTCAGCTAACGAAGGAAACAATCTTTAAAATACAAACGACAGAAAGACAAAGCTAGCGACAGAGAGTGTGAGAGACATGATTTTCAAGGTAATCGTCAAAGTATTTGTCAACATAAAAATCTTGTCTTCTTAGTCAGTTTTTCAAAAAAAGAAAACAAACCAAACTTTCATTTTTCTGCAACTTGTCTTCTCACCCATCCCCTGAGGGGGGCCATATAATCATTTCATATTGTTTGTATGTGTCTATTACAAAGTAAGCTCCATATGTGCAAGTGTGTTTGTGTTAAAATGTCATTACATCACATTTGAAGAGCTTGATAAACAACAACAGGAAATTGCAACAAAGTACTTGTAAATACCTAGAAGCAGGTGTAAGGACACACGGCTACATTTATGCATAGACATGAAGATGTGTATAGACAGAGAGAGAAAGAGACATGTGAATGTGTGTGCATTAGAATGTGTAGCGGGTTAGTTAGTTTCTTTTGTCACGCTCTCAAGATTAGCAAAAAGTCCTTTTTAGCAAATGAAAACATTTTGCGAATGAAAACAGTGTTGCAAGAATAATTAGAGGTAACAGAGATGTTAATTAAAAACTTATTCATTTAGCTCGACGCAGGGAATCTTCATGAAAGTATTTACTACGTACCTAGGAAATTTTTAGACAATCAAGCCACCAAGTAGTGATTCTAGAGATTTCTTTAAATACCATTAAATTGGGATTTTGTAGGAATATTTTGGGATGAAGATTATATTGATGGAGAAAACTGTATCTATGAGTAGGAGGCCTTTATAAAATATTTATATGAAACTTCTTCTAGAGGAATGACTTCTATAGGACTGAATTGGACTTGTATGAAGTGAAGAGGACGTTCTTAAGGTATTTTATGGGAAAATACCTTATTAAAGGCATATATTAGAAAAAAATGGGAGTCAGACATGTTGAAGATATTTTATTGTAAGAATTGAGCTAAATATGAATCGGGATGCACTCATTGATATGAGAGAAGTCTCCCTTGTCCCGTATGGGATGTTGTGTTATACCTTTTAAAAGTCCTCTCAAAAGTATCCTATAAGAATTGGATCATTCATGGTTGTCAAAAGGCCTTCAATGGGACAAATACCTACAATATTTTTTCTTGTGGGAAAAGACCTTCACAAGCTCTTAAGTGCGATTAAGGTCTCCAAAATCTTTTCTAGGAGAAGAAGACCTATTAAAGGCAATTAAGAAGAACAAGTCCGTGTAAATCTTTGTATGGAAATACTACCATCTTAATGTCTTCTTAAGAAATAAGACCTCCTAAAGTCATCTATGGGAATCTAACAGAAGGTCTTCTGTTCGTATATTCTAGTAAGAAGGCCTTTCCTAAGAATAATACAATGCAATACAATTTACAATACAATACTTCCCCAAGAGGTTTCGGTAAAAGGAAGACTTTAGTGGAGCTTCTATAGAGTAGAAGGTCTCCAGTGGAGGCTACTACAGAATAGGCCGCCAGTGGAGGCTTCTATAGAATAGTATACCTCCAGTAGAGGCTTCTATAAAATAGAAGACTTCTGTATCATGGGAGACCTTCCAAATAGGGTTCCATAAAAAAGAAAGCCTCCAAAGTAGACTTCTGTAAAATGGAAGGCCTCCAGATTCTATGAATAGAAGCCTCCTGTAGAGGCTTTTATAAAATAGAAGGCCTCCTCAGGAGGCTTCTATAGTATAGAAGGCTTCCTCGGGAGGCTTCTACAGAACGAAAGGCCTCCTCAGTAAGCTTCTATAGTATAGAAGGCCTTCTATAGTATAAAAGGGCTCTTCAGGAGGTTTCTATAGTACAGAAGGGCTCCTCAGGAGGCTTCTATGGTATAGAAGGGCTCCTCAGGAGGCTTCTATGGTACAGAAGGCATCGTCAGGAGACTTCTATGGTATAGAAGACATCCTCAGGAGGCTTCTATGGTATAGAAGGCCTCCTCAGTAGGCTTCTATAGTATAGAAGGCCTCCTAAGTAGGCTTCTGTGGTATAGAAGGCCTCCTCAGTAGGCTTCTATGGTATAGAAGGCCTCCTCAGTAGGCTTCTATGGTATAGAAGGCCTCCTCAGTGGGCTTCTATAGTATAGAAAGCCTCCTCAGGAGGCTTCTTTAGTATAGAAGGCCACCTCAGGCGGCTTCTGTAAAATAAAAGGCCTCCTCAGGAGGTTTCTATAGAATAGAAGGCCTCCTCAGGAGGCTTCTATAGTATAGAATACCTCCTCATTAGACTTCTATATTATAGAAGGCCTTCTCACGAGGCTTCTATAGCATAGAAGGCCTCCTCAATAGGCTTCAATAGTATAGAAAGCCTCCTCAGTAGGCTTCTATAGTATAGAAGGCCTCCTCAGTAGGCTTCTATGGTATAGAAGGCCTCCTAGGTAGGCTTCTATGTTATAGAAGGCCTCCTCAGTAGGCTTCTATAGTATAGAAATCCTCCTCAGGAGGTTTCTATAGAATAGAAGGCCTCCTCAGGAGGCTTCAATAGAATAGAAGGCTTCTATAGAATAGAAGGCCTCCTCAGGAGGCTTCTATAGAATAGAAGGCCTCCTCAGGAGGCTTCTATAGTATAGAAGGCCTCCTCAAGAGGCTTCTATAGTACATAAAGCCTCCTCAGGAGGATTCTATAGAACAGAAGGCCTTCTCAGGAGGCTTCTATAAAATAGAAGGTCTCCTCAGAGGGCTTCTATAAAATAGAAGGTCTCCTCAGAGGGCTTCTATAGAACAGAAGGCCTCTTCTGGAGGCCTCCTCGGGAGGCTTCTGTAGTATAGAAGGCCTCCTCAGGAGGCTTCTATAGTTTCGAAGGCCCCCTCAGGGAGCTCCTATAACATAGAAGGGCTCCTCAGGTGGCTTCTATAGTATAGGAAGCCTCCTCAGGAGGCTTCTATAGTATAGTAGGCCTCCTCAGGAGGCTTCTATAAAATAGAAGACGCCCTCAGGAGGCTTCTATCAAATAGAAGGCCTCCTCAGGAGGCTTCTATAGTATAGAAGGCCTCCTCAGGGAGCTCCTATATATAGAAGGCCTCCTCAGGAGGCTTCTATAGTATAGAAGGACTCCTCACGTAGCTTCTATAATATAGACGGCCTCCTCAGGAGACTTCTATATTATAGAAGGCCTCCTCAAGAGGTTTCTATAGCATAGAAGGCTTCCTCGATAGGCTTCTATAGTATAGAAAGCCTCCTTAGGAGGCTTCTATAGTATAGAAAGCCTCCTCAGGAGGCTTCTGTAGTATAAAAAGCCTCCTCAGGAGGCTTCTATGGTATAGAAGGCCTCCTCACGTATCTTCTATAATATAGAAGGCCTCCTCAGGAGGCACATGCGGGAGGCTTCTGTAGTATAGAAGGCCTCTTCAGGAGGCTTTTAAAGTATAGAAGGCCCCCTCAGGAGGCCTCTAGAAAACAGGAGGCCTCCTCAGGAGGCTTTTATAGTATAGTAGGCTTCCTCAGAAGGCTTCTATAGAATAGAGGACCTCCAAAGTAAACTTCTGTAGAAAAGAAGGCTTCGAAAGAGGGTTCCTTGGAATAAAATTCCTTACAGAAGCTCTCTAAATATTGCTAACGCTTCTCTGTGGAAAGAGGATATCTCTTCTAGGTGAAAAAGATTTATAATGGGTACTTTAAAGGAGAAAGTCCTTCCTTAAAACCTTTTAATGACCCATTTTAGGAAGTTAACCATTTTAGCACTTCTATTGGAAGAGTACTTTTTAAGGTGTTCTAGAAACAAGATTGTTAGATTTCATTTAGAAAGAAGATGGGTTCACAAGTATTTTGCTGCCATTCATCCGACCGAAAACATTCAAAAGTTATTCTTCTCACAAAAAACCATTCGTAGGTTCTCCTCACAACGAATACCACTTATATGTTTGTCTTCTTTCCATAGAAGATCCTGGATGATTGATTACTTTCCCCAACTACCTCCATAATAATTCTTTTTAAGATGTCTTTTCGTTAGAGGATCACAGATGGTAATTTTCTATTGAAGACCTCAAAGTTCGTTTTCACAAAGTGAAGGCCCTCTTCCTTGAAAAAATTCTTTAAAATCTATGGTATTAAAGCCCCATATAAATGCCTTAAAACAATTCATTAAAAATCCAAGCCTATTTAGTTGATTTTCCTTAAAAAAATTCTTTAAAAATTCAAGCCTATTGTCCTTTAAAATTCGAAATTTTGCCCTGATGTTATTTGAAAAAAAATTATATATTATAAACATCCTTGCAAAACTATTCCTTAAAAATCTACGCTTGTTGGTCTAAAGGTCCTCGAAAAAAAAGTATTCCTTAAAAATCCACGATTATTGCTGTGATGGTCCTTGAAAAAATATTCCTTAAAAATCCACGCTTATTGCTGTGATGGTCCTTGAAAAAATATTCCTTGAAAATCCACAGTTATTGCTGTGATGGTTCTTGAAAAAATATTCCTTAAAAATCCACGCTTATTGCTGTGATGGTCCTTGAAAAAATATTCCTTGAAAATCCACAGTTATTGCTGTGATGGTTCTTGAAAAAATATTCCTTAAAAATCCACGTTTATTGCTGTGACGGTCCTTGAAAAAATTATTCTTAAAAATCCGTGCCTACTGATGTGATGTTGCTTGAAAAAATATTCCTTAAAAATCCGTGCCTACTGCTGTGATGTTGCTTGAAAAAATATTCCTTAAAAATCCAAGCTTATTGCAGTGATGGTCCTTGAAAAAAATATTCCTTAAAATCCACGCTTATTGCTGTGATGTTCCTTCAGAAAATATTCCTTAAAATCCACGCTTATTGCTGTGATGTTCCTTCAGAAAATATTCCTTAAAATCCACGCTTATTGCTGTGATGTTCCTTCAGAAAATATTCCTTAAAATCCACGCTTATTGCTGTGATGTTCCTTCAGAAAATATTCCTTAAAATCCACGCTTATTGCTGTGATGTTCCTTCAGAAAATATTCCTTAAAATCCACGCTTATTGCTGTGATGTTCCTTCAGAAAATATTCCTTAAAATCCACGCTTATTGCTGTGATGTTCCTTCAGAAAATATTCCTTAAAAATCCACGCTTATTGCTGTGATGTTCCTTAAGAAAATATTCCTTAAAAATCCACGGTTATTGCTGTGATGTTCCTTCAGAAAATATTCCTTAAAAATCCACGCTTATTGCTGTGATGTTCCTTCAGAAAATATTCCTTAAAAATCCACGGTTATTGCTGTGATGTTCCTTCAGAAAATATTCCTTAAAAATCCACGCTTATTGCTGTGATGTTCCTTCAGAAAATATGCCTTAAAAATCCACGCATATTGCTGATGGTCCTTGAAAAATATTCCATAAAAATCCACGCCTATTGCTGTGATGGTCCTTCAAAAGTATTCCTTAAAAATCCACTTTTTTAAATCCATTATTTTTACATTGGTTTTAAAACCCCTATTGCAATACTGTGCATGAAAAATATTCTCTAAAAAAAGTATATAATATAATAGAACCCTTAAAGTTGCTACATTTCGCATAAGTTATTCAAACCAACAATTTTGTTTTCAAAAGTAATCTTTTTAAATTAGTTCTGGCACTTGATGCCTTGCAAAAATAAACAATTTTTTCTCTCTCTCGGTTACAGAAATTAAAATGCCAACAACCACAACAACAAAAATTATTATTACAAGAATAACTAATTTAAGTTTTAATTGCCAACAACAAACACACTCATGCTAGAATTGCTTTCAAATGAAAAACAAAATCCTTTAACTTTTTTCCTTTCCATGGTTTTATTTTTGTTTTTTGATTAATTTCGTTAAAGTTTTGCAAATTTCTCTTGGTTGCGCTGTTTTAGAGAAAATAAGTTGTTACGAAGGACCAAACAGCTGAAAGCTACTTAGCCTTTAATTAACGAAATCACCGCTACCTTGTCAAGTTTAGTTTTGTTTGTAATGCCAACAACCATTGCCTACTTTTAGGGAATTTGTTTTAAAGTAATGCCTTTAAGCCGCCATGAAAAAATAAAACTCACACAAATCCTTGTTTTCATTTTCACTATTTATCCTTTTTTTGTACGGCGATGTTGTGTTTTGTTATTCTTCCTCAAATGGAAAAAGTTGTAAATCCTTGAAATTACTTTTTTTTCTGCATTTTCCTTCTATACTTGACCCAAATACAAGTTTGTGTTTTTATTTCAAGCTCTCCTTTTGGCTTTGTTTGGTCCGAAATGTGGAAAAAATGAAACACATTAACCCGTCCAACGAGCGAAAAAAAAACACAAACTGAATTCAAAATTCAAGAGCACACATACATTTGCAAAAAAAATCATCATAAAAAATGCTTAACCACTGTGGATTAACAACAGCAACAAATCTCAGTTCTGTTAGTAGTTGCCGGTTTTGGACTCTTGTTGACCGACCGGCCTTCAACATAAGCCTTGCCTCTTCAAATGGATACATTTTAATATTTATAAGTTGCTCTCATTTGCAAAATCTCTGTGTGGGTGTGTGTTTGTGCGATAGCTTTTCCCTCGCCTTTACAATTTGGACTTAAAACGTAATTCATTAAATTTTCACTTCAGCCGAAACGAATGCGTATTACAAATGCAAAATACTCATGGAGGGAATGTTTGATGGCTGGCTAGGTGATGAAATGTTTAAATCCTATCTAGTGAATATAATGGGGCATATTTTAAGGCAGGGGAAGAGTTGAGTTTTTTTTAACTTTTGGTGGGTTTAAATCAAGAGTAGACAGAGGGAGAGCAAATGGGGTAAATATTATACGTTGGTTTAAATCCAGGCTAAAGTTGTTGCAAAAATGGGGGCATACTTTGAGGAGTGGTTTGTTTTTAAAAAAAAGACAATTTGAGAAAAATTTCAAAGGAGTAGATGTATTGGCGAATTCTCGGCGGGTTTCAATCTAGGGTAAACATTGTTTAAAAAGTTTGTATTTAACCCTACTTCTGGTAATGTATTTTGGACACGTGGGCATACTTTTAGGAGGAGTTTTTTTAATAAAATGGAATCCTACATTCAGGAATATTTTTGCAAAATCTCTCCAAATAAAAACTCAATAATGTGTTAAATATTTCCCTAAACTGTGAAATATGTTCTCTCAAAATTTTAAATTTTATTAAATCGCTTAATCCATTGCCTAGCATCCAGGCGCTATATTCTATCTAAGAGCATTGCCTGCCAAATAAAGTCCTGGTTTTTAAATAAAACAAAAATATTTTACATCCATTTACTAAATCAACATAATTTGTTGTTTACTTTTGTTTGTTTGTTGTTTGGCATCGTAAAACCTCAAATCCTTTAATTTTCAAATTACTTATCGCCAACAAAAACTGACAGCCAAAAAATATGTAAAATATTTCCATGGATAGAAAATAATACCCAGTGGAAGCTAAGTTATGCAGATGATGCAGCAGCCAGGCATTTGAAATGAGAGATGAAGGCTTGCCATGTGAAAAATGTAAAATATGAAAATAAAAAGCGAAAATCATTTTGAGCATGAACTTTGACAAGTCCATTGGGTATAATGCATGGAACGCTTTCATGCAACCGGTGACGGTGGTTAGATGGGGGATATTAAGATTTAAATATTATCAAAAAATATTCTATTAAGATTTAAATATTATTAGAATATTTTCTCTATTAGAGTGATTTTGATTGAAAAAATGTTCCTTTAAAACCACAGGACATTGCTGTGATGTTGCTTGAAAAAAATATTCCTTAAAATCCACGCCTATTGCTTTGATGTTGCTTAAAGAAATGTTCCTTAAAAATCCACGTATATTGCTGGGGTGTTGCTTGAAAAATGTTTCTTAAAAATCCAAGCCTATTGCTGTGATGTTGCTTGTAAAAATTTTCTTTAGAAATCCACGCCTATTGTTGTGAGGTTGCTTGAAAAAAAATCCTTTAAAATCCACGTCTTTTGCTTTGATGTTGCTTAAAGAAATGTTCCTTAAAAATCCACGTCTATTGCTGGGATGTTGCTCGAAAAATGTTTCTTAAAAATCCAAGCCTATTGCTGTGATGTTGCTTGTAAAAATGTTCTTTAAAAATCAACCCCTATTGCTGTGACGTTGCTTTAAAAATGTTCCATAAAAATCCACGACTATTGATGTGATGTTGCTTGAAAAAATGTTCCTTAAAAATCCACGGCTATTGCTGTGATGTTGCTTGAAAAAATGTTCCTTAAAAATCCTCGCCTATTGCTGTGATGTTGCCTGAAAAAATTTTTATTGAAATTCACGTCTTTTGCTGTGATGTTGCTTGAAGAAATGTTCCTTAACAATCCACGCCTATTGCTGTCATGTTGCTTGAAAAAATGTTTATTAAAATCCACGTCTTTTGCTGTGATGGTCCTTGAAGAAATGTTCCTTAACAATCCACGCATATTGCTGTCATTTTGCTTGAAAAAATGTTTATTAAAATCCAAGTCTTTTGCTGTGATGGTCCTTGAAGAAATGTTCCTTAACAATCCACGCCTATTGCTGTGATGTTGCTTGAAAAAATTTTCCTTAAAAATCTAAGCCTATTGCTGTGATGTTCCTTAAAAAAATTTTCCTTAACAATCCACGCCTATTGCTGTGAGTTTGCTTGAAAAAATGTTTATTAAAATCCACGTCTTTTGCTGTGATGTTGCTTGAAGAAATGTTCCTTAAAAATCCACGCCTATTTCCGTGATGTTGCTTGAAAAAATGTTCCTTAAAAATCCACGCCTATTTCAGTGATGTTGCTTGAAAAAATGTTCCTTAAAAATCCACGCCTATTGCCGTGATGTTGCTTGAAAAAATTTTCCTTAAAAAACCACGCCCATTGCTGTGATGTTGCTTGAAGAAGTGTTCCTTTAAAAACCACGCCCATTGCTGTGATGTTGCTTGAAGAAGTTTTCCTTAAAAATCAAAGCATATTGCTGTGATGTTGCTTCAAAAAATGTTCCTTAAAAATCCTCGCCTATTGCTGTGATGTTGCTTGACAAAATGTTCCTTAAAAATCCACGCCTATTGCTGTGATGTTGCTTACCACAAACATGCTTTGAAAATCCAAGCCTAAGTCTGCGATGTTGCTTAAAGAAATGTACCTTAAAAATCCACGCCTATTGCTGTGATGTTGCTGAATTTGTTTAAAAAAATATGTTTTAAAGTTATCTTACATTTTTTACAAATTCTCATGGTATTAAGTGAAGCTCCAAACCCTTTGCCACTATCATTACATCTGACTGGCAGGTATTTGAGTAACCAATGTCTGAAATATACAAACAAAACATCATAATTCCACATGAAAATCCATTCAATCGCTTACTAACGCCCACCTAGGAATAGTAATGTCAGTCAGTCAGCTAGCCAACCATTCATTCTCGTGGTTGTGGCCTGTCTGTTATAAATACAGATTTATTTCATAAGTTGACTTAATTCCCCAAATAGAATTTACAAGTTAAGTGATTTCATTTGATTTGTAATTCATACTAAAAATGAATATCAAAATATTTGTACGATTGTGAAGCAGATAAGCTGTACTTAAGTGTCAAAAACTGTAGCATAATTCTAGGCAGTTAGAAGAGGTAATATCAGCTGTGTAAGGAGAAACAGGTGATTGGTAGTATTAAGACAGAGAGAGGTAAAGAAGAGTATTAAAGGAAATTCTGTGGGTGGCATGATTTTTAAAATGAAAAAGTGCATACCGGTAAAGTTTAAGGTTCATTAGCAGCAAGTTGTAACCTTCCCATTAGTCCAGATAGTTTTTAAAATCGATTTCGCCCAAATGGATTTTTGGGTGATGTGGTTTTACTGCAACAAAGATATCTTCATTTAAGGACATAAATAAATGTATCTCAAAATTAGACGTCAATAAAACATACTTAATCAAAAAACAAAAAAAAATTCCCTCATATCCTCATATTCCGTCATCGCCTGATTATTGCTACTTATGGTTTGGTTTGTTTTTGTAACAGATTTCTATTATTGGTCACATTTAGACACCCCATAACAATATTGACCAATATTAAAAGCACCATATGGCCTTTATAGCCCTCAATTGGCATCACAAACCAGCAGGATATCTACAACGAAAGTGGAAAAGGAAATAACTTAACAACTCAAGGCAAAGAGGAAATTTCATTTCATTCTTTTTGCTGTCATTAGACAAAATAATTGACATCGAAATAATGAAATGTTGTGGTTCAAATTTAATCTACAGAAATTTAGCAAATTTTAACAATTTAAGGCTTATCTTCTTTTGATCTTCTTGATTGTAAAGGATGTCTTACTTCTCCACCCTTTGTTTCTAAATTTTTAATTTGCAATTTAAAACGTTTTGTTAATCGTTTTAAATGTTCCTTACACATGTCAGGAATTTTTAAAATATTTTAAACACATCCGTCCCTTTATCGGAATATTTCTAATATGTCGTTTATTGACGTTGTGTAGACACTGATTTATATCAAAATGTTTGCATATGTTTGGTATCGTCTGTTGGTTATAATAGGTTTTTATAAATAAAAGAAAATGCTGTATTTTATTTTGATATCCCTGGAGATTTTTCGTTATTAGGATATCATAAAGGGATGGCAGATTCTGAAAAATTATTATTATTTGATAAAATTAAAAAAAAAAAAACTTTTAAAATTATTTTAAATACGACATTAATTTCTAAGCAATGTCTTCGACTCTATATTTTAAATCTGGACCTGAAGATCGGAAACCATGATGTATAAATATGTATATGTACATCAGCGAAAAGCAAAAGGGACTCACATGTTCTCAGAGAACATTTGTCTATCTCTATGTATGTAGCACAATTTAACTAATTCAAAAACCATGAATTCACACAACAAAAACCCCTAAAGTATGCAATAGAAAGTATGGTGCCTATCACTGATATACAGATTCAACATTTAACAAGGTGGCAACGTGTCATATAGTAGGTGTATAATGCGAGAGCGTTCAAAATAGAGATTTTTCATGAATTACAAAATTCATTGCATATTTTAAGGTGCCACAATGATGTGAATAAGTTCTAGTGAAAAATACCTATTGAATCATAATACAATTATTTTTTTATTACGCATTATTATTATGAATAATAAATATTTTATGCACAGGTTTTTCATTCGTTTGTGTCATGACTTTAGCAAAGAAAAAATAAAAGAATTTTTTTTATAATTTCATTCGTATTCTATTTTATCATAGCTTTTTCATTTCATGGTGCCTACAGTATTGATGAGCTTGGCATTCTTCATTGACTCAGAGTTTCGGATATTCCCAGAAAAAATTTCAATACGAATATTAATGTTTCGGTAGACATATTTACACTTGGTTGCTGTTGTTCTTTTTTTTAGAAATTGTCTGTCAGTTCGAATCTATTTTATGTCATTCTGTTTTGTATTTCCTTGTAGGAATTTTTAACTTATTTGACATGTCAAATGATTGATGATATTTTACCGAGAAATTTCTAATCAAAAAATTCCTCGCCATAAGGAAGCAATAAGTGTTCGAAAGTGATGAAAAGATAACAAGATGTTTATACATAGCTTATTTCGTTTTACACATTTTTAAATGTCGAGAAATTCACGATTTATCAACAAATATTAAAAACACGATTTAAAAAATATAAAAATCGCTTTTGAAAAACATGCCGATTTACAAAAAAAAAAAAAAAAATATATTTAAAACAAATCCAAGATTTTCAAAAAAAAAAATATTTAAAAAAATCGACACTTTCTCGAAAAAACATTTTTTTTAAAAAAATATTTTTAAAAAATTTACGGTTTTCAAAAAATATTTAAAAAAAAATATTTGTTTGTGGATATTCTCCACCGAAGTTATTTTTCAATAACTTCTTCAACAAAAAACTTGTTATACCCAAACATCAATCGTCAGCTCGAAGTATAAAGGTAAGCAAAGAAAAAAGTTCAATGCGAAGTTTTTACTTAGCAACCTCCCACAACTACGACGAAAGTGTCTGCGAAAACAATTCAAATCTTTTCCACTAGTATGTGTCGTCGAATTTCGACGAATGCACACACCAAAATTTGGTTGGTCTGCTTTTCAGCAAAAACAACACACGTCGTGCCAGTGTCTTCAATTAGAAACATTGTGGCGTTTTTTGGGATAGCGTTTGCAATTTTGTTTTTTCAAAATAGTCTGGCTTAATCTCATTGTTGTTGTTTTAATATTTTAAAACAACTAGTTTATTAGTGGAAAAGATTTGGCATTGTTCGCCAAGGGGTAAGGCAGGGAATACTATAGTTTCGATTCTCGCCACAGAATCTCATCAGTTCCCTTGTTTTTGTTTGTGGATATTCTCCACCGAAGTTATTTTTCAATAACTTCTTCAACAAAAAACTTGTTATACCCAAAAATTGACGATTTATCGAAACAATATCTAAAAAATCCACGATTTATCGAAAAATATTTTTATAAAAATCCACGATTTATCGAAAAATATTTTTATAAAAATCCACGATTTATGAAAAAATATTTTTATAAAAATCCACGATATATGAAAAAATATTTTTATAAAAATCCACGATTTATGAAAAAATATTTTTATAAAAATCCACGATTTATGAAAAAATATTTTTATAAAAATCTACGATTTATCAAAAAATATATTTTAAAAGATCCTCGATTTATCAAAAAATATTTTTTAAAAAATCCACGATTTTTATCAAAAAATATTTTTTAAAAAATCCACGATTTATCAAAAAATATTTTTTAAAAAATCCACGATTTATCAAAAAATATTTTTTAAAAAATCCACGATTTATCAAAAAATATTTTTTAAAAAATCCACGATTTATCAAAAAATATTTTTTAAAAAATCCACGATTTATCAAAAAATATTTTTTAAAAAATCCACGATTTATCAAAAAATATTTTTTAAAAAATCCACGATTTATCAAAAAATATTTTTTAAAAAATCCACGATTTATCAAAAAATATTTTTTAAAAAATCCACGATTTATGAAAAAATATTTTTTAAAAAATCCACGATTTATGAAAAAATATTTTTATAAAAATCCACGATTTATGAAAAAATATTTTTATAAAAATCCACGATTTATGAAAAAATATTTTTATAAAAATCCACGATTTATGAAAAAATATTTTTTTAAAAATCCACGATTTATCAAAAAATATTTTTATAAAAATCCACGATTTATCAAAAAATATTTTTATAAAAATCCACGATTTATCAAAAAATATTTTTATAAAAATCCACGATTTATCAAAAAATAGTTTTATAAAAATCCACGATTTAACAAAAAATATTTTTATAAAAATCCACGATTTTTCAAAAAATATTTTTATAAAAATCCACGATTTATCAAAAAATATGTTTATAAAAATCAACGATTTATCAAAAAATATTTTTATAAAAATCCACGATTTATCAAAAAATATTTTTATAAAAATCAACGATTTATCAAAAAATATTTTTATAAAAATCCACGATTTATCAAAAAATATTTTTATAAAAATCAACGATTTATCAAAAAATATTTTTATAAAAATCCACGATTTATCAAAAAATATTTTTTTAAAAATCCGCGATTTATCAAAAATATTTTAATAAAAATCCACTATTTATCAAAAAATATATTTTAAAAAATCCACGATTTATAAAAAAATATTTTTAAAAAATCCACGATTTATAAAAAGATATTTTTAAAAAATCCAAGATTTATTAAAAAATATTTTTATAAAAATCCACGATTTATCAAAAAATATTTTTATAAAAATCCACGATTTATCACAAAATATTTTTATAAAAATCCACGATTTATCAAAAAGTATTTTAAAAAATCCACGATTTATTAAAAAATAAGTTTTAAAAAATCAACGATTTATTAAAAAATAATTTTTAAAAAATCCACTATTTATTAAAAAATAATTTAAAAAAATTCATTATTTAGTAAAAACTAATTTTAAAAAATCCACGATTTATTAAAAAACATAATTTTTCTAACATTTATTTTTTTCAAGAATAACCATGTTTCAAAAAATATGTTTTTCTAATACAAAAAATATATATTTTTAAAAATTCACGATCTATTAAAAAAATTTAATTCACAGTTTATCAACAAATATTTTTTTATTTTGTTCTAAATCTATCTATCAAAAAGTATTTTTTTAGATTCACAATTTATCTAAAAATATTTTTTTTAAATCCACGACTTATCAAGAAATATTTTTTTAATCCACCATTTATCAAAAAATAATTTTATAAAATTCAAAAAATATAAAAAAAATTTAATCCAGAAATTTCTAAAAAGTATTTTTAAAAGTCCAGGATTTATCAAGAAATACTTTTTTAATCCACGATTTATCAAAAAATATTTTTAAAAATCCAGGATTTATCAAAAAATATTTTTTTATATAATCCAGGATTTATCAATAAATATTTTTGAAAATGCAGGATTTATCAAAAAATATTTTTTTATAATAATCACGATTTATCAAAAAATATTATTAAAAATCCTGGAATAACCAAAATTACTTTTTAAAAAAATCCACGAATTATCACAACTATTTTTTTAGAAATCCACGGTTTATCAAAATATATTTTTTAAGGTCAATTTATTTATTTATCAAAAAACAAAAAAAGAAGACCCAACAATATTTTTTTAAAAATATTTTATTAAATTTACGATTATAAAAAAAAAAATTAAAAAAAATCCACTATTATCCAAAAATATTTTTGAAAAATCGACGATATATGAAAAAATTGCAATACATTATTTATTAAAAATATTCACTATTAATCAAAAATAATTTAATAGAATTCACGTTTGTTAAACACGTTTATTAATTATATGTTTTTTTTTAATCTACATTTATTGCAAAAATATATATATCTTTTTTTGAATCCACGTTTAGAAACAATTTACTCTGCCAGTAAATATTACGTCAGCTCCCTTTATATGTAGTTTTTCTAAAATATATTCATTTTTGTCCTTCACCGTATTCACTCACCCTACCCACATTTATTATTGAATACCGTCAATATTGATAAACAAAAACAACAAACACACCAATACAACAACAAAAATATTTCGCTCTATGAATAAAATGAGTTTTGACAAATAAACGTGATGAACATTTCTAATAAGCCAAATATTTCAACAAACCGACAACCGAATTCAAAATGACAATCGCAAAATTTTGCACCAAAAACAAAAGACATTAGGAAGAATGTGTCATCAGAATTCCATATAGGATGGAGTGTAGATTGGATGCTGTATACTTTTCTGGTAAATTTCGTGCTGAGACAATACGACGACGATATACATAAGTCTTATGAGAAAATTCCAAATCGAATTTCGATTTATTCAAAAAAAGCAATTATTATGGGGAACATCACTGAACAAATGTCAATACAACATTGTCAGCGTTGTGTCGCTGAAAATATCAACAAATTACAATAGAACAGAAATTGAAGAATTCACAATGCATCGTTGTGACTTTTAATTAGATGTGACATGAGTTGCCAAAATTTCTTCGTTGGATGGGAAAACAATGAGAATTGATGATGATTTGAAATATAATTGAAATATAATTTGAAATATAATAAATGTTGAATAAATAGGGAGGGAAATTGTTTTCTGTTTGCATACTTTTAGGCAACATACATAATGCATTTCATTTGTTCTTTAAGTGGGATTCTCAAACTTTATTTCAGCATCAGGCAAAAAGGGGCACACGTGCCCTTGATGAAAGTAACAACATAACAAAAACCATTCAGTCTTCGCTCAACAGTCAATGAAGAAGGTTGTGATGTCGTTTGTTTCAATGATTATTAATTTTAGCAATACATTAACGCACACGATGATTGGGGAGAGAGCGAAATTTACTCTTTCCGTGTTGTATGCGTGAGACCGTTCACAATTCATATGTAATGGTGCCGATACAGGCTTTATTTTTCGATCGAATTTATAAAGCATTTTAATATATTAACAAATAGCTAAAACAGCGATGCCTACCATATTTTTATATTGCATACTTTAGGTGTGTTAGTGCATGCATTTTCAATTAGTTGAGTTCTGTGTGTGTGTGTGTGTGGAGAGTGCAACGTTCATATAAGTCAATGATGAACACGAAGAGAACATTTGTATGGTGAATAGTCGCTGAAAATCAGCCAAGATCACCCATATACGTTAACGTGACTGCAACAACAAAATACGTTCTCTTTATTCTCATCTGTCGTGGTTTAGCAAAGGAAAGACGCGCTCAGAGAGACTAATGCACAAAATATTTTGAGCACCACCGCTGTAAATCCATGGGCGCTCTCTTGGGCATCGATGGTCTAAAGAAAAAACATATTGAGATTGTGAAATTGGTGCATACTTTTAGGTTACTGAAATACTATTTATGTTTGCAGTAGAAAAACGCATTTCACTATTAATTTCAAATAAATAAAAAATTGAAATACCTTTAGGTACCTGTTTAAAAAATTTGCATTCTTCTAGGCACGGAAAATATATCATGGAGTACTTCTTTGTGTTGGATTTGATGATAAATTATGCTCAACTGTAAGCAGCATATACCAATGGTAAAACTGAGGCGACTCAATAGGCTACTTGATGTTTCTCTTCCGTCACTTTACTGAGATTAGTGAGATACTTTTTTAAAGTTTAAAGAGATCCCAAAACATTTGCAATGCACTCTGGAACTCTCGTGCCATTCTATCTCTTCTTCCGTTTATTCTGGTGCCAGAAACCTGGAACATGAAGTTATGCAAGGGTAAAGGTTTTCTAAATTTATAGAAGGCCGTGAAGGTATTTTACCTTATAGAAGACCGTGAAGGTCATCTACTGCTATAATAAAATGGTAATAATTGTTTTTGTAACAGTATTTATTATTGTGTGTTTGCGTCTTCGTTCTCCTGTTCAATCTGAGCCTATCTACAGTTCCAGGAAAGTGTCTGCTTCGATGGGATGTAACCACAGAACCACTCTCTGGTTTGTCGTGGTAGCTGTCGCTTCTCAGCTTCGATAGATGGGTATGTAATTCGAGGATTTTATTCACACTGTATTTGCTTATGGCCTTAGCCACTGCGTCCGTGTGAATGGTATTGAGACCTGCCTGATATGTCTCTTGATCTAGTGGTTGTCTCCTATATTATTTGACCTCCCTCTATAGAGCATGAATATCCTTCCTGATGTGCCTGGGTATGTCGGGCCTAGCCAACAGATGGTGATTGGGATGGCACTCACGGTAACACCCGAGCAAGTACTGCAATGAAAGCATTTCATTGTGTTGCTGTACTAGAAGAACCTTTGCCTCCTCATGTAGATGGTCCACTGAAGACTTGAGGAAGCTGCGGCATGCGCGGACAACGTGAACGTAGTGTCGAATGAAACCCCTAGAATTTTGAGGCAGTTTGTGGTCGGAATTCTGCTACCATCGACCACGACATTCACTCTCTTTTATACTGCGCCGTCCATGTGGTGAACAGAGTGGCCGTAGATTTAGTGGCGGATATTCCTCACGTGGAAAAAGGTGGTAAGATCGCCTAAATAGAAGTTCAGTCTCTAAAGGTAGATACCTGACGCCAGGATCGTACAATCATCCGCATATATTACGATCTCAATGCCGTCTGGAGGGGGCGAAATACAGGAGAGGTAGGGGTTAAACAGTTCCGGAGATATCACTCCACCTTGGGGAACTTACTGTTCCACTCTACGGGTTTGGACTTCTTTAGCCTGAATTCTACGTACAACTGGCGTCCACACTTATAATTGATTACCCAACGTTTCAGACTTGGCCGGAGGGTTGTCTGCTCAATGTCCTCAAACAGCTTGGAGTGCCTGACAGTATCAAAGGCTTTTGATAAGTTAAGCGCCACCATCACCATCGCACGGCCTATCCTGGTTGAGTCCTCGACAAATATTTGTGGAAATGGCGTGCTGCGCTATTGTTGTGCTGTGCTGCTTACGGAATCCATGCTGATGATCGGCAACCACATACCTATTTCTGTCGCTGGGGAGGACGAAGGCCTGAATGGTTTTTGCCACAGGCGAAAAAAGCGAAAATGACCTGTACGATTCACATTTGCTGGCATCCTTGTCTGCATTTAGTAGCGGGAAAACCCTGCCCATTTTCAAGACTTCGGGAACAATGAGGGTAGCTAGCGACACACTCCACTCCCGGCTCATCTAGCATTATCAGCTTTACGATGGAGATTCCATCAGGGCCCAACGCATTGGATGATTTAGCGTTCCTGATGGCAGTAGGCAACATTATCCATTGTAAACTGTGGTGTTTCATATTCGGTAGGAAGAGATCTGATGTGATGTAGTACTCTTCTCTTCGACCTGCCACTGCCGAGGTGCTTGATAAACTGTCGATTGAAATAACTTGCACACCTCTTCGGGTCAGAAAACGTAACGTCGCCAAATGTGACTGAGGTCCTATCTTCCCACATGCGTTTGTAATGGTAATGGTATTACGTGCCTTCTATCTATATGAAAGATAGCAAAGGTCTTCTTTACCACCCCCCCCCCCCCCTCCCCTTGATTTCCTTGACCCTAAAAATTTTCTATGTCTATAGAAGACTGCAAAAGATCTTATAAGCCTATAGAATGATATGAAGCGGAAAACAAAGCATCAGTTTTGACTGTAGATTTTTGCTCAAATATCGGTTGCTTGCCAATGTGGACGATCATTTTTGTCTCTAGTCTTCAGGCAACCACAAACATTTTCATAGATGTTGTTGACCTCAGCCGTCGATTTGCGATGAAAAATCACAATCAAAAGTGATGTGTGTACCCGCTTAAATTCACCGAAGTCGATAAAAAAGTAAAGGTCTTCTCTTTTAAAGATCGTCGAGGTCTTTCTTATCAATATAAAACCGGCATAAAAGATGACTGTAACATTCTTCTGTGTCAATAGAATACCTGAAAGGTCTTCACTTGTGTATAGAAGACCGTAAAGATCATATGTGTTTCTAGACAACAAGGCAAAGGCCCTGTACGCTGTTAGAAAGACATCTATGTTCTTAAAAGACCGTAGGGACATTCCATGCTTGTAGAATATCCCAGTTGAGGCCTTGCTAGGTAAAGTTTTATAGTCAACCTAATGCTTTTTTTTCTGTGGCGCCTAAAAGCAAGCAAAATACATACACTACCTTTGGGTGGTAGTTCGCTATTTTTGTAAAGACTTTATTAGATTTTTTATATTGGAAATTAATTTAAAATTTAAAAAAATAATTAGAATATAAATTTATATTCCAATTGAAACAACTAATATCATTATCCCACATAAGGTACACATTTTTTAATTCTCCCCCATGATTAAAATCAAAATCCCCATTGAATATTTTACAATAACATGGTAATGGCTGATAATCTGCCATTGGCCGGCTGGCTGCAGTAACCCTTGATAATATTTTGTTTTCACACATACATAGACAGTTGTCTGATATTATATCAAATAGCAGACACACAAAAAACAAGACTTATGGTCCCTTTTATATATAATTTTTTTTCATTTTCCAACTTCCAAATGCACGCAAAAACAAAAAGATTAAATCTGTTTGAAAAAGGGTATTTTAATTATATTAAATATTGAACAAACCCAAAAATTCCTATGAAGATGTAGAAGATTCATTACATTGGAAATTTCATGCTAGACAAGTGGGCAAAGCTAAAAGGCAGGCGGCAGCCATTACTGTGTAAGGCAGTCTTGATTACAAATTCCCCTGTCATAACAAAATCTGCGTACATACATAAACACATATTGGGTAAGTGTGAATTTATGCAACCACTACCACTTCGACTACATCATAAGTGTTTATTGGAGTTTTTCGTAAAATTTTTGAAAATCAAACTCAGTGGAGCAATGAAGGACGACTGATAACATCAGCAAACACCACCCTAGATCTTATTGGATGATGGTCCGGCCTTCCCGCCGCACAAAAGTTTACTTGACTTAGGGCAAAATTTGTTGTCTGCCAAATAAGAAGTTTTTTTTCGTTGATTGCTGCTCCATGCTGTTAATTGATTTCTCCCGAAGCTAAATAATGAGAAAAAATTTTCTGATTTTCCTAAAGTGTATGTCTGTCTGTGGTGGGTTTCGGTTTGTAGAACGTTTATCGTCCTTCTTGTTGTTGTTGCTCTTGTCCAATAATCATGGCCAACCAAAGGCAGAAAGAGGCGTGTTAGCATTTGTTTGTACTTATTGAGGAAGGTTTTGGTGGAGCGAAAATTTCAATTGAATATTTTAAAGTTGCAAATGGAGATTTCCTAACGCTGCTGCTGTTGTTAATGTTTTTGTGTGATTTTGTCGAATTTGCATGGCAAATGTTGGCATAATTTTAAATTACTTTCATTTCAACGAGAGAGATAGAAAGAAAGAGATTAGTGAAAAACGTTTTAAAATAAATTCAATTAATTTCATGCCTAAAGATATGCAATGGATTATGATGAAATCGCTGTCAAGCATGAAATAGACAAAAACATTGAAATTAATGCCATGGCATTAAGGCAATAGGAGATACTAGTGGGGATATGTTTTTAAAATAAATTTTTGATTTTTATTTAATTAAAAGAGATTATTTTTAAATAATTTAAAAAACGTGGATTTTGGCAGTAAGTTGCAAATATTGCGTCTGTTCCCATATACGAAAAATAGTAAAATTTTTAAATTTATAAAGGAAAATTATAGCAAAAATGGTAAAAGATTTATGATTCGATAAGTTTATTATATAAGTAACCCTAACAGTGTCTATAGAAAACCCTAAAAAGGGGTGCTTCTATAGAAGGGGTGCTTCTATAGAACCTCTCTGTAAGAAACGGTGCTTCTACCTTTCTCTAAGAAAGGGTGCTTCTATAGAACCTTTCTCTCAGAAAGGGTGCTTCTATAGAACCTTTCTCTAATAAAGGGTGCTTCTATAGAACCTTTCTCTAATAAAGGGTGCTTCTATAGAACCTTTCTCT
The DNA here is from genome assembly GCF_047663935.1 of Musca autumnalis. NCBI lineage: Eukaryota > Metazoa > Arthropoda > Insecta > Diptera > Muscidae > Musca > Musca autumnalis. Next base: position 194,524,899 of record NW_027412088.1, on the reverse strand, counting down.
AAGAAAGGTTGATTCTATAGACCTTATTTCTAAGAAAGGGTGATTCTATAGACCTTATTTCTAAGAAAGGGTGTTTCTATAGACCTTATTTCTAAGAAAGGGTGCTTCTATAGACCCTTTCTGCAAGAGGGGTTGCTTCTATAGAGCCTTTCTGTAAGAAAGGGTACTTCTATAGAACCTTCCTCTAAGAAAGGGTGCTTTTATAGAACCTTCTCTAAGAAAGGGTGCTTCTGTAGAACCTTTCACTAAGAAAGGGTACTTCTATAGAACCTTCCTCTTAGAAAGGGTACTTCTATAGAACCTCTCTGTAAGAAAGGGTGCTTCTATAGCACCTTTCTCTAAGAAGGGTGCTTCAATAGACCCTTTCTATAAGAAAGGGTGTTTCTGTAGACTCTTTCTATATGAAATTGTGCTTCTATCGATCATTTCTGTAAGGGTGCTTCTATCGACCATTCCTGTAAGGGTGCTTCTATAAACCCTTTTTCTAAGAAAGGGTGCTTCTATAGACCCTTCCTGTAAGAAAGGGTGTTCTATATATCCTTTCTGTAGGAAAGGGGGCTTCTATAGACCCTTTCTGTTGGAAAGGGTGCTTCTATAGACCCTTTCTGTAGGAAAGGGTGCTTCTATAGACCCTTTCTGTAACAAAGGGTGCTTCTATAGACCCTTTCTGTAACAAAGGGTGCTTCTATAGAATCTTTCTGTAATAAAGGGTGCTTCTATAGATCCTTTCTGTAACAAAGGGTGCTTATATAGACCCTTTCTGTAACAAAGGGTGCTTCTAGAGACCCTTTCTGTAACAAAGGGTGCTTGTATAGAATCTTTTTGTAACAAAGGGTGCTTCTATAGACCCTTTCTGTAACAAAGGGTGCTTCTATAGACCCTTTCTGTAACAAAGGGTGCTTCTATAGACCCTTTCTGTAACAAAGGGTGCTTCTATAGACCCTTTCTGTAACAAAGGGTGCTTCTATAGACCCTTTCTGTAACAAAGGGTGCTTCTATAGACCCTTTCTGTAACAAAGGGTGCTTCTATAGACCCTTTCTGTAACAAAGGGTGCTTCTATAGACCCTTTCTGTAACAAAGGGTGCTTCTATAGACCCTTTCTGTAACAAAGGGTGCTTCTATAGACCCTTTCTGTAACAAAGAAACTTTCTGTAAGAAAGGGGTGCTTCTATAGAAACTTTCTGTAAGGAAGGGGTGCTTCTATAGAAACTTTCTGTAAGAAAGGGGTGATTCTATAGAAACTTTCTGTAAGGAAGGGGTGCTTCTATAGAAACTTTCTGTAAGGAAGGGCGCTCCTATTGAACCTTTCTCTAAGAAAAGGTGCTTCTATAGACCCTTCTTCTAAGAAATGGGGCTTCTATAGACTCTTCTTCTAAGAAAGGGGGCTTCTATAGACCCTTTCTGTAAAAAAGGGGGCTTATATTGACCCTTTCTGTAAAATAGGGGGGCTTCTATTGACCCTTTCTGTAAGAAAGGGGGGCTTCTATAGACCCTTTCTGTAAGCAAGGGTGCTTCAATAGACCCTTTCTCTAAGAAAGGGTGTTTCTATTGGCACTTTCTCTAAGAAAGAATGCTTCAATAGAATCTTTCTGTAATAAAATGTGCTTCTATAGACCCTTTCTGTAACAAAGTGTGCTTTTATTAAATCTTTCTGTAAGAAAGGATGCTTCTATAGATCCTTTCTTTACAAAGGGTGCTTCTATAGATCCTTTCTTTACAAAGGGTGCTTCTATAGATCCTTTCTTTACAAAGGGTGCTTCTATAGATCCTTTCTTTACAAAGGGTGCTTCTATAGATCCTTTCTTTACAAATGGTGCTTCTATAGATCCTTTCTTTACAAAGGGTGCTTCTATAGATCCTTTCTTTACAAAGGGTGCTTCTATAGATCCTTTCTTTACAAAGGGAGCTTCTATAGATCCTTTCTTTACAAAGGGTGCTTCTATAGATCCTTTCTTTACAAAGGGTGCTTCTATAGATCCTTTCTTTACAAATGGTGCTTCTATAGATCCTTTCTTTACAAATGGTGCTTCTATAGATCCTTTCTTTACAAAGGGTGCTTCTATAGATCCTTTCTTTACAAAGGGTGCTTCTATAGATCCTTTCTTTACAAAGGGTGCTTCTATAGATCCTTTCTTTACAAAGGGTGCTTCTATAGATCCTTTCTTTACAAAGGGTGCTTCTATAGATCCTTTCTTTACAAAGGGTGCTTCTATAGATCCTTTCTTTACAAAGGGTGCTTCTATAGATCCTTTCTTTACAAAGGGTGCTTCTATAGATCCTTTCTTTACAAAGGGTGCTTCTATAGATCCTTTCTTTACAAAGGGTGCTTCTATAGATCCTTTCTTTACAAAGGGTGCTTCTATAGATCTTTCCTTTACAAAGGGTGCTTCTATAGATCCTTTTTTCTAAGAAGGGGTGCTTCTATAGAACCTTTCTATAAGGAAGGGTGCTTCTATAGATCCTTTCTGTAGGAAAGGGTGCTTCTATTGAACCCTTCTGTAGGAAAGGGTGTTTCTATTGAACCTTTCTCTAAGAAAGGGTGCTTCTATAGAACCTTTTTTCTAGGAAAGGGTGCTTCTATTGAACCCTTCTGTAGGAAAGGGTGTTTCTATTGAACCTTTCTCTAAGAAAGGGTGCTTCTATAGAACCTTTTTTCTAAGAAAGGGTGCTTCTATAGAACCTTTTTTCTAAGAAAGGGTGCTTCTATAGAACCTTTTTTCTAAGAAAGGGTGCTTCTATAGAACCGTTTTTCTAAGAAAGGGTGCTTCTTTAAAACCTTTTTTCTAAGAAAGGGTGCTTCTATAGAACCTTTTTCCTAAGAAAGGGTGCTTCTATAGAACCTTTTTTCTATGAAAGGGTGCTTCTATAGAACCTTTTTTTCTAAGAAAGGGTGCTTCTATAGAATCTTTTTCCTAAGAAAGGGTGCTTCTATAGAACCTTTTTTCTAAGAAAGGGTGCTTCTATAGAACCTTTCTGTAAGAAAGGGTGCTTCTATAGAACCTTTCTGTAAGAAAGGGTGCTTCTATAAACCCATTTTTCTAAGAAAGGGTGCTTCTATAGACCCTTTTTTCTAAGAAAGGGTGCTTCTATATACCCTTTTTTCTAAGAAATGGTGCTTCTATAGAACCTTTCTATAAAGAAGGGTGTTCTATAGACCCTTTCTATAAGAAAGGGTGCTTCTATAGAACCTTTTTTTAAGAAAGGGTGCTTCTATAGAACCTTTTTTTAAGAAAGGGTGCTTCTATAGACCCTTTTTTCTAGGAAAGGGTGCTTCTATAGACCCTTTTTTCTAAGAAAGGGTGCTTCTATATACCCTTTTTTCTAAGAAATGGTGCTTCTATAGAACCTTTCTATAAAGAAGGGTGTTCTATAGACCCTTTCTATAAGAAAGGGTGCTTCTATAGAACCTTTTTTTAAGAAAGGGTGCTTCTATAGAACCTTTTTTTTAAGAAAGGGTGCTTCTATAGACCCTTTTTTCTAGGAAAGGGTGCTTCTATAGACCCTTTTTTCTAAGAAAGGGTGCTTCTATAGACCCTTTTTTCTAAGAAAGGGTACTTCTATAGACCCTTTTTTCTAAGAAAGGGTGCTTCTATAGACCCTTTTTTCTAAGAAAGGGTGCTTCTATAGACCCTTTTTTCTAAGAAAGGGTGCTTCTATAGACCCTTTTTTCTAAGAAAAAGTGCTTCTATAGACCCTTTTTTCTAAGAAAGGGTGCTTCTATAGACCCTTTTTTCTAAGAAAGGGTGCTTCTATAGACCCTTTTTTCTAAGAAAAAGTGCTTCTATAGACCCTTTTTTCTAAGAAAGGGTGCTTCTATAGACCCTTTTTTCTAAGAAAGTGTGCTTTCTGTAAGAAAGGGAGCTTCTATGGACCCTTTTTTCTAAGAAAGGGTGCTTTCTGTAAGAAAGTGATCTTCTATTGAACCTTTCTATAAGAAAGGGTGCTTCAATAGACTCTTTCTATAAGAAAGTGTGCTTCCATCGAGCATTCCTGTAAGGGTGCTTCTATCCACCATTCCTGTAAGGGTGCTTCAATAGACCCTTTCTATAAGAAAGGGTGCTTCTATCGAAGACCCTTTATAATTTTGATGTATAAAATACGCTTTGAGTTTTTCGTTTTTTTTTGTGTTTAGACTCCGTTTTGTAGTCTTTTATTTATAAAATACCTTAAGAGGTAGATGTTCCTATATATGCAAATTACTGCCGCAACTCCCTTTCACCATTAAATTGTATGGTCTTCATTGGTCCTCTCTTATCCTCTGAAATCTCTCCGTCTGTTATTAAAAGTCCTTTTTATTTATTTTATTAAGTGTTTAAGTAGCAATTTTAGCCACATGTGTTCTTTGCAATAACATCTTGTGAATAAATAATCGTAAAAACTCTAATATTCCCAACCCTTCCTCCCTGCACACAAATAAACAAACAACCCTTTTTGTCGGATAAAACGAAAATGTTATGGCATCATCTTTACATCTCTCATTCTCCTTCCTTGCCATTCCCTTCTTTAAGTGCTTTTCCACTGGCATATGCAATTTTAATTTGCAAAAATACTTATGTGTCTGCATGGGTTCGTTGTTCATATGTCCTTCCTTGGCATTCTGTCGATGATGCTGATGACGATGAGGATGGCAACCACCAATTGTAGCCAAAGGCTGCCACAGAGGTTTTGGTTTTTTTTTCATTCTGGTGATTTTCATCATAAGACATATCCTCACTCTCTCTCTCTCTTTAAAGCCAAAAGTCCAATGAGTTTAATGGCCAGCCATTCAGTCACTCAGCCAAGCAGAGCCAGCCAGCATGTCCTTCGTGCTTGTGAATTGTATGAAAATTGCTATGTAACTGATAATGCAATTTGTTGGAAATCGTTTTCGGGCCTCATATCGTGTTGTATTACACGAAATGAGTATAATTTCATGCGAAAATATATTGACCCCTTTTTTGGCTGTGTGCTAATTTTCTCCGTTTCCTATGGCCTATGAATCTTGTGTTCTTCGGAAAGGGGGGCACAGTGGGATATTCCAAAAAAGTTTTTTTTTTTTTTTTTTTTTGATAACTTTCCTAAGTGTATTGCAATGCTTGCTCATTAGTTTATTATTAATTTATGTGATTGTTTCTCTTTTAAGTTTCGAGTTTCTGCTGTCCTACTGGCAAAACTTAGCCCTTGGTCATGGTGTGGCAATTTACGCACAGAGTGTATCATGTGGCGTTATTATAAATAGATGCTTTTTATTACCATATTTTGCAAGAGTAGTTATTTTATGTGATTATGGTTGTAATGAATTGTAGTTCGCTGTTGTTGTTTTTGTTGCTTTAGTAATGCTTGCAAGGGAGTAGAGCTGTTTAAATATGCCATTATTCAAAATCTTTGCGCGGAACAATAGAGCATTTAATGAAAAGATTTTTTGCAACAGGTTCTGGGTTTCATGCATCAGAATAAACGGAAGAAGAGCTAGAATGGCATTAAAGATCCTGCGTACGTTGCAGAGATTTGAGATCTGTTTAAACTTTACAAAATGAATCTTTCTCGTCTCAGAGAAGTGACGGAAGAGAAACTTCATGCCGTCTCATCAGCCGCCTGTTTCCTTAATCTGTCTTTTCTCATGGTGAAGGCTGATTTCAGTTGAGAATAATGGTTGTAATGGCACAAGTTCGCTTTAATTGCTCGGATATCTCGCAGGGGCCAGAGTCTGTTATAGAAATTTAGTAAAAAGTTACCGGAAGAGTGACACGGTTCGTTTTGGCTTTTAACCAATATATGGCTTTAGATCAGGACTGATCGGGTTTACTCAGTTTGATTATGTATTTTTAAATAAATATGTGTTGGCTTAGTTCTCAAAGTCCACACTATCGAGGCGACCTGGATAAGTACATCCAGCGGATGGTCCTCTTGTCGATCCCGGTCTTCGTGGGAAACCTAGATAAGTACTCGGGTAACTTGGCTTTCCAAAGGATAAGTGCTCCTTGTTAAGATTTTGCCTTCTCTGAGTACTGATGGGGACCTAGATCAGGACTCCCTACTTTTGTACTGTTATGACAGACCAGGTTAAGTACTCCCTCCATGTTTTCGGGGGTTATTATTTGGTTCGGGACCACTGAGGTTCAACGGTCATGTTTAGTTCCTAATGGATAAGGGAGACCCAAAAGTTACGTTTCAGTCCTTTAAAGTCGGTGGGAGACTTGGATAAGTAATCGGGTAACTTGGCTTTCCAAAGGTGACCTGGATAAGTACTCCATGTTAAGATTTGCCTTCTCTGGGTTCTGATGGAGCTCTGGCTCACTACTCCTTCTACTGCACAGATATGGCCTCGTAGGTCATCTGGTTAACTACTCCCTCCCTGTTTTTGGCTGTTAATCTTGGGTTCGACACCACTGAGGTTCAACGGGCGGTCCTACGGTCAGCTGCAAATGGATAAGGGGGGTCCAAGAGTTACGGACACAACATATGATTATCGCGGCGGTCCTGACATCACCGAAGGGTGCAAAAAGTAAGACCAATATGTTACGAACACAACATGGGATTATCGCGACGGTCCTGCCGACACCCGAAGGTTAAATAAATGAGACTTACGAGTTACGGACACAACTTAAGCTTACTGCGACGGTCCAGATGGTTAAGGAAGGGAGACCTAAGATTTGCAGACATAATTTAGTCTTGTCACGGTGATCCTGCGGTTAAATGATGGTTATAAAAGCACCTTTTCCTCTGGAAACGGTCTGTGGAAACAACTTTTCCTCTGGAAATTCCCTATAGAAGCATCTTATCCTCTGGAAACGGTCTATGGAAGCAACTTTTCCTATGGAAATTCTCTATAGAAGCACCTTTTCATCTGGAAAGGGTCTATAGAAGCACCTTTTCCAATGGAAAGGATCTATAGGAGCACAATTTCCTCTGCGAAGCACCGTTTCCTTTGGAAAAGTCCTATAGAAACACTTTTTGCTCTGGAAAGGGTTTATCGAAGCTCCCTTTCCTTTGTAAAAGGTCTATAGAAGCATCCTTTCCTCTGCAATGGGTCTATAGAAGCACCCTTTCCTATAGAAAGAGACTTTAGAAACATCCTTTAATCTGGAAAGGGTCTATAGAAGTCCCCATCCCTCTGAAAATGGTCTATAGAAGCCCCCATCCCTCTGAAAAGGGTCTATATAAGCGCCTTTTCATCTATAGAGGGGCTTTGGAAGCATTCATACCTCTGGAAACTGCAGCACCCTTTCATCTGGAATGGTCTGTAGAACTACCCTTACCTCTGGAGAGGGTCTATAGAAGCAGCCTTTCCTCTGCAAAGTGTCTATAGAAACACCATTTCCTCTGGAAAGGGTTTATAGAAGCAGCCTTTCCTCTGGAAAGGTTCTATAGAAGCAGCCTTTCCTCTGGCAAGGGTCTAAAGAAGCAGCCTTTTCTCTGGAAAGGGTCTACAGAAGTACCCTTTTCTCTGGAAAGGGTCTATAGCAGCACCCTTTCCTCTGGAAAGTGTCTGTAGAAGCTTTCTTTCCTCCCGAAAGGGTCTATAGAAGCACCCTTTCCTCTGGGAAGGGTCTATAGAAGCACCCTTTTCTCTGGAAAGGGTCTATAGCAGCACCCTTTCCTCTGGAAAGGGTCTATAGCAGCACCCTTTCCTCTGGAAAGGGTCTATAGCAGCACCCTTTCCTCTGGAAAGGGTCAATAGCAGCACCCTTTCCTCTGGAAAGGGATTATAGCAGCACCCTTTCCTCTGGAAAGGGATTATAGCAGCACCCTTTCCTCTGGAAAGGGACTATAGCAGCACCCTTTCCTCTGGAAAGGGATTATAGCAGCACCCTTTCCTCTGGAAAGGGATTACAGCAGCACCCTTTCCTCTGGAAAGGGATTATAGCAGCACTCTTTCCTCTGGAAAGAGTCTGTAGAAGCTTCTTTTCCTCTGGAAAGGGTCTATAGCAGCACCCTTTCCTCTGGAAAGAGACTGTAGAAGCTTCCTTTGCTCTGGAAAGGGTCTATAGAAGCACCCTTTCCTCTGGAAAGGGTATATAGAAGCACCCTTTCCTCTGGAAATGGTCTAAAGCAGCACCCTTTCCTCTGGAAAGGGTCTATAGCAGTACCCTTTCTTCTGGAAAGGGTCTATAGCAGCACCCTTTCCTCTGGAAAGAGTCTGTAGAAGCTTCATTTGCTCTGGAAAGGGTCTAAAGAAGCACCTTTTTGTCTGGAAAGGGTCTATAGAAGCACCCTTTCCTCTGGAAAGGGTCTATAGAAGCACTCTTTCTTTGAGAAAGTGTCTATCGAACCACCCTTTCTTTGAGAAAGGGTCCATCGAAGCACCCTTTCTTTCAGAAAGGGTCTATCGAAGCACACTTTCTTTGAAAGCAGCCTTTCAAAGAAAGTGTCTATAGTAGCACCCTTTCCTCTAGAAAGGATCTATAGAAGCACCCTTTCCCCCGGGAAGCGCCTATAGAAGCACTCTTTCCTCTCGAACGGGTCTATAGAAGTAGTCTTTCCTCTGGAAAGTGTCTATAGAAGCACCCTTTCCTCTGGAAATGGTGCATAGAAGCACCTTTTCCTCTATAGAAGCACCCTTTCCTCTGTAGAGAGTTTATAGAAGCACCCTTTTCTCTACAGAAGCACTCTTTCCTCTGGAAAGAGTCTATAGAAGCACCCTTTCCCCTGGAAAGCGGCTATAGAAGCACTCTTTCCTCTGGAACGGGTATATAGAAGTATTCTTTCCTCTGGAAAGTGTCTATAGAAGCACCCTTTCCTCTGGAAAATTTCCATAGAAGCACCTTTTCCTCTATAGAAGCACCCTTTCCTCTATAGAAGCACTCTTTCCTCTGGAAAGTGTCTATAGAAGCACCCTTTCCTCTGGAAAGGGTCCATAGACGCACCCTTTCCTCTGGAAAGTGTCTATAGAAGCACCCTTTCTTCTGGAAAAGGATCTATAGAAGCAGTCTTTCCTCTGGAATGGGTCTGTAGAAGCAGCCTTTCCTCTGGAAAGGGCCTGTAGAAGCACTCTTTCCTCTGAAAAGTGTCTATAGGGTCACCCTTTCCTCTAGAATAGGTCTATGGAAGCACCCTTTCCTCTGGGTCTATAGAAGCTCCCTTTCTCAAGAATGTGTCTGTAGAAGCACTCTTTCAACCTATTCTCTCGTAAATTTCAATAGAAGTACCCTTTCTTCTGTAAAGGTTCTATAGAAGCACACTTTCCTTTGAATAGAAGCAGCCTTTGTTCAGGAAAGGTTCAATAGAAGCACCTATTCCTCTGGAAAGCTTCAATAGAAATACCCTTTCCTCTGGAAAGGTTTAATAGAAGCCAGACTTTTTACAGTTATTGTGTGGAGTTTCTGAGTTGTCGGCAAAGCTGACTGATACCTCTACTTGTTTTGTTATTTTTTTTTCATTTCAGAATATTTACTGCTTTAATTTTTATTTGTATTGTGATAACTATTTTTCTTTCCAGTGGCATTAACTACAAACTTTGTATCATTGTTTTTTTTTGCTTGATTTTATTTTAAATTAAAATTCCTCCTCCGATTTCTAGTTGTTATAATTTTAATTCAACAAGGAACGGCTATTATAAAGACAACAATAGGGGGATGGCTAAATGCAAATTCATTCATTGTGTTGAGAGTTACACAATTGACGATGATGGCGTTTCTGTTTCTTTGCTAAACAACATTTTTCTTACAAATTGAATTTTCTTTACAAACAAATTGCCACTTTGTGTTTTGGTATTAACAATTCTAGGAATAACTAACATTTCCTAGAGACCTACTGCAGCAGCAGCAGCAACACACAAACCACTTACTATGGCTACTACCCCTTGTTTCCCGTCGCCCCTAAACACCATTATCCAATAACAACAAATTGATGACTCCAATGTTGTTTTGGCATATGCAATGGTAAATAAAAGAAAAAAGAAATCGCACTGTTAACAAAAATAAAATAAAACAACAATAATAATGTTTTTAGTAGTAGTAACAACAGTATTCTAAAGCAATTACAACAATTCCCTCGATACAGTGTTGTGTCGAAGAAAAACAAAAAAAAAACACAAAACTTTCTATAGGGAAGCAATAGAAATGCAACAAACATTGAATGGAAGAAATGGAAAAAAATATGCATTCAAACGAGAACGGAGAATTCGAACAGTAGAATGAATATGACCATTATATTGCAGCAGTACCGAGCAATTGCTTTAACTGTGCATCTTTCTAACTGTACAAGTGGCATTTTATTCAGTTTTGTTGCTAGTGCTTGGAATAAATGTTGCGACTTAAATGTTGTCCCTCTATCCCACTCCCAGCCTTAGCGACAAACAAAAGAATTGCATTGAGCCATGGCGCTGGTCCGTTTGTTGCATTGCTTGTTACATTGCTTTCCATTTATTTACTTGTAACGGTTTTTTTCTCTCCCGCTCTCCTTTAACAATAAAAAATTATTCAATTTCCTACTATTATTGCATTGTGTCGTTTTATATTCTAAGTTAGAAAATGCAAATGGGGTTTATAAAGAGTGGAAGGGGGGTAGAGAGTCACTAGTTGTTGAGAGTGATACGTTGGAAAACATTGGTTTAAATGTTACTTACTCATTGAGAGTATTCTCTGAAGAGACAAGTTGTGACATGAAGTGTTTTACGATGCCTACGTAATGTTATTAACCAATTTAATGCATACTTATGGGAGTTGCAGTTAAACGTGAAAGTTATATTTTATTGAAAAAGTATGCTACTATAGAAACTTTCTGCAAGAAAGAGAGGGAGTGCTTCGATAGAACCTTTCACAAAGTATTGGTGCTTCTATAGACTCTCTCTGAAAAAAGGGTGCTTCGATAGACCCTTTCTCAAAGAAAAGGTGCTTCGATAGGCCCTTTCTCAAAGAAAGGGTGCTTCCATAGACCCTTTCTCACAGATAGGGTGCTTCGATAGACCCTTTCTCAAAGAAAGGGTGCTTCGATAGACCCTTTCTCAAGGAAAGGGTGTTTCGATAGACCCTTTCTAAAAGAAAGGGTGCTTCGATAGGCCCTTTCTCAAAGTTAGGTTGCTTCGATAGACCCTTTCTTAAAGAAATGGTGCGTCGATAGACCCTTTCTCAAAGAAAGGGTGCTTTGATAGACCCTTTCTCAAAGAAAGGGTGCATCGATAGGCCCTTTCTCAAAGTTAGGGTGCTTCGATAGACCCTTTCTCAAAGAAAAGGGTGCTTCGATAGACCCGTTCTCAAAGAAAGGGTGCTTCGATAGACCCTTTCTCAAAGAAAGGGTGCTTCGATAGACCCTTTCTCAAAGAAAGGTTGCTTGGGTAGACCCCTTTATCAAAGAAAGGGTGCTTCGGTAGACCCTTTCTCAAAGAAAGGGTACTTCGATAGACCCTTTGTCAAAGAAAGGGAGCTTCGATAGACCCTTTGTCAAAGAAAGGGTGCTTCGATAGACCCTTTCTCAAAGAAAGGGTGCTTCGATAGACCCTTTCTCAAAGAAAGGGTGCTTCGATAGACCCTTTCTCAAAGAAAGTGTGCTTCGATAGACCGTTTCTCAAAGAAAGGGTGCTTCGATAGAACCTTCCTCAAAAAAAGGGTGCTTCGATAGAACCTTCCTCAAAAAAAGGGTGCTTCGATAGACCCTTTCTCAAAGAAAGGGTGCTTCGATAGACCCTTTCTCAAAGAAAGGTTGCTTGGGTAGACCCCTTTCTCAAAGAAAGGGTGCTTCGGTATACCTTTTCTCAAAGAAAGGGTGCTTCGATAGACCCTTTGTCAAAGAAAGGGTGCTTCGATAGACCCTTTGTCAAAGAAAGGGTGCTTCGATAGACCCTTTCTCAAAGAAAGGGTGCTTCGATAGACCCTTTCTCAAAGAAAGGGTGCTTCGATAGACCCTTTCTCAAAGAAAGTGTGCTTAGATAGACCCTTTCTCAAAGAAAGGGTGCTTCGATAGAACCTTCCTCAAAAAAGGGTGCTTCGATAGAACCTTCCTCAAAAAAAGGGTGCTTCGATAGACCCTTTCTCAAAGAAAGGGTGCTTCGATAGACCCTTTCTCAAAGAAAGGGTGCTTCGATAGACCCTTTTTCAAAGAAAGGGTGCTTCGATAGACTCTTTCTCAAAGAAAGGGTGCTTCGATAGACCCTTTTTCAAAGAAATGGTGCTTCGATAGAACCTTTCTCAAAAAAAGGGTGCTTCGATAGACCCTTTCTCAAAGAAAGGGTGCTTCGATAGACCCTTTCTCAAAGAAAGGTTGCTTCGATAGACCTTTCTCAAAGAAAGGGTGCTTCGATAGACCCTTTCCACAGATAGGGTGCTTCGATAGACCCTTTTCAAATAAAGGTTGCTTCGGTAGACCCTTTTCAAAGAAAGGTTGCTTCGGTAGACCCTTTCTCAATGATAGGGTGCTTCGATAGACCCTTTCCACAGATAGGGTGCTTCGATAGACCCTTTCTCAATGAAAGGGTGCTTCGATAGACCCTTTCTCAAAGAAAGGGTGCTTCGATAGACCCTTTCTCAAAGAAAGGGTGCTTCGATAGACCCTGCTCAAAGAAAGGGTGATTCGATAGACTCTTTCTCAAAGAAAGGGTGCTTCAATAGACCCTTTCTCAAAGAGAGGGTGCTTCAATAGACCCTTTCTCAAAGAAAGGTTGCTTCGGTAGACCCCTTTCTCAAAGAAAGGGTGATTCGATAGACTCTTTCTCAAAGAAAGGGTGCTTCAATAGACCCTTTCTCAAAGAGAGGGTGCTTCAATAGACCCTTTCTCAAAGAGAGGGTGCTTCAATAGACCCTTTCTCAAAGAAAGGTTGCTTCGGTGGACCCCTTTCTCAAAGAAAGGGTGCTTCGGTAGACCCTTTCTCAAAGAAAGGGTGCTTGGATAAACCCTTTCTCAAAGAAAGGGTGCTTCGATAGACCCTTTCTCAAAGAAAGGGTGCTTCGATAGACCCTCTCTCAAAGAAAGGGTGCTTCGGTAGACCCTTTCTCAAAGAAAGGGTGCTTCGATAGACCCATTCCCTAAGAAAGGGTGCTTCTTTAGACCCTTTCTCTAAGAAAGGGTGCTTCGATAGACCCTTTCTCAAAGAAAGGGTGCTTCGATAGACCCTCTCTCAAAGAAAGGGTGCTTCGATAGACCCTTTCTCAAAGAAAGGGTGCTTCGATAGACCCATTCCCTAAGAAAGGGTGCTTCGATAGACCCATTCCCTAAGAAAGGGTGCTTCTTTAGACCCTTTCTCTAAGAAAGGGTGTTTCTATAAACCCTTTCTCTAAGAGAGGGTGTTTCTATAAACCCTTTCTCCGAAAAAGGGTGCATCTATAAACCCTTTCTCCGAAAAAAGGTGCATCTATAAACCCTTTCTCTTAGAAAGTGTGCTTCTATAGACCCTTCCTCTGAGAAAGAGTGAAGCTATATACCCTTTTTCTAAGAAAGAATGCTTCTATAGACCCTTTTCTAAGAAATGGTACTTCTATAGACCCTTTCTCTACGAAAGGCTGCTTCTATAGACCCTTTTTCTATGAAAGGGTGCTTCAATAGACCCTTTCTCTACGAAAGGCTGCTTCTATAGACCCTTTTTCTATGAAAGGGTGCTTCAATAGACCCTTTCTCAAAGAAATGGTGCTTCGATAGGCCCTTTCTCAAAGAAATGGTGCTTCAATAGACCCTTTCTCCAAGAAAGGGTGTTTCGATAGACCGTTTCTCAAAGAAAGTGTGCTTTGATAGACCCTTTCTTGAGAAGGGTGATTCTATAGAGTCTTTTTTTTGAAAAAGGCTGCATCTATGGACCCTTTCTCTTAGAAAGTGTGCTTCTGTAGACACTTTCTCTAAGAAAGGGTGTTTCTACAGACCCTTTCTCTAAGAAAGGGTGCTTCTATAGGCACTTTCTCTTAAAAAGGGTGCTTCTATAGACTCTTTTTCTAAGAAAGGGAGCTGCTATAGACACCTTTTCTAAGAAATGGTGCTTCTATAGACCCTTTCTATAAGAAAGGGTGCTTCCATAGACCTTTATCTAAGAAAGGGTGCTTCCGTAGACCTTTATCTAAGATAGGGTGCTTCTATAGACCCTTTATCTGAGAAAGAGTGCTGCCGTAGACCTTTATCTAAAAAGGGTGCCAATCGCTGCTGTAGACCCTATCTCTAAGAAAGGGTGCATATGTTTAGGCGTCATTTAATTTAAACAAAAATTAAATTCTCTGTGGCATTTAGCAACCATTTCCAAATGGTCAGATTTTCAAGTCAGCATCTAAAAACCTTCAATCACTACTTTTTCAATAATAATTTGTCTGCACTGCCATTGAAATAAAGTAGACATTTTGAAATTATAGTTAAATGTTATCTCTAATAATGGCTGAACATCCACACACAGTCATCACCACAACCAAAAGGGACAATTATTGTTGTCGTCTACTCTTATGTGTGTCTGTGTGTACTTAACAAAGAGTGTGTGGCTGTTTAAGTCTGCCTTCCTACAACTACAAACAAGTTGTGACAACTTGTTTTACTGCTTACATCCGGTACTTTTCAACTTTTCAGAACTCATTTCCGTTTGACTATGGTTACGCTTGTATGGATGGGAGTCCTCTGATTTGGTTGGCCCCCAAAAACATTTTGGTAGCAAAAGGAATGGTATGACAAATGAGTGGGTGTGTGTGTTTTGCATAAGCTTTTGCGTTGCCAGTTTCCCAATATGGAAAAGCTATTAAATAGGAGTCATTAAAAACATAACATGACAAAAGTTTTAGAGCAAAAAAAATCTCTTCTCTCTTTGTGTTGGAAATTTTGAATAGATGATGAAATCTATTTTTCCACACAAAAACTGTCTGCAAAGTTCATTGGGTATTTTTAGTTTTTTTGTTTTGGGGGGAAGAGAGAGTTTTTGTGGGAGGAAGCAAGTCATCAGGGATAATGTGTTGAGTTTCGGCCATTGGTTGATCTGGCAATTTTTTTTTCTGCTGCTGTGAGGAAATGGGTTTTTATGAATAAATATTTGAATTTGCAAATTTTGTCAGCTTTTGTAGGAAAAATATTTAGAAAAATTCAGATTGGTCCATTAGGGGTTACTTAGAAAAGGAAGTCTAAATTGAGAATGTAAAGAAAAAGTGACATGAGAATGATTATGAAATATTTGACAATGAACATTATTTTAAACGTAGTTTAAATGCAAGTTTTCGTGAAAATGGTTATATTTTGTTAAGTATAGTTTAAGGGTTTTTAGGATGTTAATAAAATATTTTTCATAAGATTAAATTAGCTAGGAAATTTCGATTTAAAAGCACCTATTATTCCAGAAAGGATTTGTAGAAGCACCCTTTCTTTTAGAACGGTAGATAGAAGCACCCTTTCTTCCAGAAAGGGTCTATGGAAGAACTCTGTCTTTCAGAAAGGGTCTATAGAAGCACCCTGTCTTACAGAAAGGGTCTATAGAAGAACCCTGTCTTTCAGAAAGGGTATATAAAAGCACGAGTTCTTTCAGGAAGGGTCTATAGAAGAACCCCTTTTTTCAAAAATGGTCTATAGAGGCACTCTTTCATTGAGAAGAGTTTTTAGAAGCACTCATTCTTTAAGAAAATTTTTTAGAAGCACTCTTGCAGAAAGGGTTATAGAAGCACGCTTTCTTCCAGAAAGGGTTATAGAAGCACCCTGTCTTTCAGTAAGGGTGTATAGAAGAACCCTTCCTTTCAGAAAGGGTCTATAGAAACATACAAGCACTCTGTCTTTCAGAAAGGGTATATAGAAGCACCCTGTCTTTCAGAGAGGGTATATAGAAGAACCCTTCCTTTCCGAAAGGGTCTATAGAAACATAGAAGCACTCTGTCTTTCAGAAAGGGTCTATAGAAACATAGAAGCACTCTGTCTTTCAGAAAGGGTCTATAGAAACATAGAAGCACTCTGTCTTTCAGAAAGGGTCTATAGAAACATTGAAGCACTCTGTCTTTCAGAAAGGGTCTATAGAAACATAGAAGCACTCTGTCTTTCAGAAAGGGTCTATAGAAACATAAAAGCACTCTGTCTTTCAGAAAGGGTCTATAGAAACATAGAAGCACTCTGTCTTTCAGAAAGGGTCTATAGAAACATTGAAGCACTCTGTCTTTCAGAAAGGGTCTATAGAAACATAGAAGCACTCTGTCTTTCAGAAAGGGTCTATAGAAACATAGAAGCACTCTGTCTTTCAGAAAAGGTCCATAGAAGCACCCTTTCTTTCAGAAAAGGTCCATAGAAGCACCCTTTCTTTCAGAAAAGGTCCATAGAAGCACCCTTTCTTTCAGAAAAGGTCCATAGAAGCACCCTTTCTTTCAGAAAAGGTCCATAGAAGCACCCTTTCTTTCAGAAAAGGTCCATAGAGGCACCCTTTCTTTCATAAAAGGTCCATAGAAGCACCCTTTCTTTCAGAAAAGGTCCATAGAAGCACCCTTTCTTTCAGAAAAGGTCCATAGAAGCACCCTTTCTTTCAGAAAAGGTCCATAGAAGCACCCTTTCTTTCAGAAAAGGTCCATAGAAGCACCCTTTCTTTCAGAAAAGGTCCATAGAAGCACCCTTTCTTTCAGAAAAGGTCAATAGAAGCTCCCTTTCTTTCAGAAAAGGTACATAGAAGCACCCTTTCTTTCAGAAAAGGTCCATAGAAGCACCCTTTCTTTCAGAAAAGGTCCATAGAAGCACCCTTTCTTTCAGAAAAGGTCCATAGAAGCACCCTTTCTTTCAGAAAAGGTCCATAGAAGCACCCTTTCTTTCAGAAAAGGTCCATAGAAGCAACCTTTCTTTCAGAAAAGGTCCATAGAAGCAACCTTTCTTTCAGAAAAGGTCCATAGAAGCAACCTTTCTTTCAGAAAAGGTCCATAGAAGCAACCTTTCTTTCAGAAAAGGTCCATAGAAGCACCCTTTCTTTCAGAAAAGGTCCATAGAAGCACCCTTTCTTTCAGAAAAGGTCCATAGAAGCACCCTTTCGTTCAGAAAAGGTCCATAGAAGCACCCTTTCTTTCAGAAAAGGTCCATAGAAGCACCCTTTCTTTCAGAAAAGGTCCATAGAAGCAACCTTTCTTTCAGAAAAGGTCCATAGAAGCACCCTTTCTTTCAGAAAAGGTCCATAGAAGCACCCTTTCTTTCAGAAAAGGTCCATAGAAGCAACCTTTCTTTCAGAAAAGGTCCATAGAAGCACCCTTTCTTTCAGAAAAGGTCCATAGAAGCACCCTTTCTTTCAGAAAAGGTCCATAGAAGCACCCTTTCTTTCAGAAAAGGTCCATAGAGGCACCCTTTCTTTCAGAAAAGGTCCATAGAAGCACCCTTTCTTTCAGAAAAGGTCCATATAAGCACCCTTTCTTTCAGAAAAGGTCCATAGAAGTACCCTTTCTTTCAAAAAAGGTCCATAGAAGCACCCTTTCTTTCAGAAAAGGTTCATAGAAGCACCATTTCTCTCAGAAAAGGTCCATAGAAGCACCCTTTCTTTCAGAAAAGGTCCATAGAAGCACCCTTTCTTTCAGAAAAGGTCCATAGAAGCACCCTTTCTTTCAGAACAGGTCCATAGAAGCACCCTTTCTTTCAGAAAAGGTCCATATTAGCACCCTTTCTTTCAGAAAAAGTCCATAGAAGCACCCTTCCTTTCAGAAAGGTTCAACAGCAGCACCCTTTCTTTCCGAAAGTGTCTATAGAAGCACCCCTTCTTTCAGAAAGGCTGTATAGAAGCAGCCTTTCTTTCAGGATGGGTCCATAGAAGCACCCTTTTTCTCAGAATGGGTCCATAGAAGCACCCTTTCTTCTCGAAATAATTGCTGATATTTTTCCTTAAAACCCATGTTCAACCTCCTTCCTTTGTTGGTGATACAAACACATAATTTATTTATATTACACCCTAAAAGTATGCAGCAAACATTTAATAATTCGAACTTTTTTGTTATCTCAATATTATTGCAGGTCATCCCACCGTTGTGGCACGCAATACCACTCCCGTTGCATATCCCGGTTCACCACTACATTTATCCGTGGAATTTTGTGCCAATCCTCCCGCGCATGCTGCCAGATGGTTGCATGGCGATCGGGTTTATACGCCGGGTAATCAATATGGCAACACCGTGCTGGCCTACGGATTTACGGTAAGTTAAGAAAAACATCAGATTCCTTTGATTTTGAGATAAGAAAATTTGTATCTTCTGTTACAGGATCTTCCCACCCCATTTTGCAAAGAAGCCCGCCTTACCTATGTCAGTATGCATGAAAGAGTTCCTCGTACATTCTATTTTATTGTTTCCTCACCGGGTGGTGTGGCAGAGGCGGTGATAAAAGTTAACTTCACTCTGCGCTATAGGCCACTGGCAAATGTCATCGATGAAGAAGAGGAGGAATTAAGTGAACCAGAGGAAATACATTTCCCCGTGTTTGGTACTAACAATGCGGTAAAGGCCCAGTGGCGATTTTGGTGTTTAGTAAATCTTTTGTGGTTAAGATTTTTTGTTTAAATGGAAAATCGTTGAAAAAATAGCAATTAAATTGTGAATAATTTTTCTTAGTTACTTTTTGAGTTTTTGTAATTTTTAAGCCTAAAACTATGCTACCATAATTTTAATAAAGAAAAAACCTATAAAACTTAGCTATTTATATACTACTACACTGTGTCTACTATTAAGCTATCATATGATATTAACATGGAAACCCCTAAAAGTATGCAGCAAACATTCTTGACATTTGTTAAAAATAAGCATAAAAGTATGCAATAAAAACACATTATTAAATAATGTAAATTACATACATACAAAACTCTTGCTCTATCTTTCACATAGCTATCACTCTCTCATACTCTCTTGATAATTTTCTTAAACTTATTTTTATGTGTAAAAACATTTAAAAAAAACGCCAAATTAAAACTCAAATTGTGTAAATTATTTTAGTTCCTCTCTTTTGAAAACTTTTTCACACTAAAAATAATTTTGAAAATTAACATAAATTTTATTGATAATATTTAAAATTAAATATTATAAAGAAAATAAAAACTAAAATTAAAAATGTAATATTTAATTTTATTTATTATAAATAAAAAAAAAAATATTGTATATTTGATATTGAAAAAAATTAAAATGGCCAAAAAGAGATTAACGAATGTATAAAATAAATTACTTTAAAATATTACAACAAAAACCTATTTTGTTTTTATATACTTTTTTGTTTTAATTTATTGAATAAATATACCAAACAAAAGATATGAGTAAAATAATCAAAAATGACTGATTTTTTTTGTTAAAACGGAAAAAAATAATAAAAAATTAAAATTTTTGTATAATATTATTATGTCATATAAATTGTATTGTATTTATTTGTTTATTTATATAAGTTTATAATGTATGAATATAGTGTAACTTTTAATAACTTATTTTGTATACATCAACAAACCAATTCCTTCCATTCGATTAGTAAACCAATCAACCAACCAACAAATCCAAACCAAACCAATGTGAAAATTATGAAACACAAAAACAAAATTATGTATTAAATTATTTTTAATGTGTTAGTTTTTAGGAAACAAAAAAGAAAATTGTTTATAATGAAATATGTTAAAAATTAATAAAGCAAAAAAACAATGAACATAATTTATTTAAATATAGTTTTAAAAACTTTTTTAAAGAGGGTTCTTCATAAATTAGCAAAAATTTTACATGCTTTTCAGAAACTCAAACATTTGACACAATCTATCCGAACATACAATCATCTTCTCATCATGTACATCTCCGCCTTACGGCACTCCTGATAGCCCCACTAATTTTTAGGTGGCGGTTTTTATACCCAATTATTAAGTCTTCTGCTAATTGAAGTTAGCATATCAATTTTAGCAATTATGCTTCCATATCGTTGGGACAAGAAGTGACCTCCCTCTTCCACCATGTGGGCAATTTGAGCGAAGTATGCGACTGCTATCTTCTAAGATTCCACTTTTGATCGTCCTGCTTTATATCGGTCTTTTACTTTGCACGTATATTCACTGGATCATAAGCTTCTTCTCATTTATAAAAAATTAAGACATTCCAGATGCAGCTTCGTAAAATATTCTTCCAAACGGTTTGTCAAAATTAGCGGCTTATACGTCTTTTGTGGTTTTTATGAACAGGATATTGGTTATTTAGGGGTCACCAATTTCACGCCTCGTTGATAATGTGTCTCAATTTCTTCGACGTTTTCTTCCAGACTTTGTCCTCGATGCGCCACGTGACTGGTTCACTTAGTTGATTTTTTAGGAGAGTTTTCGTACCAACTTAACTATAATTTGTCATTTACGGTTCCCACACGGAGGAAAAAAACATCTCTCTAACATATGTCCCAAACTTATTTTTCAGCAAACATATATTTGTTTGCTATCAGTCCCAAACATAACATATATTTTTTGGTCCTGCCAACAACTACAGTCGGACCTCGATTATCCGTGATGGTAGGGACCGAAGGCATTATGGATAATCGATTTTCCCGGATAATGGAGGCAATGCTTTTATGTAGTTTTTAAACATATTTTTAAGTAAAAATGACATAATATTGTACAATTATATGAAAATCTGCAATTTTTATTAAATTTGTTAAGGTAATCCACCAAATTTTAGAAGGTTACATAATATCATCATCATCAGATTCATCTGAATTGACTTGTCCCATGGTTTTTGTGATACCATAAATACACAAATTGCGTAATACGGTAGAATTTCCAGTTTTCGTTTGTTTACCTTTTGTTTGATTAGTCAAATTAATTGGAAAGTGTGTTTTACTACCGGGCCATGAAGTTTATAACGAAAAATAGAAGAAATGGAAAAAAGTCCAACATTGCTTTTCTATCACGGATAATGGAGGTTCCCGGATAATCGATTCACGGATAATCGAGGTTCAACTGTATATGTTTGGGTGCAAACAAATATTTTTTTGGGTGCAAACAAATACAAACCCAAAAGCCACAAAAAACAAACACATGCAGCAGTGGGCGCTTTGTGAGAGCAAGGGAGCGTAAATTTCAGTGTGAAACACATTGAAATGTATGCTCACTTGCTCTCAGTAAGGTTAAAAAACAGTCCTATTATGACCGTTGGATTGTCAACAATATTTCCTAAAATCCTCGGTACATATTCAGATCAATCGAAGCCCACTGAAGAAATAGTTCACCTTTAGAAAGACTATTTATTTATTATGTTTCTCCAGTTTCAGATCAATTGAGAGTCACTAAAAATGTATTTTATCTCCAGAAGGACCTTTGAAATGGGGTTTCTATATCTAGAAGGACCATTAAGGGACCTTCTACGGCCAGAAGGTCCATTTTTTAAAAATCCTTGATAATAGTTCAATTGAAACACGGCCCACTGAAGGTTTTCAATTTCTAGAAGGATCCTTCAAGTGGTTCTCGATTCTGGAAGGAACCTGAAATAGGTCTTCTATACCTATAAAGATCGATATTTGATGGAGCCTCAACAACATTTCTAAAAAATTTCAATAATAATTTATATCTGTAAAGGCCCTCTGAAGGGGTATTGGGCCCTGTAGTGAAATTCTGTAATTAATTTTTCCAGAGACCGACACAAATCGGTGAAATTTAAATGTTTATAATTTTGACTATAAAATGTTGTGGTCGTTAAGTCATACCGATAAGCTTTTCATTCATAATTATGCATTTTAAGTTGATCGATCTTCGTCCGAACCTCAAAAAATGGGTTATAGAGTCGTCTGGATGGAATTAAAGGGATCTGTATATATTGGGTGCCACCGTAGTGCAATGGTATGTACACCCGCCTTGCACGCTGAAGTTAGTGGGTTCGATTCCCTGGCCAGGCAACATCAAACATTTTCAACGGTGGCAAATACCCCTCAATAATGTTGGCGACCTTTTCTAAGTATTTCAGCCATAAAAAACTTTCAACAAGTGGTGTCTTTGGACACGCCGTTCGGACTCGGCATTAAATTGTAGATCCCATATCATAGAGCCAATATTAATAGGGGTGCACTCATTGATATGAGAGAAGTCTCCCTTGTTCCTTCCGGGATGTTTGTGGAACAATTATAATATAATTGTTCCACACATTATGTATATCTACTCATCGAACGACCCACTGAAGGCGTTTTCAGATCAATCAAAGTTTACTGGAGGAGCCTTCTTTCACTATAAGGCCAACTGAAGGGGTCATTAGAAGGTCCATTGCGAAAATGATCACTAAAGAAACTCACAGAAGGTACCATTGTAGGCGTCTGCAGATCAATTAAGACTCATTGAAGTGGGTTTTATTTATAGAAGACCTACTGATGACGTATTTTTTCCTATAAGCCGCACTGAAGTGGTCTTTTATGTTAAAATGGACCATTCAGAGGTCTGCCATATCTAGATGATTCTTTGAAGAAAGTTTTACCTCTCATTTAAAGGGTTTCTATCACTGCGAGGGAGATTTATGGAAGGGCCCATTTTCCTAAAGACCCCCTAAAGAGGTCGACTATCACTAGAAGATTAAAAATGTCTTTCCTGTATAGCAAATCAATTTAAAAGGTACTCTTTTCTAGAAGAAGTTTTCAAAGGTAATCCCTGCAATGAAGATTCATAGGGGTTACCGTGACGGAGTCTAAATCGCACATTGGCGATGGCATTTTTCTCTAGACCCACAGAGAGGCCCATTTTTATGTATATTATATCTAGATGGTTCTTGGAAGGAATTTTTATTATTTCAAAACATTTTATAGATATCCTCTGCATTGAAAAACCATTTACAAGGGTTCTGCCACTAAAAGGAACATTGAAGGGGTCATCTCTGCAAGGAAGATTCATCGGAGAGCCCAGTAAAGGCACTTTAATTTAAAGAAAACACCCTGGAAAGATCCTCTTACACTAGAATGTCCATTGAAGAGATCTTCTCTGTATAAAAAAAAAATAATTTAAAGGGGCCTCCAGTTTTGAAGCTGTAATCTATGCATAGAAGAATCCCACAGAAACTGACTTTTAGGGAGTCTGTACTATTTTGAAGTACCATTGAAAGAAGTTTGGATATAGAAGACACAGGTCTCTTCCCTCATAGAAAAATCAATTTATAGGGTCCGCTATTACTAGAAGTTGTTTGGAGAGGGCCCACTGAAATGACATTTTGGTTGCGTGTTATATCTTGAGGTTCATTAAAGAAATTTTAATATTCTCAATTTGATGCGTCCTCTACTACTAAGCGAAACATTAAGGGACATCATATCTGCAAAAAGTTTATTTGGGGGTCCAAGGAAAGCATTTTATTTTCAAAATACTAAATAAATTGATCTTCTTTCATTAGAAGGCCTATTGGAGGGACCAACTTTTCAAAGGGATCATTGAAGGACATATTCATAATGTTTTTTTTTTCTAGAAGAACTATTAAAAACGTATTTAGCTCTACTCGTATAAGAATCATTGAAGACTATTAAATATAAAATCCATATATTGGGATATCTGTTGTATAGAAATACAGACATAAGAGGTATTTTTGAAGGGACTTTCTTTTTATAGAAGACCCATTAATGCGACGTTACCGCTATAAAAGACTCACTTAAGGGGCTTTCTCTTATACATAAAAAACTTTAACCATTTGATAAAAAAATTCAAAGATTCAATCAAAAATTTATCGATTTTCCGGCGATAAAAAATTGTTATATTGCCAAAATTAGATCTAATTTTTTGATCACAAAGTAAAAATATCTGTGATCAAATATTTCACATGTTGACAAAAATATTTATCAAAATATTCCACATTGTCAATATGTGAAATATTTTATATGTTCAATATAAAAAAATTAATAAAAATTTTAGTCAATATGTGAAATATTTTATCAGTTGTATTTTTACTTTGTGATCAAATAATTTTATCGAATTTCGTCAATATGATAATTTTTTTATCGCCGGATTTTTTTCTGTTTAGAAGACCCATTGTTGTGTTTTTCTTAGTACATGAGGACCATTGAAGCGGCGTCACCCCTATGGAATACCCATTTAAATGTCTTATTGGTGCTACCGTTATAGTATGGTAAAACCATCCGCCATACACACAGTAAGTTGGTTTGATTCCCAGGCCCGATAACATCACATTTTTTACAGTGATAAGGTGCTTGAATTTTTTAATATCTTTATCGTACATCCATAGACCCTAGGCGTGTTTTTTTAAATTTCCATCGTCCATCTATATGCCCTTAGGCCTGGATTTTTTTTTAAATATTTGTTATCAATCATCTGTAGGCCATTAGACGCCGATTTCTTTAATATTTTTTATCTTCCATTTACATGCCCTTATGCGTGGATTTTTCAAATATTTTGTGTCTTCCATCTATGGGCCCTTAGGCGTGAATTTTTTAATATTTTGTATCGTTTATTTATAGATCTCTAGGCATGGATTTTTTCATATTTTGTATCGTCCATTTAGAGATCTCTAGGCATGGATTTTTAAACATTTTTATCGTCCATTTATAGGCTCTTAGTCGTGGACTTTTAAAATATTTTTATCTTCAATCTATATGCCCATAAGCCTGGATTTTTTAAGTATTTTTATGATCCATCTATAAGCCCTTAGGTGTGGATATTTTTATCGTCCATCGTTCAACCCAAGTAAATTTTTGGCAAAGTTTTTCATGGCTTTTACACAGTTCCTAACTGATTTCTCCTGAAATTTGCCTACATTTTGAAGAACCCTCTGCTTTAAACAAATCAAATTCACAACACAACCCTGCCATGTATATAATAAAACAATCAAATTGCTCAATATTTCATTAAAAAAGTTTTAATATTAAAAATACCCCAAATACCCAAGAAAGTAACAAAAAAGAAACATTGAAGTAGCAAACATTTAGAAGATATTGTAAATGTTGTTGAAATTATTTTACAAAAAACAAAAACGAAAACGACAAAAAACATGAGAAACTAAACCCCAAAATAAATAAACTCCAATTAGGAAGTAGTTAAAATAAATAAACAAAAATATAAAGAACAACCAAACCAAGTAACCAAAACCAAACAAAAACTTACTTTATGGAAAAATGACAAAAAGCCCCCAACAAAATATGGAACAGCTTAATTATTGTTTTTAGATGTAAAAAATAAGTATATTTGTGTGCGTCTGCAAGGACAAAATCAAAGCAAACAAACAAAACACTGGCCAAAACATACAACTACAACAACTATTGTAATATAAAATTTCATAAGTTAGACAAAGCAGAAACTAAACTAATGTATAAAAAACCAAACTATCAGCTTTTGTATTAAAAACACAATTTTCATACTTTAGTAATAAAAACAAAAAATATATATAAATAAATAAAATGAAATAAAGCAAAAAAGAAACAAATATAACAAACGCCAATTTTATGTTAAAAATAAAAACAAATGAATTCAAAATTCAATTATGTTAAACAAAGAGGAAGAAAATTACATAGCAAGCAAGTTAAAGAAAAAAACAACAATTTAAGTATAAGGAACAAAAAATAAAACAAAAGTATTATTAAAATAAAAAAATAAACAAAAAGAAACACACGTCGTAATGTTAACTATAATTAAATAAAACTAAAAAAGTATATAAATTATTAATATTAAAAAAAGAACTAATAATAACAAAAAAAATATATTTATTATTTACAAGCCAAAATAAAAACGAAAACAATTTATTATAAATGTATATTAAAAAAATGACAAAACAAAATTCAATCATAAAACATTCATTTTTATTTTTCTATTTTCATTTCACCCCATTATTGTGTAAGTGTATTATGATTTTGTAATGTTTTCTAAGTTTTTATTATTAAATATTAAAATAAAAAATAAACATAAAACAAACCCAAAACAATTTCAATGTGCAGAAACCAAGTTCAATTCCCATAGTAAAAAAGTTTGCCAACAATTAAAGCAAAATAAGATAATAAAAAATCTTAGTATTATTTATAAAAACCCCACAATTGAAAGCATTGCCATTGGTGGTAACCAAAACATAAAAAAAAATCCAACAAAATTGACAAAATATTATATATATTCCCCCCACAACAAAACAAAGAAAAATATATATACAATGTATAATATAAATATATTAACAAATAAGAAGATGAAAAAAAAACGAAAAATTATCGAATGATTTTTGAGAAGAAAAAAAGAAAGAAAAAATAAATAAAATGCCATTATCAAACAGAAATAAAAATATGTGTGTATTTGTTTACAAATGGTAAAGCATTGCAGAGGTAAGAATTATGACAATGAAGTATTAAATACATACATATAATTCTCATTAACCCCGAATGATCTAGGGAGACTTCTCTCATATCAATGAGTGCGACCCGAGTCATATTAACTCAACGGTAAGGAAACCTCTTTTTGTCACTGAGTCCTATCGTCGTGTCTTAAGCGGGCGTCCTTACTTTATTCTTTAAAAAATCTACGTTTATTTCTCTGACGGACGTTGTAAAAATATTCTTTAAAAAATCTACGTTACTTGCTATGTTTTCGTTCTAAAAAAATATTTTTAAAAGATCCATGTTTATTGCTATGTTTTCGTTAAAAAAAAAAAAAATAAAAGAAAAAAATTTATTGCCGTGATGGTCGTTGAAAAAATACTCTTTAACAAATCCACGTTTATTGCTGTGATGGTCATTGAAAAAATAATCTTTAAAATATCCACGTTTATTGCTGTGATGGTCGTTGAAAAAATATTCTTTAAAATATCTACGTTTATTGCTGTGATGGTCTTTGAAGAAAATATCTTTAAAAAATCCAAGTTTATTGATGTGATGGTCGTTAAATGATGGACGTTGAAAAAATATTCTTTAAAAATCCACGTTTATTGATCTGATAGTCGTTGAAAAAATATTCTTTAAAAAATCTACGCTTATTGCTCTGATGGACGTTGAAAAAATATTTTTGAAAAGTCTACATTTATTGCTGTGATGGTCGTTGAAAAATATTCTTTAAAAATCTAAGTTTATTGATATGATGGTCGTTGAAAAAATATTCTTTAAAATATCCACGATAATTGCTGTGATGGTCGTTGAAAAAAATTCTTTAAAAAATCCACGTTTATTGATCTGATGGTCGTTAAAAAATATTCTTTAAAAAATCTAGGCTTATTGTTCTGATGGTCGTTGAAAAAATATTCTTTAAAATATCCAGGTTTACTGCTGTGGTGGTGGTTGAAAAAAATTTCAAAAGATCCACGTTTATTGCTGTGATGGTCGTTGAAAACATACTCTTTAAAAAATCTACGTTTTTTGCTGTGATGATCGTTGAAAAAAATTCTTTAAAAAATCCACGTTTATTGATCTGATGGTCGTTAAAAAAATATTTATAAAAAAATCCACGCTTATTGCTCTAATGGACGTTGAAAAAATATTCTTTAAAAATCCATTTTCTTTTAAGTTTAATATATATATATATATATATACTAGCAACGTGCCCGCTACTTCGTATGCGGAAAGGATATAAAAAAACAAATAAACAATATATAATATGGAAATGGCGAACACTGAAAATTGTATTGTACTTATACCAATTTTAATCAATATTTATTGTTATTTTAGTACTGTTCGTACCGCTTTAGTTTGATTTTCAAATAGGTCAGCCGTATCTCACCCACATGTTAACAGCTAGACCAACATTGTACACCAATACTCACACTAAATTCAAAAACTACAGATTCCAGCACTGTCCCTACACCCAATAGTACGATTTTCTAAAACTTCACTTCACCAGTAACCTTAATTCCAAAAAAACAGGATTCCAGCGCTATCGGTGCACTCAAATTGTACCATTTGGTATATTTCGTGGCCATAAGTACGAATTTCAAAAACTACCTCCATGTCTCAATCCTACACTCCTATCGTAGTATTACCAAATTCCAGGATTCCAGCTCTATCCGTTCCCCCAAATACCCACTGTACCAAATTCAGTACCACAAGTACGAATTTCCAAAACTACCTTAATCCTATACTCCAACAGTAATCTCAATTCCAGATTTAAGGATTCCAGGTTTAATCGTTCACTCAAATCCAAATTGTACCAAATTTAATACCATTTAGTACTTTTCGTACCCATAAGTACGAATTTCCAAAACTACCTCAATCCTACACTTCAACAATAATCTCAATTCCAAATTTCAGGATTCCAGATTCCAAATCCCAACTGTACCAAATTTAATACTTTTCGTTCCCATAAGTACGAATTTCTTAAACTACCACAATCCTACACTCCAACAGAAATCTCAATTCCACATTACAGGATTCTGGGTCTATTCGTTGACCCAAATCCAAATTATACCAAATTTAGTGCTTTTTGTATCCATAAGTACGAATTTCCTACACTTCAACATTAATCTCAGTTACGAATTTAAGGTTTCCAGCTCTATTCGTTCACCCAAATCCCAACTGTATCAATGTTAATTCGAAATTTCAGGGCTACAGCTCTATCCGTTCACACTAAATCTAAATTGTACCAAATTTAGCACCACTTAGTACTCTTCGTAACCTTAAGTACGAATTTTCTAAACAACTTCCATTCTACCATCCAACAGTAGCCAATCTTATACTCCAGCAGCAATTTTTATTCCAACTTTCAGAAATTCAGCTCTATCCGATGACCCAACTCTTAATTGTACCAAATTTATTACTTTTCGTAACCCATAAGTATGAATTTCCAAATAATCTCCATCCCATACTACATCAATCTTAATTCAAAATTTCAGGATTCCAGCTCTATCCGTTCAACCTAAATCCAAATTGTATAATATTTAGTACCATATGGTACTTGTCGTACCCAGAAGTACGAATTTTGAAAACTACTTCCATTCTACTCTCTAACAGTATCTTTAATTCAAAATTTCTGGATTCCAGTTCCATTCGCTCAACCTAAATCCAAATTGTACACAATTTAGTACTTGTCGTACCCATAAGTACGAATTTTCAAAACTGCTTCCATTCTGCTCTCCAATTGCAGCCTTAATTCAATTTTCAGGATTCCAGCTCTATCCGTTCGCCCAAATCGTAATTGTACCAAATTTAGTACCATTTAGTACTTTTCGTACCCATAAGTACGAATTTTCCATACTACTTCCATTCTACACACCAAGAGTAAACATCGTTCAAACTTTCAGGATTACATCTCTATCCGTTAGACCAAAGTCTAATTGTACTACATTTAGTACTTTTTGTACCCATAAGTACGATTTTCAAAACTACTTCCATTCTACACTTCAACCGTAACCTTAATTCCAAATCGCAGGATCCGTTCACCCAAATCCGAATTGTACTAAATTTAGTACGATTTAGTACTTTTCGTATCCATAAGTACACATTTCCAAAACTACCTCCATATCTCAAACCTACATCCCAAAAGTAGTCTTATTTCAAAATTTCAGGATTCCAGCTTTATCTGTTCATCCAAATTGTACCAAATTTAGTACTTTTCGTACACATGAGTACACGTTTCCAAAGCTACCTCCTTTTATGAACCCTTCTTCTCAATATTGATTCTCATTCCAAATTTCAAAGTTTTGACTCTACCCGTTCGCATAATACGAAGTGGTACCAAATTTAGTATATTTTAGTACTGTTCGCACAATTATAGTTAAACATATTTAAATCCTACACTCCAACAGTAATCTCAATTCCGAATTTCTGCATTCCAGCTCTAATCGTTCGTTTCAAATCCAAATTGTACCAAATGTAGTACTTTTAGTAAACATAAGTACGAATTTCCAAAAATACCCCTATATCTCAAGCCTTCACTTCAACAATAATCTTAATTCCAAATTTCAAGTTTCCAGCTGTATCCGTTCACCCAAATCCAAATTTAGTACCATTTATTACTTTTCGTACACATAAGTACGAATTTCCAAAACCACCCCAAATGTTTCAATCCTACACTCCAACAGTAATCTTAATTCCAAATTTCTTGATTCCACCTCTATCCGTTGAGTCAAACTCAAATTGTACCAAATTTAGTACCATTTAGTACTTTTCGTAAACATAAGTTCGAATTTCTAAAACTACTCCCCATATTTCAATCCTACACTCCAACAGTAATCTTAATTCCAAATTTCTTGAGTCCAGCTCTATTCGTTCCGTAAAATCTAAATTGTACCAAATTTAGTACCATTTAGTACTTTTCGTAAACATAAGGACGAATTTCTAAAACTTCCACCATATCGCAATCCTATACATCAACGGTAATCTTAATTCCAAACTTCAAGTTTCCAGCTGTATCCTTTCACCCAAATCCAAATTTACTACCATTTAGTACTTTCCGCACATATAAGTACGGATTTCCAAAAGTACACCCATATTTAAATCCTACACTCCAACAGTAATCTTAATTCCAAATTTCTGGATTCCAGCTCTATCCGTTCGGTCAAATCCAAATTGTACCAAATTTAGTACCATTTAGTATTTTTCGTACACATAAGTATGAATTTCCAAAAGTACCCCCCATATTTAAATCCTACACTCCCACAGTAATCTTAATTCCAAATTTCTGGATTCCAGCTCTATCCGTTCGGTCAAATCCAAATTGTACCAAATTTAGTACCATTTAGTACTTTTCGTACACATAAGTATGAATTTCCAAAAGTACCCCCCATATTTAAATCCTACACTCCCACAGTAATCTTAATTCCAAATTTCTGGATTTCAGCTCTATCCGTTCGGTCAAATCCAAATTGTACCAAATTTAGTACCATTTAGTACTTTTCGTACACATAAGTACGAATTGCCAAAAGTATCCCCGTACTTTTATCATACACTTCAACAGTAATCATAATTCCAAATTCAGGTTTCTAGCTCTATCCGTTCACCCAAAGCCAAGTTGTACTAAATTTAGTAGCATTTAGTGCTTCATACACATAAGTACGAATTTCCAAAACCATTTCCTTATATCAACACCACTTCCCAAACTTGACTCCCATACCAAATTTCAAGATTCTAGCTTTATCCATTAAAAATATGCAAATGGTACCAAATTTAGTAACTTTTAGTACTTTTCGTACACTTATAGATTGAATTTCCAAAAACCCTTTGGTACATCCTTCTAACTCATCATCAGTGACCCTTGTTAAATCTGTTCACGCAAATACAACTTGTATCGAATTTAGTACCATTTAGCACTGCTTCGTGCATATTAAAACGATTTTCCAAAGCTACCTCCTCGTCAATTCTAGATTCCAACAGTAATCTTAATTCCAAATTTCAGGATTCCAGCTCTATCCGTTCACCCAAATCCAAAGTGTACTAAATTTAGTATCATTTATTATTTTTCGTGCACATATAGTTCGAATTTCCAAAAACTTTTCCTTTCCTTACTTTCCATTAGTGACCCTCTTTCCAAATTTCAGGATTCCAACCCAATCCGTACACCCAAATTAAAATTGTACTAAATTTAGTACCATTTCGTACTTTTCGTACGCTTATAGTTCGGCCCTCATTCAAAATTTCAGGATTCCAGCTCTATCCGTTCACTCAAATCTAAATTGTACTAAATTTGGTACCATTTAGTACTTTTCGTACACTTATAGTTCGAATTTCCAAAAACCTTTCATAGTTACCCTTCATCAGTGACCCTCATTCCATATTTCGGGATTCCAGCTCTATCTGTTCACCCAAATCCAATTTGTACTAAATTTAGTACCATTTCGTACTTTTCGTACCCTAATAGTTCGAATTTTCAAAAACCTGTCATTGTTACTCTTCATCAGTGGCCCTCATTTAAAATTTCAGGATTCCAGCTCTATCCGTTCACCCAAATCCAAGTTGTATTTAATTTATTACCATTTAGTACTTTTCATACACATTAGTACGATTTTCCAAAACCATTTAATTACATCAACACCACTTCCCAACCTTGATTTCAATACCAAATTCCATGGTTCTAGCTATATCCGTTCAAAATATACAATTGGTACTAAATTTTGTAAATTTTAGTACTTTTCGTACACTTATAGTTCGAATTTCCAATAACCCTTTGGTACATCTTTCTAACTCTCCATCAGAGACCCTCATTCCAAATTTCAGAATTCTAGGTCTTACCGTTTGCCTAATACAAAGGGTACCATATTTAGTACCTTTTAGTACTTTTCGTACACTTCTAGGTCGAATTTCCAAAAACCCAGCCTTATCTCACCCCTACACACCAACAGCAACCTACACCCAAAATTTCAACTTTCTAGCTTCAGCGGTTTCGTCTGGGCGCTGATGAATCAGTCAGTCAGTCAGTGAATACCTCACCTCACTGCTCTTTTATATATATAGATTAAGTACCATTTAGTAATTTTCGTACACTTAAGTACGATTTTCCAAACCCACCCTCATGTCTCAATCCTACACTTCAAAAGTAATCTTAATTCCAAATTTCAGGATTCCAGCTCTATCCGTTGACCCAAATCCAAATTGTACTAAATTTAGTACCATTTAGTAATTTTGGTACACTTCAGTACGATTTTCCAAAACCACTCTCATGTCTCAATCCTACACTTCAAAAGTAATCTTAATTCCAAATTTCAGTATTCCAGCTCTATCCGTTCACCCAAATCCAAATTGTACTAAATTGAGTACCATTAAGAAATTTTCGTACACATAAGTACGAATTTCTAAAATCACCCTCATGTCTCAATCATACACTTCAACAGTAATCTTAATTCCAAATTTCAGGATTCCAGCTCTATCCGTTCACCCAAATCCAAATTGTACTAAATTGAGTACCATTAAGAAATTTTCGTATACATTAGTACGAATTTTCAAAATCACGCTCATGTCTCAATCATACACTTCAACAGTAATCTTAATCCCAAATTTCAGGTTTTCAGCTTTATCCGTTCCTCCAAATCCAAGTTGTACTAAATTTAGTACCATTTAGTACTTTCCATACGCATATGTAAAAATTTCCAAAACCATTTCCTTATATCGACACCACTTCCCAAGCTTGATTTCCATACCAAATTCCTTGATTCTAGCTATATCCGTTCAAAATATACAATTGGTATTAAATTTTGTAAATTTTAGTACTTTTCGTACACTTAGAGGTCGAATTTCCAAAAACCCTTTGGTACATCTTTCTAGCTCTCCATCAGTTACCCTCATTCCAAATTTCAGAATTCTAGCTCTTCCCGTTTGCCTAATACAAAGGGTACCATATTTAGTACCTTTTAGTACTTTTCGTACACTTCTAGGTCGAATTTCCAAAAACCCAGCCTTATCTCACCCCTACACACCAACAGCAACCTACACCCAAAATTTCAACTTTCTAGCTTCAGCGGTTTCGTCTGGGCGTTGATGAATCAGTCAGTCAGTGAATACCTCACCTCACTGCTCTTTTATATATATACTAGCAAATGCCCGCTACTTCGTATGCGGAAAGGAAACGAAATATATATAAACAATATTTAATACGGGAATGGTGAATACTGGAGATTCTGTTGTACTAAGACCTGTTTTTATTACCAATATTTTTTCGATTATAGTCAGAATTTAAAAAAAAATGCCGTATCGCATCCCTACACAGCTACCATATTTATACCCTACACCACTATGTGGTAAGGGGTATTATGTGTTAGTGCATTTGTATGTAACATACAAAAGGAAGCGAGATAGACCCATAGTTCCTTCTAGGGATATACATAGAATCACTTTCTGAGTCGATTTATGCATGTCCGTCCGTCCGTCCGTCCGTCCGTCCGTCCGTTCGCAACGTACAGGTCGCATTTGTTGACCGATTTCGCTTAAAATTGGGGAATACCATTTTTTTAGCCGTCGGAAGATCAAGTTCGAAGATGGGATATATCGGTCCACGTTTTGGTATAGCCCCCATATAACGGTACCCTCCGATTTACGGTATTTTGACGTTTTCCGCTACATTTTCAGACAGATTTGGCTATAATTTGACATTTAGGGTTCTTAAGTGTCAATAAACATATATAACAAAACTTGTGGACATAGGTCCACGTTTTGGTATAGCCCCCATATAACGGTACCCCCCGATTTGCGGTATTTTGACGTTTTTAGCTACATTTTCAGACCGATTTAGCTAACACTTGACATTTAGGGTTCTTATGTATCAATAAACTTATATAACAAAACTGGTGGACATAGGTCCACGTTTTGGTATAGCCCCCATATAACGGTACCCCCCGATTTGCGGTATTTTGACGTTTTTAGCTACATTTTCAGACCGATTTAGCTATAACTTGACATTTAGGGTTCTTATGTATCAATAAACATATATAACAAAAGTTGTGGACATAGGTCCCCGTTTTGGTATAGCCCCCATATAACGGTGCCCCCCGATTTGCGGTATTTTGACGTTTTTAGCTACATTTTCAGACCGATTTAGCTATAACTTGATATTTAGGGTTCTTAAATGTCAATAAACTTATATAACAAAAGTTCTGGACATAGGTCCACGTTTCGGTATAGCCCCCATATAACGGTACCCCCCGATATACGGTATTTTGACGTTTTTAGCTACATTATCAGACCGATGTAGCTATAATTTGACATTTAGGGTTCTTAAGTGTTAATAAACTTATATAACAAAAGTTGTGGACCTAGGTACACGTGTTGGTGTAGCCCCCATATAACGGTACCCTCGATTTACGACATTTTGACGTTTTTATCTACATTTTCAGACCGATTTAGCTATCAATTGACATTTAGGGTTCTTAAATGTCAATAAAATTATATAACTAGTGGACGTAGGTCCATGTTTTGGAATAGCCACCATATAACGTTACCGCCCGATTTCAGGTATTTTGAGAATTTTACCAACAAGTTTTAACCGAATTATCTGTAATTTGAACATTTGACATTTGAAGTTCTTAGTGGTCACAACACCTCTCCATCAAAAATTGTCAACATAGGTCAATGTTCGGATATAGCTCCCATGTAACGGTACCTCCCAATTTTCAGTAATTTGGCCATTTTAGCTACAATTTTTAACAGAACTAACTGTAATTTGACATTTGAAGGTTGTAGTGGTCACCACGCATCTGCATCATCAATTTTCAACATAGCCCCAATATAACGATACTTCCCGATTTTCGGTACTTTGAGGATTTTACTTAAAATGTTTAACCGAACGTATGTCCATGTTTTTTAATAGCCCCAAAACAAACCTCCCGATTTTCCGTACCTTAGCTTTGTTTTTGGACGAACTTTCTGTAGTTTGAAATTTAAAAGTCAACAAAATTTCTGGAACAAAAATTGTTCATTTAAGTTCATATTTTCGTATAGCCCAGATACCTCCGAACTAGCTGTTAATGACATTTGAAGTTCCCACGTTATGTACCGATTTTCGATATTTTGAGGATTCTAGCTAAATTTTTTAACCGAATTAGGAGTTATTTGACATTAAAGGCTCCCATCAAAAACTCTCAACATAGACCCATGTTTTATTATAACCCCTAGATAACAGTACCTCCCAATTTCTAGCCCACCAAAAATTGTCAACAGTTAGATATAGGCACCATAAAAAAGGGCCTCCCGAATGAAGCATTTTATGTACATTATCTGACATTTTAACGTACTCACTTAAAGTTGGGGACAGGAATGAATATTTTATGGTGGAGGGTATGAAAAGTTCGGCCCGGCCGAACTTAATGCTTTTTTACTTGTTTTTATTTCGAATTTCCAAAACTACGTATCATATTGCAAATTTCAGATTTGACTCCTGGTTTTACCCCTTCACTAACACAGCATTCTCTTCCAGTACGAATTTCCAAACACTAAACTTTATCTCACCCCTTCACAACAAAAATTACGCACATTCACAATTCAAGGTTCTAGCTTTAGCGGTTTCACCCAGAACCCGAATAGGTCCGTTAAATTTTCGGCCACGTTTTCGTATATCCCCATATAACGGTACTTCTCGACTTAGTGTATTTTTAAAGAAGAATAAATGTATATTGTCAAATTTTCTTTAAATTTGGACCTTGAATACTCAGAGGATATAGAAGTTTAATTTAAAAAATCTCCACTTCAATCCACGTTTATTAGAAGAGATATTTTGAAGATTTAGAGTATTTTGAAGATCTTCTGCACATTTTCCAACCGAAATTCGGAATTTGTGGCATGAAAGGTTAGAAAACTTCTTTACAAAAAATTGTACTTAATGTGCACCGGTATGTCAACAGTATATAAGGGAAAATTTTTTGAAGGCATTTCAATTTAGGATTTTTTAATATCAGTACCTTAACCTTAGTACCTTAACTATTTAAAATGGTTTTGGTATCAACATGTTACCCAACTTTTCCTACACATAGGTAAACGTTTCAAAAATTACTTCCTTATATTCAACATATATCCTAACCCCAATTCAGTTTTCCAGTTCCCCTGAAACCCATTTGAGGACTATTAAGTAGTTTTTGTATAAATAAGTACGAATTTCAAAACCTCCTCCCTACCTCCACTCTAAACACCAATAGCTAATCTAATACCAAATTTCAAAATTCCAGTTCTACCCTTTACACAATCACAAATTGTACAAAATTCTATACAATATAGCAAATACCAAAAGGTACCAAATTTTGTACCATTTAGCACTTTTCGTACACGATTTTCCAAAATGTACTTTCATATCTCAGCTCTATCCGTTCACCTAAACCCAAATTATAGCCAATGTAGTTCCATTTAGCACTTTTCCATAAGTACGAATTTCCAAAACTACCTCAATACTACACTCCAACAATAATCTGTTCACGCAAATACAAATTATAGCGAATTTCGTACCATTTAGTACTACTTCGTGCACATTAGTACGATTTTCCAAAGCTACCTCCATATCTCAATTCTATATTCCAACAGTAATCTTAATTCCAAATTTCAGGATTCCAGCTCTTCAAATCCAAATCATACTAAACTCACTACCATTTAGGACTTTTCGACCTTTGGTACATCTTTCTTACATCATTCCAAATTTCAGGATTCCGGCCCTATTCGTTAACCCATACCCAAATTGTACTATAATTAGTACCATTTGGTATTTTTCGTATAATTTTAATTCGAATTTCCAAAAACCTTTCTTTTTTACTCTCCATCAGTGACCTTCATTCCAAATTTCAAGATTCCAGCTCTATCCGTTCACCCAAACCCAAATTGTACTAAATTTACTACCATTTATTACTTTTCGTACATTTATAGTTCGAATTCCAAAAACCTTCCATTTTTACTCTTCATCAGTGATCCTCATTCCAAATTTCAGGATTCCAGCTCTATCCGTTCACCCAAATCCAAATTGTACTAAATTTAGTACCATTTAGTACTTTTCGTGCACTTATAGTTCTAATTTCTAAAAACCTTTCTTTGTTACTCTCCATCAGTGACCCTCATTACAAATTTCAGGATTCCAGCTCAATCCGTTCACCCAAATCCAAATTGTACTAAATTTAGTACCATTTAGAACTTTTCATGCACTTATAATTCGAATTTCCAAAAACCTTTCTTTCTTACTCTCCACCAGTGACCCTAATTTAAAGTTTCAGGATTCTAGCTCCATCCGTTCACCCAAATCCAAATTGTACTAAATTTAGTACTTTTCATACCCTTATAGTTCGAATTTCCTTTCATTGTTACTCTTCATCAGTGACCCTCATTCCAAATGTCTGCATTCCAGCTCAATCCGTTCACCCAAATCAAAATTGTACTAAATTTAGTACCATTTAGTACTTTTCGTACCCTTGTAATTCGAATTTCCAAAAACCTTTCTTTTTTACTCTTCATCAGTGACCTTCATTCCAAATTTCAGGATTCCAGCTCTATTCGTTCACCCAAGCCCAAATTGTACTAAATTTAGTACAATTCATTACTTTTCGTATACTTATAGTTCGAATTCCAAAAACCTTTCATTTTTACTCTCCATCAGTGACCTTCATTCCAAATTTCAGGATTCCAGCTCTATTCGTTCACCCAAACCCAAATTGTACTAAATTTAGTACCATTTAGTACTTTTCGTACCTTTACAGTTCGAATTTACAAAAACCTTTCATTGTTACTCTTCATCAGTGACCCTCATTCCAAATGTCTGTATTCCAGCTTAATACGTTCACCCAAATCAAAATTGTACTAAATTTAGTACCATTTAGTACTTTTTGTACCCTTACAGTTCGAATTTCCAAAAACCTTTCATTATTACTCTTCATCAGTGACCCTCATTCCAAATGCCTGTATTCCACGTCTATCGGTTCACACAAATCCAAATTGTACTAAATTTAGTACCATTTAGTACTTTTCGTACCCTTGTAGTTCGAATTTCCAAAAACCCGTTGGTACATCTTTCTAGCTCTCCATCAGTTACCCTCATTCCAAATTTCAGAATTCTAGCTCTTACCGTTTGCCTAATACAAAGGGTACCATATTTAGTACCTTTTAGTACTTTTCGTACACTTCTAGGTCGAATTTCCAAAAACCCAGCCTTATCTCACCCCTACACAACAACAGCAACCTACACCCAAAATTTCAAGTTTCTAGCTTCAGCCGTTTCGTCTGGGCGTTGATGAATCAGTCAGTGAATACCTCACCTCACTGCTCTTTTATATATATAGATATATATATATATATATATATATATATATATATATATATATATATATATATATATATATATATATATATATATATATATATATGTATAGCTGAACCCGTTGCGCTACCCCGACTAAAATAAAATATAATGGAATGATATAAATATATTAACTTTTTAATATTTTAACGTATAAATATAGAATATATGACGGCGTTCTCTACCCATTCAGGGCTATTATGGAGCTACTATGGTATTTTTGTATGTTTCAGGAGGTAACACTCCTCCTAAAGCTTTTTCGACAATAAGTATTCCTACGTAGGTTATATACTCTTACACTATTAATTTCTCTTTATTTACTTACTTACTTAGCTGGCCCATTACAGAGCATTTGTTCTATAGGCCGAACTAAGAAAAGATCTCCATTTCCCTCTGTCTACTGCTTCTCCTTCTGGAATACCTTGTCATCTCTTCATCCACTTGTTTGCGCCATCTATTCTTTGGCCTGCCAATTCTGCGTGCACCGCCAAGCGGCTCATATTTATACACCTTTTTAGCGGGTTCATCATCGCTCATTGTTATGATATGGCCTAGCCAACGCAATCGTTGCATCTCAATAGGTTTAACTATATTGATGTCGTTGTATAGCAGATACAGCTCGTGGTTCATGCGACGCACAGTGTTGCCTCAGTGGACAAAAATCCAAAAATGTGTTCTTGACTTTTTTATAATTTTATGGTTTTATTTTATTGAGAACACTTCAAATAGGACAAACCTCAAAGATTGTTGTCGATATTTGGTGTTACTATAAAGTTATAGCTCGTTAAACATAGAAGATTTTTCGTATGTGACAGTTACTA
The DNA here is from genome assembly GCF_047663935.1 of Musca autumnalis. Lineage (NCBI taxonomy): Eukaryota > Metazoa > Arthropoda > Insecta > Diptera > Muscidae > Musca > Musca autumnalis. The sequence continues at coordinate 194,485,643 of NW_027412088.1, read as the reverse complement.
AAATGTATTTAAAAAAGAAACCCATGTTCATGGAAATTTTTTAAAGAAGTTATTGACATATTCCACAACTTTTGAATAGGGAATTAAAGAGTGGTCGATAGTCTTGCAATTTATGAAAAAAAAGTTTACATATAATGTGTATACATAAAGTACCGTTATGTTGACTGAAACAGTAACGTGTTATACAAAACTCACGAATTTCGATTCTTTCATGGAGTGTATCTAAAAATTGCAGCAAATTGCAGTTTCGACCATTTGGTACATGAAACAGACATCCCTTACGAATTAAAAAATGCAAAGTTTACATCCTATAAAATCCGATTCTCGGAGCCACAACCATATCATCATAAACAATTTGTACGAAAGGAGCTAGAATCCTTGTTTTGTCTCAGTGGATAAATTCACTTTTTTTTGACTGCTTCGTTTTATTTTTGTTAATACGCTTTTACGTTGGCGAAAACACGTCAAAAAGCTCGAATTTGAAATAATTTTGCCGATAGTAGATGTCACTGTTGGGATAGAAGTGGTTCAATTAAAATTGGCTGAGTTATAGCAAAATCGGGGAAATATATATATGTGGGGGGTATATCTAAATCTGATCCGATTTTTAACAAAATCGGTAAAACTGATCAGAGGCCCAGGCAAATATCGCATATTAAATTTGAAGGCGATTCAATTAAAATTGGCTGAGTTATAGCAGAATCGGAGAAATATATATATGGGGGATATATCCAAATCTGAACCGATATGGACCAAAATGAGAATTTTTCATACCTATGCCCGCATAAGTACTTGTATAAAAATTCATCGACCTAGGTCAACTCCTTCTATTTTTGTCCACGTTTACAAGGAAGCGGCAACACTGTGCGACGTCGATATTCACCGTCAACACAGATTGGTCCGTAGATCTTTCGAAGAATTTTCCTCTCAAACACACCAAGCACTGCCTTATCTGCTAGCACAAGTACCCATGCTTCGGAGCCATACATTAGCACGGGTAGTATCAGCGTTTTGTATAGTGTTATTGTTGTTCGATGAGATGTGGCTTTGTTTTTAAATTGCTTACTTAAACCATAGTAGCATCTGTTGGCCAATACAATTCTTCTTCTTATTTCACAACTGATGTTGTTTGTTGTGTTTATGGCAGTGCCGAGGTAGACGAAGTCTTTTACTACCTCAATATTATAGGAATCAACGTCAACAGTTGGCCCGATCTCTATGGACGCATTGCGCGTCGGCACCATTAACTTAGTCTTCCCGTCGTTTACCGCCAGACCCACTTTAGCAGATTCTCCTTCGACGTTCCTAAAGGTATCAGTTACTTCCTTTACTGATCGTCCCATGATGTCTATGTCATCAGCATAAGCAAGTAACATGTGGCTATTGGTGTAAATTGGGACATTTCTTTTGAAATTTGCACTTCGTATTACCTTTTCCAGCAAAATGTTGAATAGGTCACACGAAAGGCTGTCTCCTTGTCAGAAACCTCTTTTGGTACCGAACTGTTCGGAGAGGTTCTTTCCAATTTTAACAGTGGACCTAGTATCAGTTAAAGTCATCTTACAAAGCCGGATTAGCTTTGCGGGATACCAAATTCAGACATTGCATGGAATACCTTTGATCGGAGGGGACTGTCGAATGCTGTTTTATAATCGACAAAAAAGTGATATGTGTCGATCTGCATCTCTTTGGTCTTCTCCAGGATTTGCCGCAGGGTAACTATCTGGTCAATGGTGGACTTGCCAGGTCTAAAGCCGCATTGGTATGGTCCAATTATCTCGTTGACCATAGGCTTTAGTCGTTCGCACAATATCCCTGACACGATCTTGTAGGCAATAGGGAGTAGACTTATGCCCCTATAGTTAGAGCGGGTCGCCTCCGGTTTTGAACAGCTCGGCTGGTAAGCCATCAACTCCTGCTGCTTTATTATTCTTCAGCCGATTTATTGCTGAGTTTACCTCATCTTGGCTGGGCGGTATACATTCAATACTATCTTCTGGGATTGGGTCTGTGTTATCTTCGTCGTCTTCGCTGCTATTAGATACCAACAGTTTTGAAAAATGCTCTTTCCATATCCTGAGCGCACTATCTGTATCAGTTACCAAATTACCTTGCTGTACAGGAGGATGTGCCTGTACCAAAGCCATCAGTTTGATGCCTGACTCTTTGGTAGAATTTTCGGACTTCATTCTGGCTCCTGTACATCTCGATTTTTTCACTTCCCGCTTTTCCATCTCTCTCTTTTTCCTGCGAAAAAGAAGTTTTTCCTCTCTCCTTTTCTCCCGGTATCACTCTAGTGCGCTACGCGTTGCTACGTATTGTAAAGTAGCCCTATATGCCGCATTTTTCTCTTCGGTAGCAGCACGACACTCCTGATCATACCATGGATTCCTTGGAGGAGATCTGTGGTATCCAAGTATGGATTTTTCGGCTGTTTGCATGGAGTGGGCAATACCTTGCCATTGCGCTGATATGTTGTCGGGATGAGGAGTGCTTTGATTAAGCAATTGGGCTACTTGAGTGGAATATGCTGTGGCTATCTGTTGTGATGTGCTTCTTGGTCGTCCAGGACGTCTGCTACCTGAGGGTTCCATTCTAGGGCCATTCTAGCAATACTATGCTGCGGCTTCCGTAGAAGAAGCACATGGCGAAGAACGATATTGCATGAAATGGAAAAGCAAAACACAAACTTTGAAAATTTAAAAAAAAAATATTTGTTACGATAAAGTAAGATGGAATTCTCTTGTAGAAGCCCTATGTTCCCAAGCGGAATAAATAAAGGAATAAAAAAAATCTGTTGTGAATGCAGCTAACCGATGTCTAACTTTCGTGTTGTGTCTGTTCGTACTTTGTTTGCTACGTTTAACCGGACGCGTACCTTTGCTGCAACTAGGTAATGGTCCGAGTCTATGTTTTCTCCTCGGAACGAGCGCACATCCAACACGCTCGATGAATGTCTTCCATCTATCACAACGTGATCAATTTGATTTCTTGTTTTCTGATCTGGAGACAGCCAGGTGCCCTTATGGATGTCGAGATGTTTAAATCTTGTGCTGCTAACTACCATGTTTTTCGCTGCGAAGTCTATTAGCCTCATGCCATTATCAGATGTTTTATTGTGGAGACTGAATTTTCCGACTGTTGCGCCAAAGATATTTTCTTTTCCAATTTTGGCATTAAAATCGCCTAGAATAATTTTAATGTCATGGGCAGGACAACGGTCATATGTTTCTTCTAAGTGTTAGTAGAATATATCATTGGTCTGTTCGTCCTTGTCTTCAGTGGGAGCATGAGCGCAAATAAAGCTGATGTTGAAGAATTTTGCTTTTAATCGAATTGCAGCGAGTTTTTCTTTCACTGGAGTGAAGCTGGAGGCCAGATGTTTTAACCTCCGACCAACTACAAATCCGCAACCAAACTCATGCTTTTTAGCACGGCAGCTATAATACAGTGCGTCACCTTTAGGTGTTGTTGTGACGCCTTTCCCGTTCCATCGTATTTCCTGTATGGCAGTAATATCGGCCTTGTACTTTTCAAGTATGTCTGCCAATGCGAAGACTGCACCTTCTCTATAAAGAGTGCGAACATTCCAGGTGCAGATTCGCAGATCATGGTCCTTAAAACGTTTGCGGGGTCGTCGACTTTAGAGGGATTTGTTTTTCTTTTCTTTCGTTTTTTCATAGTAAACTGTTTTTTTTTCTAAGGGAGAGTTAATAACCCGACGCCCAAACCCAAGTTTTTAACGTTCTTATGGGTGAATGCGCGGCACATGTGAGCTCACGGGTGTTAAAGGCAGTTCCCCAGATGACACCACGGGGAGGTCAGTATCCAGTTGAGATGAAAGAGGGACCAAGATAAATCCTGGGCTTTGCCATGTTAAAGCCGGTCTGGACCGTTCCCTGGTATCTTCCATCTCCTACGTCACCCAATTATCAGGGGGATTTATGGGGATTTCTGAGTGAAATCGGACAACTTTTCAAAGTGAGGTTTATGATTTCCTTTATTTTATGCTGTGGTGATATTGCTTGCTCATCAGCAAAACATTTTAGTATATTTTCAGATTTTTTTTTACTAATGGTTCCAGAGATATCGCGCCTTGAAAACGTCGAATTCTGTAAAAACTCTATGCAAAGAAATAGTCATAACTTCTTTAATATTGGTCCAAATAGAAACAATTTTTTGGTATTTTTTTATTTTTATCAGCTATCTAATAGAAATAGAAAAAAAATTTGCACCGTGGCACTGTGGTCCCGCCCTTGGACAAAAATTGAAAAATGTATGTCGACAAATTTGATTGGGATTGAAAAAAATATTCTCTAAACACATTAAATATTTATTATGCAGTATTATTTTTGCCAATTTATAGGGGTAATATGCCAAGTTAAGTCGAAGAAGTTGAGATTTGTATTTGGTATGAGTGAACTTATAAAAAAAATTAAGAGGTAAATGCACAATTTCCAAAATTAAACTTATAGTTGATGGCATTGACAATATTCCTACGAAAAACCAAATTCAAAATTCGTTTTCTATGTTCCTTAAAAATAAATTTTTTGTAAATGACTTTTTGTGCTATTTTTAATATCATTGCTATAAATTTATGTTGAGTTTTACTAATGTTGGCCCAGTAAGGGCAAGTCCATATTTGTTTAAAACACAGAGGAAAGTCTCTAGTTTACGATAAAAAGAAGTCCAGCTGCCACCATCTGCCACCCTGTAAGTTATTCCCCTTATACCACGCCTGTAAAATCGCCAAAATTCCGAAAATTGGGAGGTACGTTTATATGGGAGCTATACCGAAACGTGGACCTATATTGAACATTTTTTGCAAGGAGGTATGGTGTTCCCTCAGAACTTAAAATGCAAAATTACAGCCAAATCGGTTGGAACATTTGGCTAAAATCGTCAAAATACCGAATATCGGGAGGTACGTTTATATGGGAGCTATACCTAAACTTGGACCTATATTGAACATTTTTTGTACGGACGTATGATCTTCCCTCCGAAGTCAAAATACAAAATTACAGCCAACTAGGTTAGAAAATCTGACTAAAATCGTCAAAATACCGAATATAGGGAGGTACGTTTATATGGGAGCTATACCTAAACGTGGATCTATATTGAACATTTCATGCAAGGTGGTATGTTGTTCCCTCAGAACACAAAATAAAAAATTACAGCCAAATCGACTGGAAAATTTGGCTAAAATCGTAAAAATATAAAAAATCGGGGGGTACCTTTATATGGGGGCTACACCCAAATGTGGACCTACATCCATTAAATTTGTTTTTCTCCCTTTTGGGCTAGTTATAAAACTATGTTAAAAATTTCGAGGCGTTAACTCGATTAGAAATATTTTTGGCACTCGTTTCCATACAAGTGGGACCACTGTGCGTGGGCTTGGATGCAATTTTCGCGATTTAATATTTAAAATAAATTTTTGTCAATGGTGTACTCTCGGATTTTCTTGATTTTTTTTGTATTCTATCAATCCTACTTGGTACTGAGATTCGAATAATTAATATTTTTTATTTTTTTTTTTAAAAATTTGTCACTACAATTTCGCCTTTACACCAGTGTGAAACATTTGTGATTTTACAAAAAAAAAAAAAAAAAAAAAAATACCCCAGAAAAGTTCAAAATTGTAGCTTAAGTGCACTTTAAATGCTGTTCGATAACTGCTATGGAATTTACACCGACTGTAGTCCTTGTGGTCTTGATAACAATGATATATTTTTCGTGACATGTCCATTCTTCGGAAATGCCTTAAAAATATATGTTGGCCAACCGGAATGACTTCCAATCGTTGTTCCAATATAGACTATGTAGAGCTATTCCTTTAGGTACCTTCTCCCCAAAAGTTTATAACATTTGGCTTTATTGCGTCTTTGCGAAACGTGTTTAAATTTGAATGGCCAGGATGGTGAACTATTTAATTTTAGTGATCGTGAGTATAACTTTATAATTTTTTTTCTAGATGAAATATCGGCTAAGGGCAGGTTTTTACCGCAGTAGGTCTTCGTGGTCCTTATGGTTTAAGTTAATAGTTATGACTCAGGAACGAACTTATCCAGTTCTAGGAACGTGGCTGCGTCAATAGTTTGTAACCACACAGCTATTGGAGTTGAGTGGGGTTTGGCAGGGTAGTTGAAAAGGTGCGGCGTATCTTGCAGATGTTTTGCACGGCTGCACTATCGCGAACGTAGTTGAGCCAAAGCTACTCTGGTTTAACGATCTGAAGCTGCGATATAAGGGAGGATGTTCTCCGAGGGCCGCATTCATACGATAGTCAATAATGGCAGCTGCGACTGCATCATTTTGAATACTATTCAAAATATTATGCCTCTTGTTACGTTTTACCTCACTCCCTAGATTCTTAAAATACCTCCTTATTTTGACATACCATATGCTTTTCCAAAGAAACACCAAAATCAAAATATTCTGCAACATGTCAGCACGTATCAACTAAGAATTCTGTGAGTTGAAAAGAACATCAACACAGTTGCCTGTGAGGTTGTTGTTGGAATTTTGTTTTTAACAAAGTTCCCAAGCGCGTGCATCCGCGGTTTTTTGTTTGTTTTGTTTATTGTTGAAGATTCAATCTCATTTGATTGCTTGAGTGGAGTATTCCCCCATTGGCTCAACTTCATTTATTACCCTCTATTACAGAGAGTAATGTTCTTCAAAACGAACTGACAGTGTCGCAAAATTTTGCTGACCGCTGCCAATATCATGATTTCATCCCGGCGAAGAGAATTATCAATTGGCTTCTCAGTTTTTGAAATGATGCCTTTTTAGCGAAAAAAACAGCGGAGGCACGCGCAAAGGGAAATTTGTTAAAAACAAAATTCCAAAAACAACCTCACAGGCAACTGTGGTGATGTTATTTTCAACTTACAGAATTCGACAAATTCTTAGTTGATACGTGCTGACATGTTGCAGAATATTTTGATTTTGATGTTTCTTTGGAAAAGCCGAAAAGTGAGTGTGATTCTCATTCATATGAGAATACTAGACACTTAAAGAGTTCGGTTTTTCGCTATAAAGGTATCATTTTAAAAACTGAGAAGCCAATTGATAATTCCCTTCGCCGGGATGAAATCATGATATTGGTAGCGATCAGTAAAATTTTGCAACACTGACAGTTCGTTTTGAAAAACATTACTCTCTGTAATAGAGGGTAATAAATGAAGTTGAGCCAATGAGGAAATACTCCACTCAAGCAATAAAAAAAACTTGTTTACTTCAACACATTTTTCCCATTTTTTTATATTACCACCAACGCAGCTTCCACGAAAATTATTTGTTATTGTCCATATTATGAGATTGGGGCAAAAACACTTCAATTAATATAAATATATTCATATTTTATAAAATATATTAACAGTTCGCGACTTATTAAATGGTGAACCTCAACTTCAACGATTGTAAAACTTTTTTGAATATTACCATATACCCTCAGCCTGTGTAAATTGAAATAATTTTTTCCCAAGCAAAAACTTATGTATTTCGGGGGTTTTCAAAATTTTGGGCGTATGCACCGACAAAAGTATGGATAGGATTAAAGCTCAACAATTTGCGGGCATTTCGATAGATAGGGGTTTTTATCACACTAGCATACGAAAAGCATAATATTGCTGTAAACATGGCCACTAGGAAAACCTTCGGTAAAAATGTCCAAAGGATCCCCGAACCACACAAAAATGTTGAACATTTGTGTGGGTGGTACCACAAGGATTGGACAGATATGGCCTAAATTTGAACATAAACTAAGTTTCGACAATATATAGAGATCCAAAGTTTGGACCAAATCGGTTGCTACGTCTATGAGAAATGGCGCGTACCATTTACGAAAATATTTTCGAACTTTTGTGGGGGAGGTATCGGAAGGAGTGAACCTATAAGCACCACCTTCAAATTTCATCTAATATTCGAAAAAATATTACAATATCCAAAGTGTGGACAAACGCAGTATCAGGTTCGAGACCTCAAGCCACTACATATGGCGCCATAGGGGCTTTTTACAACTTTCTGGCTGTTTTCTCAAGGAGTATGGACTTACCCCTGAAAAAACTTTTACTGTCGTAATTAAGGCAGCGAATGCAAGTTGCTTCAACAAAATCAAAGCGATTCGAGAGCAGGTCTTAAAGTGAATTTATATAAAATTTTGTGCGGGAGGTACCCGAAGGAGTGGACAAATATAGTCCATATTCGAACCTGATCTATATCTGGCATATATTTTAGGACGTGTAAAGTATGGACCAAATCGGTCACTCCCATCAGGAGTTATCGTGCGCACAATTTTTCCGAACATGTTTGAACTTTTGTGGGGGTGGTACCTGAAGGAGTGGACCGATATGGCTTATCTTCGAACTTAAACTATGTTTGCACACATCTGCAGATCCGTTCGAGAGTTATCTTGCGCTCCAACCACTATACACGGTGTCATAGGGCTTTCTTGTTCCTTTCAGGCTATTTTCTCAGGAAGTATGGACTTGTCCTTGATGAAATTTATACCGTTATATGGGGGGCAGAAAATACAAGTTGTTACAACAAAAACCAAAGCGATTCGGGATCAGGCCCTAAACTGAACTTTTTCGAAATTTTGAGCGGGAGGTACCCGGAGGAGTGGACCGATTCAGTCCATATTGGAACCACATCTAAGTCTAAAAGAAATTTCACGATGTGCAAAGTATGGACCAAATCGTTTACTCCCTTCAAGAGTTATCGTCCGGACAAATTTTCCAAACATTTTCGAACTTTTGAGGGGGAGGTATCGGACGGAGTGGACCGATATAACCCATCTTCGGACTTAAACTAAGTTTGGCCAAAATATTACGAGAGCCAAATTTTGGACCTAATCGTGCGCTCCAGCGAGCCAGAGAGACAGACGGACGAACGGACAATTCTCAATCGACTCCAAATTGTCTGAAACGGATTTCGTCCAAACATACTTGGGGTCTAAAACCATTATTTCGATGAGGCACATTTTGCCCGTATGAAAGTGTATATCAGACGTGACCAAAAAGAGAACAGCCCAAAATGTGAATGTATTCAATCTATTGGCAACTTATGACTGTGTGTTAGTGTGTTTTTATGCACGCACGCTACAAAACAAAAACAAATCAAAACATTATCTCTTTTTCGTACGCTCTTTCATGCATTCGGGTCGTATGTGTGTAAATTGCCGAAAAACTTCGGCACCGCTGTGTCAAAGAAGAACACATTTGGTGTATATACCCTCGTTAGCATAAATGCTGAGGGTATAAAGACACACATTCTTGATACCCACCACCATATGGTATAATTAAATTTGTCATTCTGTTTGTAACACATCGAAATATTCGTCGGAGACCCTATAAAGTATATATATTATTGATCAGCATAAAATTCTATGTCGATTAAACATGTCCGTCTGTCCGTCCGTCCGTCTGTTGAAATCAAGATACAGCTAGCAATTTTAAAGATATAGAATCAATATTTGGTACAGAAATTCTTATTACTTGCAGGATGGTTGGTATTGAAAATGGGATATATCGGTCCACGTTTTGATATAGCCCCCATAGAACGGTACCCCCCGATTTTCGGTATTTTTAAGATTTTAGCTTCATTATCCTACCAAAATGGCTGAAATTTGGTACGTAGTCTTCTTTAGGGGTATAAAACTTTCTTCCAGAATTTTGTCTTCATATAGCCCATGCCTTCATATAGCTCCCATAGAACGGTACCTTCCGATTTTCCGTATTTTGAAGGTTGTGGCTTCAATATTCCACCAAAATGGCTGAAATTTGGTATTTAGTCTTCAATGTGATATAAACCTGTTCGCCAGAAATTTGTCTGCACAGGTCCGCGCTTTCATTTCCGACTAAAACTCGTCGGTATAGGTCCACGTTTCGATAAAGCCCCCGTAGAACGGTACCTCCTGATTTTCGTAATACTGTAGATTGTGACGTCTATATCCCACCGAACTGGCTGAAGTTCGTTATTTAGTCTTCCAAGAGTTATAAAATATTCCAGAAGAGTATTGTCAGTATAGGTCCACGTCTTCCTATATCCCCATAGAAGCGTACTTCTTGATTTTCGGTATTTTTTTTAAGTTTTAGAAACATTATCTTACCGAAATATAGGAAATTTGGTATTTAGTCTTCTTTGAGTCAAAAACTTTCCATCAGAAATTTGTCGGTATAGATCGACGTTTTGAAATAGCCCCCCTAGAACGGTGCCTCAAATTGGTTACCGAAATTGCTGAAATTTAGTATTAAGAATTCTTCATAAACGAAAAGAAACTAATTATTCCTTTTTTCTTCAACACAACTTGTGGTTCGGCCCGGCCGAACTTAACGCCGTTCTTACTTGTTAACCATGTAATTTCAAAACAAGTAAGAACGGCGTTAAGTTCGGCGGGGCCGAACTTGTTATACCCTCCACCACAAGTTGTATTGAAATAAAATGGAATAATTAGTTTTCTTTCGTGTATGAAGAAGACTTAATACTAAATTTCAGCAATTTCGGTAAAACAATGTGAGGCACCATTCTATGGGGGCTATTTCAAAACGTCGATCAATACCGACAAATTTCTGACGGAAAGTTTTTAGGCTCAAAGAAGACTAAGTACCAAATTTCCTATATTACGGTAAGAGAATGTGGCTAAAACTTAAAAATAACGAAAATCAAGAAGTTAGCTTCTATGCGGATATAGGAAGACGTGGACCTATACTGATAATACTCTTCTGGAATATTTTATAACTCTTGGAAGACGAAATAACGAATTTCAGCCATTTCGGTTGGATATTGACGTCACAATCTTCAGTATTACGAAAATCGGGAGGTACCGTTCTATGGGGGCTATATCGAAACGTGGACCTATACCGACGAATTTTAGTCAGAAATGGGGCAATATGAAAGCGTGGACCTGTACAGACATATTTCTGGCGAACAGTTTTATATCACATTGAAGACTAAATACCAAATTTCAGCCATTTTGGTGGAATATTGAAGACACAACCTTCAAAATACGAAAAATTGGGAGGTACCTTTCCATGGGGGCTATATGAAGGCGTGGACCTATACCGACAAATTTAAAGGGGAAGCTTGAGTACCCCCAACGAAGTCTAAATACCAAATTTCAGCCATTTCGGTGGAATATTGAGGCCACAATGTTCAAAATACCGAAAATCGGGAGGTACCGTTCTATGGGGGCTATATGAAGGCATGGACCGATACCGACAAAGTTCTGGGAGAAAGTTTTATACCACCAACGTTGACTAAGTACCAAATTTCAGCCATTTCGGTGTGATAATGAAGCTAAAACCTTCAAAATACCGAAAATCGGAAGGTACCGTTCTATGGGGGCTATATGAAGGTGTGGACCGATACCGACAAAATTCTGGGGGAAAGTTTTATACCCCCAAAGAAGACTACGTACCAAATTTCAGCCATTTTGGTAGGATAATGAAGCTAAAACCTTCAAAATACCAAAAATCGGGAGGTACCGTTCTATGGGGGCTATATGAAGGTGTGGACCGATAACGACGAAATTCGAGGGAAAAGTTTTATACCCCCAAAGAAGACTACGTACCAAATTTCAGCCATTTTGGTAGGATAATGAAGCTAAAACCTTAAAAATACCGAAAATCGGGAGGTACCGTTCTATGGGGGCTATATGAAGGTGTGGACCGATAACGACGAAATTCGAGGGAAAAGTTTTATACCCCTAAAGAAGACTACGTACCAAATTTCAGCCATTTTGGTGGGATAATGAAGCTAAAACCTTAAAAATACCGAAAATCGGGAGGTACCGTTCTATGGGGGCTATATCAAAACGTGGACCGATATATCCCATTTTCAATACCAACCATCCTGCAAGTAATAAAAACTTCTGTGCCAAATTTGGACTTTCTATCTTTAAAAATGCGAGCTGTATCTTGATTTCAACAGACAGACAGACGGACGGACGGACGGACAGACGGACATGGTCAAATCGACATAGAATTTTATGCTGATCAATAATATATATACTTTATAGGGTCTCCGACGAATATTTCGATGTGTTACAAACGGAATGACAAATTTAATTATACCCTCCATATGGTGGAGGGTATAAAAATCCTACCTACCTACCAAAAAAAACAATGAATAGAAATAATAGAAATTAACAATCGGTGGCAATAAAAATGGTAGTATTGGCCAGAAAAATCGGTTTCTGAACCAATGTGCTGCGTGTGTGTGAAAATAGTTGACGTAAAGCTGTGAATTTTCAATTGACTTAATTATAGGCAAATTAAACTTTTTCATAAGTAATGATGTATCCGCTCAATTATGCGTGAATGTGTCAGTCTCATTAAACTGGGAGGCTGTTTTGGTCGATTGGCATGGAATAACATGGCATGGATAATTATTATCATGTCCTGACTACAATTAGCTACGGAGGCTAGTGGCAAATAAAACTAGTTGTATATCAAACAGGTGATGGAGTGGCTACATGGTAATTTTAAATTTGTAATCGCAAAATGTTATAAAAAATACATAAATGATTTTAAAATTATAAAATTAGATAGACATGTTGTTGTGTATGTATTTAATTCATTAGTTGTGAGCTACTCTTCTTTCTTATTTTGTATTTTATTTTAATTTATATTCACATTTAAATAACACTGTCGTCTCTTCCTTTATTGAGTTTAATTTTTTATTGTTATTTGCGATATTATTTTTATCTGTTTGTTTTTATTATATCCTTTAGGTTAATGAATCATAATTGTTAAGAAATTATTGCTGTTGTGATTGCTTCTGTCTCTGGTTATTGTTGTTGTTTTTAACTATGGTTCAATTAATACCTTTTTCCGATACAGTTATGCTTTTTGATTTCCTCTGTTTTTTTTTTATACAGAAAACCATTATGTAGCCAATGACGCCATAGGACGTTTTGTCACCAATGGAAGCTGTTGTTGCTGTTGCCACTGATTTGTCTCTGCCACCAGTGTTGAGATAACCGATGAATGTCGCCTGACATTTTAAGTGGCCCGAACAGCCAGGTAACCACGGTGGCTTTAAATTATAAATAGCCGCCATTCACAGCTCATTTGATGAGATTTTAATTAATTAATACATATATCGTTGTTTTTATTTTCAATTTATAATAAAACGCTGTTATATGAAGTGCAAGAAAAGGTGTTATTCGATATGTGTTCATTAATTCGTTAAATTATTAAGAGTTATTTTTATAAATATTAATTCTTTGCAAAATAAGTCAGCTTAATGTCAGTTTTGGTTTTTACAAAATTTTGAAACAACAAGATTTTAAAGGGAGTTGTAGCTAAAGTAGTATGTAATTTTGGAAAAGGCAGAAAAGACTCCAGTTTCCAGGCATAGATCAGTTTCCAATCTGAACCATATCGGTACACCCTTCTACTAGGTCCCACAACAATTTTAAAAATTATTCGCATAAATTAAAAAAAAAATCACAAAAGTGTTTTGAAAGTGCGAAAGTACAAATTTTTTGGACGACAAATCCATACTTTCTGTAGGTCTAAATCGGGAAACCATTTGTTTTGAAATTTTCTTCGAATGTCGTCTTTTTGATTCTCATAAGAGCGTTAAAGTTTGTTTCGTGGGCAAGTCTATGTTTCCTGCCACAACGACCCAAAAAACTACGGCCGCCAACTAAAATGATTGAGAGGCACACTTACTATCTAAAAGGATGAATTGCGAAACTGGATCCAGTTACAAAATTGACTATGTCGACCGATTCCTTCTGGTACCTCCTTCACAGAACTTCTACACTTTTGCACATTAATCCACTTTATTCCTCTCTCAAACTTTGAGGCCTCTTCTTCATACACCTCACGCGATAGCATTTTTAGTTGTTGTTGTTGTTGTTGTTGTTGCGGCAACTCAAACATGTTCGCTTGTGTGTAGATGAAAAAACCTGCACTTAAACAGATGCAGCGTATTGTAGGGTTGGTGGGATACGAGTATTACCCAGCCTTGGGCAACTCTTTGTTTTACTCTACGGGCCTTAAGGTAAGGTCATATTAGGTAAATATTTACTCCAAATACCGGCAGTGTGCGCTTACTGAGAGCAACTGAGCATCATTTTCAATGCATTATTTACCCTCACTTGCTCTCAGTAAGCCCGCACTGCCGGACTCTGTAGCAAATATATGCCTAATGTGACCATACCTTTAGACATCTTTTTCCGAATTCGACAAACGACTGGTAACCACACATATAGCTGAGTCCTCGAAAAGGAAGTCTTCTTGACGCACGGCTTGTTCTGGTTCAATCCACGATTGCTACATACGAGTGTTAGGCTGTTGTGGTACTGTAAATTTTCCGGAATCCATGCTGATACTAGGCATTTGGAAAACAGCTTCTTATCATTGAAAGGAATAGTACCTCTAGAATCTTCCGATGAATAAGACGACGAAGTAGAAGAAACGCTGGGAGAGCATTCTGAAAGAAATGCTTCTTCTATAGACCCATTCTTGAAGAAACTCTGCTTTTAGAGGCTCTTTCTGAAAGAAGCTTCTTCCAGAGACACTTTCTAAAAGAAAGGGTGCTTCTAGAGACATTTTCTGAAATAAAGGGTGCTTCTAGAGACACTTTCTGAAATAAAGGGTGCTTCTAGAGACACTTTCTGAAATAAAGGGTGCTTCTAGAGACACTTTCTGAGAGAAAGGGTGCTTGTAGAGACACTTTCTGAAAGAAAGGGTGCTTCTAGAGACACTTTCTGAAAGAAAGGGTGCTTCTAAGGACACTTTCTGAAAGAAAGGGTGCTTCTAAGGACACTTTCTGAAAGAAAGGGTGCTTCTAGAGACACTTTTTGAAAGAAAGGGTGGTTCTATAGACCCTTCTGAAAGAAAGAGGGTGTTTCTATAGACCCTTCTGAAAGAAAGAGGGTGTTTCTGTAGACCCTTCTGAAAGAAAGAGTGCTTATATGGACTCTTTCTGAAAGAAGAGCTTCTTCTATAGGCTCTTTCTGAAAGCAATGCTGCTTCTATAGACTCTTTCTGAAATAAAGGGGGCTTCGATAGCCCTTTCTGAAAGAGCAAGCAGCAGCATAACTCCGACCACAGTAGTCCTGGAGGCGGCTAGGAAAAGAGCAGCCCTCATCAATTATATCTCACTGATATTGACATTTTGTCGATGCGGATCTGCCAAACGAAACAGATCCATGGCCCGGAGTTATTCTTCACACCGACACGAACCAAAACAACTTGGAACAGACATTTCAGAAAATAGAATAGAGAAACCAGAACTCGTCTTCTAAACAGAAGTCGACTCATGAGGTCGTCTTATATACAGAAGTCGGTCCAAATAATCGTCAAACAAATATTCAAAAATCAGTTCTACCATTTTTTACTCGAAGAAATTCGTGTGGTTGCCTGTGGTAGAAGAGAACGCCATTTTTGTACTCTCTCTCTCTCTCTTAAAAATTGCTACCATTTTTACCACTTTTTGGCGTTAAGGAACGCTTTACCGGTTAAAAATTTTAAAAATTGTAACCTCAGGTTAGTAAACGAACACAACTATTGTATGTTTATATGTTCGTTCTTCTGCTCAATCTGAATCTGGGTCAATCTCCAGCTCCAGGAAAGTGGCTGCTTCGATGGGATGTAGTCACAGATACACTGGAATTAGATGAGTAGGTTTGGCAGGACAGTTGAAAAGGTGCAATGCCCGTGCCGTATGCCGGGCAGATGTTTTTCACGGTGCGATCGATCTTTTCCCTATAGAAATTTAAGCGACTGCAATATCAAGAGCGTAGTTGAGCCGAAACTACTCTACTAAAACTACCTCAGCTGCGATAGATGGGGGATGTAATCCGAGGAATTTATTCCCATTCCGTGTGAATGCTATTTAAACTTGCTTGATATGCCTGCTGATCTAGGGGTTCTCTCCTGTATCGTTGGACCTCTTCCTTTAGAGCGTGGATATCCTTCCTGATGTGCCTGGGTGATTGGAATGGCTTTCACGGTAACACCCGAGCAAGTACTGCAACGAAAGCATCTCATTGTATTGCTGTACTGGAAGAATCTTTGCCTCCTGCTGTTGATGGTCCAAAAAAAGAAGAGTAGGCACCCTGTTGCTGTTCTCTGTAAGGTTTGAATCTTTTCCCAATTCGTATCACATAATCTCGGTAACCAAACTACAGCCGCATAGATTACAACAGACCGGCCTATTGTTTTATATATGGAAAACAAGGTTTCTTTGTCTGCACCCCAAGTGCTGTCGGCTAGGAAATTGAGGACCTGTTCCTACTTCTCACACTGTCTACTGAAATAACTTGCGCACCTCTTCGGGTCAGTCAACGTAACGTCGCTAAACGTGACTGAAGTCCTATCTTCCCTCCTTCCAGGGTTCGACAGTGACTTAACCGTCCACAATTCGTTTATACCGGCTCCAATGTTGCAACTCTTCAGATGATTTACTCATTTGTTCCGCTTATGCTCGCAGAATAGCCTGTTAACTTCCAGAATCAGCTCCCTGACTCTGGCGTCATTTAGGTTGGCTCGCTGTAGCTCATCATGATCATTAGGTAATACCGTCGCTTTTGCTGGGAAGTTTGGTCTCCCTTCAGGTATTCGTCCAGCAGGTATATGGCGAGTGGCTGCAGCAGTGATGATGTCTCGGAACGTCCTTTCCGCTACCCGAACATCAGAAGGATTGGACAGATATCTGAAGCAGTGATTGGTGAGCTCTCTAAAATTCGGCCAATCAGCTTTCGCATGATTGACGAATTTGCGGCGTTCCGAGGTGATGAACTCGGGTGGTCTGCTGATTGAGACAATTATGGGGAGATGGTCTGATCCAAGAAAAATGACGCGTTGCCAGATGACGTCATTTGTCAGACCAGGTGACACGATGGTTATGTCTGGCGAACTGTAACACCCTAATCTAATTTTGGTAGGGGCGTCCTCATTTAACCATTTATTCCTTTTATGCTCGCCGACCAGACTGTTGACCTCCAGAGTCAGTCATTGGGGTTGGCTCGACGAAGCTCATCATGCTCATTTGTTAATACTGCCGCTTCTGCTGGGAAGTTTGGTCTCACTTCAGGTATTCGTCCAGCAGGTATATGGCGAGTGGCTGTAGCAGTGATGATGTCTCGGAACGTCCCTTCCGCTACCCCAACATCAGAAAGATTCTGCAGATCTCTGAAGCGGTGATTGGTGAACTCTCTAAAATTCGACCAATCAGCTTTCCCATGATTGACGAAAGTGCCGCGTTCAGAGATGATTAAATCGGGCGGTATGCTAATTGAGACAATTATGGGGAGATATTTACCGGCTGGATGTATACGTTCAGCAACTGTATCTCGGCAGTTCCGCACCTGACAGCTACATTCCATGTACGTTAGGATCAATCGAGATGGATCTGTATTGAACAGACTGGTGCTATAGGAATGCAATTCCCCGACTTTCATTTCTGGTGCGATACTTACAAAGTAACCACAACAAAGCTCTAAGCTGCAGTTGTTGTTGAACTTGGTTTCTTCCACCGCCGCGACCTTGATCTTCTTTCGATTCATCAAGTCCACTATTTCCTCGATCTTACTTGGGAGTCCATTGCAATTAAATTGCAAAAAGGATGCATTTTCTGGACTTGGCTGGTGTTAATTGCTGCGTGTGCGTTGCTGTTGTGGGGACTGCCCAGGAGTTTCCTGATCCTGGGTTTTCCTCCGTCCCGGCACGGACCAAAAGAATCCGGAGCGGATATTCCGGAATATGCTGCTCCCAACACAGAAAAACGATACAAATACAAACATAGGTACACGGAGGTGGCAGCCGCTGGCCGGAACACGAATGTTGTGTGGTTCCGGATCAATCCATTACGGCAGAACCCGCTGCCGTGGGATTGTATATATACAGAAGTCGACCAATGTGGTCGTCTTCTATACAGAAGTCGACCAATGTGGTCGTCTTCTATACAGAAGTCCACCAATGTGGTCGTCTTCTATACAGAAGTCGACCAATGTGGTCGTCTTCTATACAGAAGACGACCATTGTTGTCGTCTTCTATACAGAAGTCGACCATTGTTGTCGTCTTCTATACAGAAGTCGACCATTGTTGTCGTCTTCTATACAGAAATCGACCAATATGGCCGTCTTCTATACACAAGTCGACCAATATGGTCGTCTTCTATACAGAAGTCGACCAATATGGTCGTCTTCTATACATAAATCGACCCCTGTGGTCGCCTTCTATACAGAAGTCGACCCGTGTGGTCTACTTCTATACAGAAGTCAACCCATGTTGTCGTCTTCTATACACAAGAAGTCGACCAAAGTGGTCGTCTTCTATACAGAAGTCGACCAAAGTGGTCGTTTTCTATACAGAAGTCGACCAAAGTGGTTGTCTTCTATACAGAAGTCGACCAAAGTGGTCGTCTTCTATACAGAAGTCGACCAAAGTTGTCGTCTTCTATACAGATGTCGACCATTGTTGTCGTATTCTATACAGAAGTCGACCTATGTGGTCGTCTTCTATACAGATGTCGACCATTGTTGTCGTATTCTATACAGAAGTCGACCTATGTGGTCGTCTTCTATACAGAAGTCGACTCATGTGGTTGGCTTCTATACAGAAGTCGACTCATGTGGTTGGCTTCTATATAGAAGTCGACCCATTTTGTCGTCTTCCATACAGAAGTCGACCCATGTGGTCGTCTTCTATACAGAAGTCGACCCGTGTGGTCGTCTTCTATACAGAAGTCGATCCATGTGGTCGTCTTCTATACATAAATCGACTCCTGTGGTCGCCTTCTATACAGAAATCGACCCATGTGGTCGTCTTCTATACATAAATCGACCCCTGTGGTCGGCTTCTATACAGAAGTCGACCCGTGTGGTTTACTTCTATACAGAAGTCAACCCATGTTGTCGTCTTCTATACACAAGTCGACTCATGTGGTTGGCTTCTATATAGAAGTCGACCCATGTGTTCGTCTTCTATACCGAAGTCGACCCATGCGTTCGTCTTCTATACAGAAGTCGACCATGGGGTTGTATTCTGTTCAGCGCTTTCGTCTGCTATACAGAAGTTGACCAATGTGTTCGTCTTCTATACCGAAGTGGACCAATATGGTCGTCTTCTATACCGAAGTGGACCAATATGGTCGTTTTCTATACAGAAATCAACCCATGAGGAGCCTTTTTTAGAGAAATCGGCCTATGGTGTCGTCTTCTATACAGAAGTCGATCATGCGGTCGTCTTCTATACAGAAATCCGCCCAAGTTTTCGTTTCTATACAGGAGTCGCCCCATGAGGTGCCTTTTTTAGAGAAATCGATCCATGATAATGTCATCTTCTATACAGAATTCGACCCATGTGGTCGTCTTTTATACAAATGTCGGTCCAGCTTGTATTCTATACCAAACTCATCCTATGATATCGTCTTCTACACAGAAGTCGGTTCATGAGGTCGTCTTTTATACAGAAGTCGGTCCATTAGGTCGTCTCCTACACAGAGGTCGAATTTTATAACACATTCGACATATGAAGTCGTGTTCTATAAAGAAGTCGACCTATGAAGTCAGCTGTCAACAAATGAAGTCGACTTTTTGACAGAAGTCGACTTGTGAGTTGTTCCTTTTCACAAAGTGGACTTATGAGGTCTTTTTCTACACAGAAGTTGAACTATGAGGTCGAATTCTACACCGAAGTCGAGTAAGAGGTCGCTTTTAACGGAGAAGTGGACTTATTTGGTCGTCTTTAAAGCCGAAGCCAAATTTTCAGATCGGCTTTAATAAAGAGCCACGCCCAAGTGGTATTCTTGAACTATAAGAAGGAATATGTTTATTTTCTTTTGGTGTTTATTGGTTCTGCATGACCCACTATTTTACGAGACACCATTTAAAGTTTATGCAGGAGTCTTCGCAAAGGTCGGTTGTAATCTGTGATTTTTTTTATAATTTGTGATCTGTCCCTAGTACTTTTAAGTCTAACACCCCGTTTTTTGATAACCATAGGCTTAGTGCAAATAGCTGTTGGTAAGGTCGTATGTTCTATGAGAAGACCTTTTCTTATTTCTATGAGAAGACTAAAAACACTTAGTTTTAGCTATTGTGGAATAAGCAATACATGTGATATTTCAGTAATATTCACTCATAATAAAGTAATTTCAAAACTGTCATATATAGACCTTTTCCCTACCCTGTTCAATATATTTTCCATATTAAAATGAATATATAAATAGAAAATTACGGCACCAAAACCTCCTACAAAAATGTCGTTAAACTTTAACTGCATGGGAGCTCTGATCTGCCTCTCAAAAGAGATCAATGAAATAGTGAGGAAAATAAAAAACCAAAACACTTAACGCAAACAAATTCAATAAACGTTCAATGAAAAAATAATAAAATTAAACAACCTCCAAAAGCAACACCAAACGACACCAACAACAATTCCATATCCAATCATTACAAAATTGTACGCCGACAAAGCCATTGAACGCTGATTCAATGGTGGTGGTGTTGCTGCCGTTTGCTTTTTGGAAAAAATATACCTTATTTATGAAGGAAAACCGGAATGACAATGAAAAAGACAAGCCAAAACCAGCAGCCAATAAATTCAAAGGAATTCCATTGAATGCCTTTTAGGAGGCACAAACAAAGCAAGTTGTTGATTTTTCTGTTTGGCATAGCTTTCCAAAGCGGAGCAGAGGATGAAGTGGCATTGAAAAAAAGAAATGCATAAGAAAATTACGATTCCTTTTTGTTTATATATTTTCTTTTTATTTTACCATTGCTAATTTAAAGGTTATAGGATGACTAGGAAAAATCAATGGTTTATGTATTGTTTTGAGAGTTTCTTTCAAATCATAAACAGGGAATATATCGAATAGATTACACAAATAATACCTACTATTAACATTCCAATAAAATCTAAGAAATGATCCACTAGATTATAGTGGAAGGTGCGGAACGTATAGGAATGGTCGTCATAGGTCATTTTAGAGCGAAGTTTTGGTCACTTTGGTTGGCCACCATTAAAACTTTTGGAGTTATCGTGTCATTATCTGAAGATGTAACTAGTTGCACACGACAAACATTAAATCGGCGTAAACAAACCCACAAGGACTATCTTCGGTAAAAAAAATTCAGAACCAACCTCAAGCAGCCCGACTGCACATAATCAAAAATTTCGATCTTCTGGAAGGTTTTCTGAAGTAAATTCTTTTTTTTTTTTTCTTTAAACCACCATATTGTAATCCAGCAATAACTATTCACAGCAATAACTATTCCCCTTAGAAATTCTCTAACAATGAATGATTGAAATTAATTTCCCCCCGCTAAAAATGTATCACTAAGTTGTTGCTTTCATCTAACCGTTTGCCATTTTTTTTTTTAATTTTCTATAATACGACTCCTCAAAGGAATAAAACTTCAATGAAAAGTAAATAGTTGACTGACTACACAAGAGCTATGCAATTCTTCTTTTTTTCCTGTTCAAAAGCAGATAGTTACGAAGGGGCAAAACTATATTGAGATATTATTACAGCAGACACAGAATATAGGTTGAGCTACAAAAAGGTAGGAATAGATTATCTATGAAACAAACAAAGCTTTTAAAGTGACGGTAAACAAAATTGTAGCCCTGATAAATAAGGAACGAAAAAGATACATGGCATATTAGAACAGATTAGACGTGGTCATTTTATCTATACATCCAAAGGCATTTAAAAAATAATTTACATATACAATTTTTAATCAAAAAATGTGTTGATCCTATTTTTACAAATTTTCCATTCATTTGGAAAATTTCTGAAATCAACATATCTTCCTTGGATTTCGTATATGCCTACGAATCACCTCATTTGGTAAACAAGCAGTAAGACATATAAGAGATATCATCCGATGTACTTTGCCTGTACGAAATGTTCGTTACTCGCATTAACTGAACTCGACATGCCATGCCGGCATTGATGCAAAAATCTGAAAATTGAATTGCATTTTACGGAAATTGATATTTGTAAAACACACATAAGTATTTGCGACAGTTGAAGATGAAACTTTCCAAGAAAATTGAAGGTGGAAGAAGAACATACAAACATATCTGCTGGCATTTTATATTTTTTTGTCGGACAGGGTGAAGTAAAATTTTGAACAGAAACAGATTTTTCAGAGATGCATAATTCATTATTAAAACAATCTCCTCTATTCAGAAGTCGAACTATGAGGTCGTCTTCTATATAGAAATCGAACTAAGAGGTCATCTTCTATACAGAAGTCGACATACGAATTCAGCTTCTGCTTCTGAACTCTACCGACTTATGAGGTCGTTTTCTATAAAGAAGTCGACATACGAAGTCACCTTATATACAGACGACGACCTATGATGTCACCTTCTATAGAAGAGCCGGCTTTTGAGGTCGTCTCCTATACCGAAGTCGAGCTTTGAGGTCGTCTTCTAGGCAGAAGTCGAGCTTCGCAGTCGTCTTCAATACAAAAGTCAAGTTTTTGATTAGGTCGTCTTCTATACAGAAAATGACCGATGAGGACGACGTCTATATAGAAAACGACCGATGCAGTCGCTAATATACAGAAAACGACCAATGAGGTCGTCTTCTATACAGAGAACCACCGATGAAGTCGTCTTCTATACAGAAAACGACCGATCAGGTCATCTTCTATACAGAAGTTGACATATGATGCAGTCTTTTATACAGAAGTCGAACTATAAAGTCGTCTTTTATACAGAAGTCGACCTGTGTCTTCTATACAGAAGTCGTGCTGTGAAGTCGTTTTCAATACAGAAGTCGACCTTTTATGTTGCCTTCTATACAGAAGTCGACCTTTTATGTTGCCTTCTATACAGAAGTCGACCTGTAAGGTCGTCTCTTATACAGAAGTCGACCTGGGAGGTCGTCTTCTATACAGCAATCGACCTGTGAGATCGTCTTCTGTACAGCAATCGACATGTGAGATCGTTTTCTGTACAGAAATCGACCTTTAAGGTCATCCTCTATTCAGAAGTCGAACAGCAGGGTCGTTTTCTATGCAGAAGCCGACCAGTAAGGTCGTCTTCTATTCGGAAGTCGACCTGTAAAGTCGTCTTCTATACAGAGGTCGACCAGTAAGGTCGTCTTCTATACAAAAGTCGACCAGTGAGTTCGTCTTGTATATGGATGTCGACCTGTGAGGTCGTCTTCTATACAGAAGTCGACCTTTGAGGTCGCCTTCTATACAGAAGTAGACCAGTAAGATCGTCATTTGTACAGATGTTGACCGGTGAGGTCGTCTTCTATACAGAAGTCCACCAGTAGCGTCGTCTTCTATGCAGAAGTCGACCAGTAAGGTCGTCTTCTATACAAAAGTCGACCTCTGAGAACGTCTTCTATACAGAAGTCGACCTGTGAGGTCGTAAAGTCGTCTTCTATACAGAAGTCGGCTTGTGAGGTTGTCTTCAATACAGATGTCGACCTGTGAGGTCGTCTTCTATACAGATGTCGACCTGTGAGGTCGTCTTCTATACAGATGTCGACCTGTGAGGACGTCTTCTATACAGATGTCGACCTGTGAAGTCGTCTTCCATACAGAAGTCGACCTATAAAGTCGTCTTCTATACTGAATTCGACCATTAAGGTTGTCTTCTGTACCGAATTCGACCTTTATGGTTGTCTTCAATACCGAAGTCGATCCATAAGGTTTTCTTCTATACCGAAATCGACCTATTAGGTCGTCTTCTATACCGAAGTCGACATATAAGGTCGTCTTCTATACAGATGTCGACGTGTAAGGACGTCCTCTGTACAGAAGTTGACTTGTAAGGTCGTCTTCTATACAGAAGTCGACCAGTAGGGTCGTCTTCTATGCAGAAGTCGACCAGTAAGGTCATCTTCTATACAAAAGTCGACCTTTGAGACCGTCTTCTATGCAGAAGTCGATCTGTGAGGTCGTTTTCAATACAGAAGTCGACCTGTGAGGTCGTCTTCTATGCAGAAGTCGACCAGTGAGACCGTCTTCTATACAAAATTCGACCAGTGAGGTCGTCTTCTATACAGAGGTCTACCAGTGAAGTCGTCTTCTATACAGAAATCGACCAGTGAGGTCGTCTTCTATGCAGAATTCGACCACTGAGGTCGTCTTTTATACAAAAGTCGACCAGTCTTCTATACAGAAGTCGACCTGTGAGGTCGTCTTTTATACAAAAGTCGACCTGTGAGATCGTCCTCTATACAGAAGACGACCAGTAAGTGCGTCCTCTATACAGAAGACGACCAGTAAGTTCGTCTTCTATACAGAAGTCGACCTGTAAGGAAGTCTTCTATACAGAAGTCGACCTGTAAAGTCGTCTTCTATACAGAAGTCGACCTGTAAGGTCGTCTTCTATACAGAAGTCGACCTGTAAGGTCGTCTTCTATACAGACGTCGACCTGTAAGGTCGCCTTTATACAGAAGTCGACCCTTAAAGTCGTCCTCTATAGAGAAGTCAACCTGTAATATCGTCTTCTATACGGAATCAACCTTTCAGATGTTCTTTTATACAGAAGTCGAACTGTGAGGTCGTCTTCTATACAAAAATCGACCTTTGAGACCGTCTTCTATGCAGAAGTCGAACTGTGAGGTCGTCTTCAATACAGAAGTCGACCTGTGAGGTCGTCTTCTATGCAGAATTCGACCACTGAGGTCGTCTTTTATACAAAAGTCGACCAGTCTTCTATACAGAAGTCGACCTGTGAGGTCGTCTTTTATACAAAAGTCGACCTGTGAGGTCGTCTTCTATACAGAAGTCGACGTGTGAGGTCGTCTTCTATACAGTAGTCCACTTGTAAAGTCGTCCTCTGTACAGAAGTCGACTTGTAAAGTCG
This sequence comes from Musca autumnalis, assembly GCF_047663935.1. Lineage (NCBI taxonomy): Eukaryota > Metazoa > Arthropoda > Insecta > Diptera > Muscidae > Musca > Musca autumnalis. The sequence continues at coordinate 194,460,835 of NW_027412088.1, read as the reverse complement.
TCCTCTGTACAGAAGTCGACTTGTAAAGTCGTCCTCTGTACAGAAGTCGACTTGTAAAGTCGTCCTCTGTACAGAAGTCGACTAGTAAAGTTGTCCTCTGTACAGAAGTCGACTTGTAAAGTCGTCCTCTGTACAGAAGTCGACTTGTAAAGTCGTCCTCTGTACAGAAGTCGACTTGTAAAGTCGTCCTCTGTACAGAAGTCGACTTGTAAAGTCGTCCTCTGTACAGAAGTCGACTTGTAAAGTAGTCCTCTGTACAGAAGTCGACTTGTAAAGTCGTCCTCTGTACAAAAGTCGACTTGTAAAGTCGTCCTCTGTACAGAAGTCTACCTGTAGGGTCGTCTTCTATACAGAAGTCGAACTGTGAGGTCGTCTTCTATACATACAGAAGTCGACCTGTGAGGTCGTCGACATGTGAGGTCGTCTTCTATACAGAAGTCGAACTGTGAGGTCGTCTTCTATACATACAGAAGTCGACCTGTGAGGTCGTCGACATGTGAGGTCGTCTTCTATACAGAAGTCGACCTGTGAGGTCGTCTTCTATACAGAAGTCGACCTGTGTGGTCGTCTTCTATACAAAAGTCGACCTGTGAGGTCGTCTTCTATACAGAAGTCGACCTGTGAGGTCGTTTTCTATACAGAGGTCGACCTGCGAGGTTGTCTTCTATACAGAAATCTACCAGTAGGGTCGTCTTCTATGCAGAAGTCGACCTGTTATTTCGTCTTCTATACCAGATGTAGACCTGTGAAATCGTCTTCTATACCAGATGTAGACCTGTGAAATCGTCTTCTATACAGAAGTCGACCTGTAAATTCGTCCTTTATACAGAAGTCAACCTGTAAATTGGCCTTTTATACAGAAGTCAACCTGTAAGTTAGTCTTTTATACAGAAATCGACCTGTGAGTTGTCCTATAAAGTCGTCTTCTATACAAACATCTCACTTTCATCTCACCCTGTTTGGGTAATCACATCGTGTTTTTTCACAATTTGACTCATTCCCTTCGTAAAACTATTTCTCGTTAAGGAACTTTCTTACTTTCTCCATGCTACTGATCAAAAGCTTTTCATGCTAGTTGTTCTTGTTTTCTGTTTCTTGTCTTTATCCCATTCTATCGCCTGATGCTGCCGCTGCTTAAGTTTAAATGCAAACATTAAGAATGATTTAAAGTGGAGGGGAATAAAAGTTGCATATGTACATTTCCGCTATTCGTAAAATTGTGTTGAAAAACTTAAAATTGTGTTTTCTTCATTCATTCAAGTAAATGGCAAATATACAATAGACGGATGATGAGCAAATGTGGGTATGGGTAGATTAAAAGCAAAAAAATAAGTTGCGGTTTTATGAGAGATAATATCGATCGGGTGCTGTATTTTAGGCACCAGTTTTATATATTAGGTCCAATTATGAATTTTAATGTTTTAATGTTGGAAATCAAGGATCTGCCTACGGATCAGAAGAAAGACACTTATAAATGTTCCTCATGGGAAATATGAAAAGGCTGCTGATACATATTTACTTGCTTTTATTGGCCCGAAAATGAAATGTTGGCTCTTAAACTAAACTTTGAATAGACCTGAAATCTAGAGAACCATATTTAAAAATTTGTCTTTTTATTTGGTTATTTTATGAATTTTTGCATAACTAATACTTACTATCTGAATAACTTTAAAACCCTCAATCCCTCTCTATCCGTAGGCAAAACAATTATCTTTTCATAATGAGCATATGTTTTTAAGGGGCTTTATCCTTTCACATGTCTCACTTTTATAACTTAATCCCTTTAACATTTCATCATAACATTGATTGTATCTGAAGTTGTTTACATTTCACAGAAAAGACACATAGTTTAATGTCTTTCTCTTTGCCGTATTTCGTTTTTGCAGTTGTCGTTGTTGTAACTGTTGTTCTTGTTGCAGGATAATATTGTAGCACAAACTCACACATACACATGTGCGTATGTCATTACTTTGTCTTGAGTGTATTACATTTGGAGTAGACTTTAAGGATGCTGGCATGCATTGTTCAAACACATATACACCCACACATACACGTATATGAAGCCGTATATTCCCAACATAATGTTAGAAGTTTCTTTAATAAAATTGATTAGATTAGGTTGGGAGGATGTAGAAAATAAAGTGATTTGTGTGGAATTAGTTTGTTAACTTATCTATCAATCAATGGAATGTCATTGCCAACAAAAATATGAGTGTTCTTCTTCTAAAAATGAGTATAATAATGGTGTTATTGGTACTGGTGTTAAAGGTAGTAATAAGGAACATAAAATAAGTATATATTGGTATATGGGATTTTTTACAAATATTTTTTTTTAAATATATAAACGAGGATTTTTTAAAAATATTTTTTCAAAAAATATAAACGTGAATTTTTTAAAAATATTTTTTCCAAAAATATAAACGTGGATTTTCTAAAAATTTTATTTCAAATAATATAAGCCTAGATTTTCTAAAAATATTTTTCAAATAATATAAATGTGGATTTTTTTAAAAAATGTTTTATCAAATACTTTAAACCTGGATTTTTTAAAAATATTTTTTAAAAAATATAAACGTTGACTTTTTAATATTTTTTCACAACAAATATAAACGAGTGTTTTTTAAAAATATTTTTTCAAAAAATATAAATTCGAATTTTTTTTTAATTTTTCCAAAAAATATAAACATGGTTTTTTTAAATATTTTTAAAATGGATCTTTTTTAAATATTTTTCTCAATATAATCATGGATTTTTTAAAAATATTTTTTTTTTGAAATAATATAAACGTGGATTTTTTAAATAATATAAACGTGGATTTGAAAAAAAAAATCAAAAAATATAAACGTCGATTTTTCAAAATAAATTTTTCAAAAAAATATAAGCTTGGAATTTTTTAAAATTAATTTTTCAAAAAATATAAGCTTGGAGTTTTTAAAAATATTTTTTTTTAAAAAATATAATCGTTGATTTTTTAAAAATATTTGTTTTCTATTAATATTAACGCGATTTTTTTTTAAATATTTTTCAAAAAATATAAGCATGGATTAGACATATTTTTATTAAAAAAATAAACGCAATATAATCGTGGATTTTTTAATAATATTTTTTCAAATAATATAAACGTGGATTTTTTTAAAAATATTTTTTCAAAAAATATAAACTCGGATTTTTAATTTTTTTTTAAATATAATCGTAAATATTTTAAAAATATTTTTCAAAAAATATAATCTTGGATTTCTTAAAAATATGTTTTCAAAAAATGTAATATTGGATTTTTTAAAAATATTTTTTTCAAATAACATAAACGAGGATTATTTAATAATATTTTTTCAAATAATATAAACGAGGATTTTTTAAAAATATTTTTTCAAAAAATATAATCGGGGATTTTTTAAAAATATTTTTTTTTCACAAAATATAATCGTGGATTTTTTAAAAATATTTTTTAAATAATATAAACGTGGATTTTTTTGAAAATATTTTTTCAAAAAATGTAATCGTGGATTTTTTAAAAATGTTTTTTTTTCACAAAATTTAATCGTGATTTTTTAAAATTTTTTTTTCTAAAAATATATAAACGTGGATTTTTTAAAAATTTTTTTCTCAAAAAATATAAACTTAATTTTTTAAAAATGTTTTTCTCAAAAAATATAAACGTGGATTTTTTGAAATTATATTGTCCAAAAATATAATCGGGGATTTAAAAAAAAAAAATATTTTTTACAAATATTTTTTCAAAAAAAAAAACCTTAATTTTTTTAAAAATATTTTTTTCAAAAAATGTAAACGTGGATTTTTTAAAAATATTTTTTCAAAAGATACAATCTTGGATTTTTTAAAAATAATCGTGGATATTTTAAAAATATTTTTCAAGAAATATAATCGTGGATTTTTTACAAACATTTTTTCTAAAAATATATTCCTGGATTTTTTAAAAATATTTTTTCAAAAAATATAATCGTAAATTTTTTAACTTGATTTTTGTATTATTATTTTATTGTAAGTGTATAATTCCATAGATATGTATATTATTTGTGTATTATAAAAAGTATTTGACCCCTCTAGCTATAAACTTTAGCTGCTTGTTTATCTCACAAATGTGTCACTGATTGTCAATTTCTATTGTTTTATTGTTTTTTTTTTTTTTTCGTTTGTGGAATTTATTGCAATTTTTTCCGATTTGACACTGTTCAGCTATTTCCACGACTTGCAGTGGCATCAAAGTTGTTGACATCGTTTTCAGTTAATAGACGAAGGATATTGACAGTTTTAGCTATCGCAAAAAAAAAACAACAATTTTACAAAATGTTTACAACTTCAATTTGATATAAGCGGAAGATATTTCTTTCACGACAGGAATTTAATTTTGAAAATATTTTTTTATATTATTTTATTTTTGTTTTTGTGAAAAAAGTATTCAAGTTTTTCAGTGTCTGGCATAAAGAAGAGCAGGTTCTGTGAAAAAACTCAAGTTATTCAGTATTTGGCCTAAAGAAAAGCGGGAAAAATACGAGTGGTTTAGGTGAAGAGCCCATTTCTACTCTACAATGGACGACCCAATGGCTTATTTATTCTGTAGTAGACGACCCAATGGGTCATCTACTTCACAGTGACGACAATCAGTGGGTCATCTACTCTGTAGTAGACGATCCAATGGGCCATCTACTCTGCGGTAGACGACACAGGGTGCCATCTACTGTACAGTACAGTAGACGACCCAGTGTGTCATCCAATTTACAGAAGACTACCCAATGACCATCTACTCTGCAGTAGACGACCCAATGGACCATCTACTCTACAGTAGACAACCCAATGACCATCTTCTCTGCAGTAGACGACCTAATGGGTCATCTACTCTATAGTAGACGATCCAATGGGTCATCTACTCTACAGTAGACGACACAATGGGCCATCTACTCTACAGTAGACGACCCAATGGGCCATCTACACTACAGTAGACGACCCAATGGGCCATCTACTCTACAGTAGACGACCCAATGGGCCATCTACTCTACAGTAGACGACCCAATGGGCCATCTACTCTACAGTAGACGACCCAATGGGCCATCTACACTACAGTAGACGACCCAATGGGCCATCTACTCTACAGTAGACGACCCAATGGGCCATCTACTCTACAGTAGACGACCCAATGGGCCATCTACTCTACAGTAGACGACCCAACTCTACAGTAGACGACCCAATGGACCATCTACTCTACAGGGGACGACCCGATGGGCCATCTACTTTACAGTAGACCACCCAATGGGCCATCTGCTCTACAGTAGACGACCCAATGGGCCATATACTCTACAATAGACGACCCAATGGGCCATATACTCTACAATAGACGACCCAATGGGCCATCTACTCTACAGTAGACGACCCAATGGGCCATCTACTCTACAATAGACGACCCAATGGGCCATCTACTCTACAGTAGACGACCCAATGGGCCATCTACTCTACAGTAGACGACCCAATGGGTCATCTACTCTATAGTAGACGACCCAGTGGGTCATCGAATTTACAGAAGACGACCCAATGGACCATCTACACTACAGTAGCCGACCAAATGGGCCACGTAGTTTACAGTAGACAACCCAATGACCATCTTCTCTGCAGTAGACGACCTAATGGGTCATCTACTCTATAGTAGACGATCCAATGGGTCATCTACTCTACAGTAGACGACACAATGGGCCATCTACTCTACAGTAGACGACCCAATGGGCCATCTACACTACAGTAGACGACCCAATGGGCCATCTACTCTACAGTAGACGACCCAATGGGCCATCTACTCTACAGTAGACGACCCAATGGGCCATCTACTCTACAGTAGACGACCCAATGGGCCATCTACACTACAGTAGACGACCCAATGGGCCATCTACTCTACAGTAGACGACCCAATGGGCCATCTACTCTACAGTAGACGACCCAATGGGCCATCTACTCTACAGTAGACGACCCAATGGGCCATCTACTCTACAGTAGACGACCCAATGGGCCATCTACTCTACAGTAGACGACCCAATGGGCCATCTACTCTACAGTAGACGACCCAATGGGCCATCTACTCTACAGTAGACGACCCAATGGGCCATCTACTCTACAGTAGACGACCCAATGGGCCATCTACTCTACAGTAGACGACCCAATGGGCCATCTACTCTACAGTAGACGACCCAATGGGCCATCTACTCTACAGTAGACGACCCAATGGGCCATCTACTCTACAGTAGACGACCCAATGGGCCATCTACTCTACAGTAGACGACCCAATGGGCCATCTACTCTACAGTAGACGACCCAACTCTACAGTAGACGACCCAATGGACCATCTACTCTACAGGGGACGACCCGATGGGCCATCTACTTTACAGTAGACCACCCAATGGGCCATCTGCTCTACAGTAGACGACCCAATGGGCCATATACTCTACAATAGACGACCCAATGGGCCATATACTCTACAATAGACGACCCAATGGGCCATCTACTCTACAGTAGACGACCCAATGGGCCATCTACTCTACAATAGACGACCCAATGGGCCATCTACTCTACAGTAGACGACCCAATGGGCCATCTACTCTACAGTAGACGACCCAATGGGTCATCTACTCTATAGTAGACGACCCAGTGGGTCATCGAATTTACAGAAGACGACCCAATGGACCATCTACACTACAGTAGCCGACCAAATGGGCCACGTAGTTTACAGTAGACCACCCAATGGGCCATCTGCTCTACAGTAGACGACCAAATGGGCCTTCTAGTTTACAGTAGACCACCCAATGGGCCATCTGCTCTACAGTAGACGAACCAATGGGCCATCTACTCTACAGTAGACCACCCAATGGGCCATCTGCTCTACAGTAGACGAACCAATGGGCCATCTACTCTACAGTAGACGACCCAATGGGTTATCAACACTACAGTAGTCGACCCAATGGGTCATTTACTCGACAGTAGACGACCCAAGGGCCCATATTTTTAACAGCAAACTGCCCTGTGGATGTTCTCAACTGCAATAGACAACAACATGGGCTATTTATTTTACAGTAGACGATCCAGCAGGTCATTTATCCTACAGTGGACGACCCTGTTAGTCATTTGGTCTACAGTAGACGACAATATGGATCAAATGGGCCTTCTAGTTTACAGTAGACCACCCAATGGGCCATCTGCTCTACAGTAGACGAACCAATGGGCCATCTACTCTACAGTAGGCGACCCAATGGGCCATCTACTCTACCGTAGACGACCCAATGGGTCATCAACACTACAGTAGACGACCCAATGGGTTATCAACACTACAGTAGTCGACCCAATGGGTCATTTACTCGACAGTAGACGACCCAAGGGCCCATATTTTTAACAGCAAACTGCCCTGTGGATGTTCTCAACTGCAATAGACAACACCATGGGCTATTTATTTTACAGTAGACGATCCAGCAGGTCATTTATCCTACAGTGGACGACCCTGAGAGTCATTTGGTCTACAGTAGACGACAATATGGGTCATATACTCTGCAGAAAAGGTCCTGTTGACCATCCACTCTGCAGTATATTAATCTATGGATCATCTAAGCTGCCATAGGTGTCCCTATGAACTATATACTCTACGCTTTATGAACGAATGGACCATCTACCCTGCACTGTATTACCCTATTGCCGATCTGCTCCACAATATACGCCCCAATGGACCATCTACTCCACAAAGAATGATCAAGGGGGCCATCTGCTCAACAGAAGACGACTTAATGGGCAATGTACCAATGAGTCAACTACAGAAGAGTAGATTCAATATATGGCCTCCTAAATATTATAGAGAAAACCTTTTGTAACACCCTGACAAGAAATCTGGCCAACGACCACACTTAAAAAGTCTATATTTAATTTAAATAACAACTTTACTTTATAATTTTGGCTGTTATAGAAAATGTTATCCATAATATAACCGCCTTACTCCCCTTCCCCCTTCTCTAACTTCCCGCCATAGAAAATATGCCTCATTTGTTTTGTGGATATTTTAATTGTGGCAACATTTATATGACAATGATCAATAATAATTAACATATATTTTTATCAATTTATTTATGTAGGTTTTTTGTTTTTGGTTTTTTTTTTGCATATAGGTATTATGTTATTGTCGTCGTTGTTGTTGGTATCTTCTGCTGTGCATATAATTAATACCAGACAAACCGCAATTCCAATTAAAAGCAGTTTTTTCTGTTGAAAAGCTTTCGGTTTCAATGGATTGTTGCAGCTGTATTCATCCATTGGTGGTGTTGCCATACTATCGAATATTTCTCTAACCGCACTTGGCTGTTGTTTGTTTGCTTAACACACAAACACACGCACACAGAGACAAAAAAAAATAGTTTATTAATACGATTTGTAACCGACAAAGAAGAAAAATGTTGATGATGATGGCAAAGAAGGAAAGAAATGCAACAGCAACAAGCAATTGCAATTGCACAAACAACAGCAACAACAACAACGAAGCCACCACACACATCAATATTATATAATATGGCATTATGGCGAAAAAAACTATAACAATCATAAACTGATTGAAATGAAATAAAAAATAGAAAAGCGTATGAAAAAAGAAATTAAAAAATTGAATAATTCCAGAAAAAACAACAACAGCAAAGCATTTCATAAGTGCCAATGATGATGTGGTTGTTGATGAATCTCATCTCGGTGTGTGGTAATATTTTTTGCATCAAAACATCAGGCAGCTGGACAGACAGATAAACGAACATAAAATTAGACAGGCTGGCAGACAGTCAATACTCTACTCAGTCAATACGACTTATTCATATGGGTGTTGAAAACTTCACTTCCTTTTCATTTGAGATTGCTCTAGAAAACGCCATATATTTATCCAGGTGGAAAACGCAACCAACAAATTGGGTGTTTTTGCTGTGCTTTAATATGGAACACTTTGTCCATGTTGATGATTTCTCTTCCGTTTGAAAACTAGATTATGTGTTTTTTTCTTTTTGTTTTTCCTCGTCGTACGTGCAGGTGATTTTCTTATGTTGGTCAGTATTTGGTTAATGGTCCGGGTGAGTTGCCTCTTTGGCCATTTGGGAATCTGGTGTAACAGGAAGGAAATGTTTTCTATTTTGGCAAAACATTGTCTCAAGGTGGTTCCACATTTCCTTTTACAACTTTGTTGGCAGGAAAAAATGAATTGGATTAATTTTTATAGAAAGAAATCGTGTAGTAATATAAGGCATTGGGACTTGTATGGAAATGTAGAGTTCAAATGAAGGTTATTGATCCATCCCATCCTGATATAATGTAATATAATAGGCTGCTAGGTAAAATATTAACAGAACAGCTAAAATTCGTTGGAATACTATTATCATTGCGACAGATTGTCTAGTCAACTTTGTACTCCTATTATTCACGAACATCACTTAAGAGCAGTACACATTGTCAGTTTTGAATGTCGATATTTCGCAGTTATCACAGTTATCAAAACATTTTGTGGTTGCATGACGAATGACAAAAATGAACGGCCACACTAGCAAGCACCAACAAAGCTGTCATTCAAAACTGGCAATGTGTACTTAGCTTTACTTACTCCCTTAGCTGACCCATTACAGAACACTTGCTCCATAGGCCGAACTAAGAAAAGATCTCCTATTCTCTCTGTTTAGTGCTTCGCTTTTTGGAATACCGCGTCTTGTCATCTCGTCATCCACTTGTTTGCTTCATCTATTCTTTGGCCTGCCAATTCTGCGTGCACCGCCATGTGGCTCGAATTTTTTCGCCTTTTTAGCGGGTGCATCAGCGTTCATTCTTATTTTATGGCCTAGCTAACGCAATCGTTGCATCTCGATATGTTTAACTATATTGATGTCGTTGTATAGCAGATACAGCTCGCGGTTCATACGACGTCGATATTCACCGTCAACGCAGATCGGTCTGTAGATTTTTCGAAGAATTTTTCTCTCAAACACGCAAAGCACTGCCTTATCTGCTTGCGCAAGTACCCATGCTTCGGAACCATACATCAGCACGGGTAGTATCAGTGTTTTGTAAAGCGTTATTTTTGTTTGACGAGTTGTGGCTTTGTTTTTACAGTGCTTACTTAAGCCAAAGTAGCATCTGTTGTCCAATACAATTCTTCTTTTTATTTCACAACTGATGTCGTTTGTTGTGTTTACGACGGTGCCGAGGTATACGAAGTCTTTTACTACATCAGAATTATAGGAACCAACTTCAAAAGTTGGTCCGATCTCAATGTACCCATAGCGCGTCGACACCATCAGCTTGGTTTTATCGCCGTTTACCGCCAGACCCACTTTAGCAGATTCTCCTTCGACCTTCATAAAGGTATCGGTTTTTTCTTTTACTGATCGTGCCATGATGTCTATATCATCAGCATAAGCAAGTAACATGTGGCTATTGGTGTAGATTGTGCCACTTTTTTTGACGTTTGCCTCTCGTATAACCGTTTCTTCGGATGTTGAAAAGATCACAAGAAAGGCTGTCTCCTTGCCTGAAACCTCTTTTGGTGCAAAACTCTTCGGAGAGGTTCTTTCCTATTTTAACTGAAGATCTTGTGTCAGATAGAGTCACTTTACAAAGCCGAATGAGCTTTGCGGGGATACCAAATTCAGACATTGCTTCGAATACCTTTGAACGTAGCGGACTGTCGAAGGCTGCTTTTTAATCGACAAAAAGGTGGTAGGTGTCGATCTGCATCTCTTGGGTTTTCCCCAGGATTTGCCGCAGGGTAAATATCTGGGCAAGGGTGGACTTGCCAGGTCTAAAGCCGCATTAGTATGGTCCAATTATTTCGTTGAACATGGGCTTTAGTCATTCGCACAATATCCCTGACACTATCTTGTAGGCAATAGGGAGTAGACTTATGCCCCTATAGTTAGAGCATACAGTCTAATCTGCCTTCTTGTGGACGGGGCACAGGCTACTCAGGTTCCAATCGTCGGTTACTCGTTCTTCCTGCCAGATGGTGCTAACTAGCTGATGAATACACCTTATCAGCGTGTCGCCTCTGGTTGTAAACAGCTCGGCTGGTAGGCCATCAGCTCCTGCTGCCCTATTATTCTTCAGCCGGTTTATTGCTTTCTTTACCTCATCTTGGCCGGGTGGAATACATTCAATACCATCTTCTGGGATTGGATCTGTGGTATCTTCGTCGACTTCGCTACTATTGGATACCAACAGTTTGGAAAAATGCTCTTCCCATATCATGAGCACACTATCTGTATCAGTTACCAAATTACCTTACTGGTCTCTACAGGAGGAAGTGCCAGTTCCAATGGCATCAGTTTGATGTTTCACTCTTTGGTAGAATTTTCGGACTTCACTCTGTCTCCTGTACATCTCGATTTGTTCACACTCCCGCTTTTCCATCTCTCTATTTTATCCTGCGGAAAAGACGTTTCTCCTCTCTGCTTTTCTCCCGATACCTCTCTCATGCGCTACGAGTTGCTACTGATTGTAAAGTAGCCCTATATGCCGCATTTTTCTCTTCGGTAGCAGCACGACACTCCTGGTCATACAATGAATTCCTTGGTGAAGGTCTCTGGTATCTAAGTACTGATTTTGCAGCTGTTTGCATCGAGTGGGCAATGTTTTGCCATTGTCCTGATATATTATCGGGACGAGAAGCGCTTTCATTAAGCAATTGCGTCAGTTGAGTGGAATATACTGTGGCTATCTGTTGTGTTTGCAGCTTAGCGATGTCCAACTTTCGTGTTGTGTCTGTCCGTGCTTTATTTGCAACGTTTAGACGGGTACGTACCTTTGCTGCAACGAGGTAATGGTCCGAATCTATGTTTGCTCCTCGGAACGATCGTTCATCCAACACGCTCGATGAATGTCTTCCATCTATCACAACATGATCAATTTGATTTCTTATTATGAATATCGAGATGCTTAAATCTGGTACTGCTAACTACCATGTTTTTTTGCAGCTGCAAAGTCTATCAGCCTCATACCATTGTTAGATGTTTCACTGTGGAGACTGAATTTCCCGACTGTTGGGCCAAAGATATTCTCCTTTCCAATTTTGGCATTAAAATCGCCTAGTATAATTTTAATGCCATGGGCAGGGCAACGGTCATAAGTTTCTTCTAAGCGCTCGTAAAATATATCTTTGGTCTGTTCGTCCTTGTCTTCAGTGGGAGCATGAGCGTAAATAAAGCTGATGTTGAAGAATTTTGCTTTTAATCGAATTGCAGAGGGTCTTTCATTCACTGGAGTGAAGCTGGAGACCAGGTGTTTTAACCTCCGACCAACTACAAATCCGCAACCAAACTCATGCCTTGTGTCATGGCAGCTATAATACAGTGCGTCACCTTTAGGTGATGTGGTGACGCCTTTCCCGTTCCATCGTATTTCCTGTATGGCAGTAATGTCGGCCTTGTACTTTTCAAGTACATCTGCCAATGGCTAAACTGCACCTTCTCTATAAAGGGTGCGAAAATTCCAGGTGCAGATTCGCAGATCAAGGTCCTTAAAACGTTTGCGGGGTTCGTCAACTTTAGAGGGGTTTGTTTTTCTTTTCTTTCGGTTTTTCATAGTAGGCTGTTTTTTCTAGGGGAGGGTTAAAAACCCGACGCCCAAACCCAGGTTTTTAACATTCTTATGGGCGAACGCGCGGCACATGTTAGCTTACTACCTTTAACGGGTGTTAAAGGCAGTTCCTCAGGTGACACCACGGGGAGGTCAGTGTCCACTTTAGATGAAAGAGGGACCAAGATAAATCCTGGGGTTTGCCATGTTAATGCCGGTCAGGACCGCTCCTTGATATCTTCCATCCCTTACGTCACCCATTCACGATCATCACAGAAAGGAAAAAACATTTAGATTTTAAATAACGTATCCCTATTTGTGGTTCACATAAGACATCCTCCTCGACTAGAGGTAGATGTATATTGTCTCATATGTCATCACGAATTATATCTTGGCAAAATATCGACTTATTAGTTTGAGCCTCAATTCGTTCGTTGTCCTCTAGTGTGACGCCATTGCTTCCTTAAGGTACGTGAGAGCAGCTGCAACCTGTAGGCCTATTCTGTAACTTTTATCGAATGAAAAGTTTTTAACATTTCTTTTGTTTTTGTGACAACTACAAAGCAAACAAATGAAATTATTGTAAAATAAACAAGGAGTCATGTTGTTAAAAAGTTACTGAATAGGGGGGCTGAGGTGAGTTCTGCTTGTCATTTGAGAGATCCTTTCTTTATATCTATAACAGGTAGCAGGGTCTAACAAGTTTATCCCCAGCCCATGAATGTACACAAAAAAAGAATGACAAGAGAGGTTAATCTAAGTGTCTTTTATAAGGTCCCGATCATTTTCGTATGTGGAAAAAGAAGAGTTGGAAGCTTCTAGTGTAGATTTTTAGGTGTTTGTGAGGTACGAACAATAAATAGGGGGTCTAATTATTAAATGTGGCCTTTAGAGCAATTTCGTGTAAATTCACCTTTGGTCCCATACAAATGAAATGGAAATTTGGAGGCCCCAGTGGCAATTGTTAACATCATCCAAACTTTGGCAATCGAAAATCCAACAAAACTAATCATTTTAGGGGTAAACATACTGATTTTGTTAACGAGTTTGCTTTAAAATCTGTATGTACCGTAATGTGGGGCTATACCAAATCATTGACATATACCAAACGTTTTTAGTCACCAAACTTCTTCATAAAGGACTCGAAATATTAAATTACGTTCAACTAAGATCGAAAGCAATTTTTGAAAAAGTTTTAGAGCTATCTTGCACAATATCCATTTTAGTATGCTTACTTCTCTTCTCAGGAAGTATTGACATACTCTGGAAAATGATTTCAAAACGATCAAAGAGGAGCTCTTAAACTTCACTTTATCCGAATTTTGTGTGGAAGGCCCATATTCCAACCTGACACATGATAACCAGAAACTCCCTGCGAGAATTATCTTGCGGATTTGCCATTTCGGTTGGTGCCGTCAGAGTTTCTTAGAACTTTTAGGCCAATATCTCAGGAAGTATGGGCTTGCGCAAGAAAAAAGTGTACCGTCGTAAAGTCAGCGGCAATGACAACTTCCTGAAACAAATTTCAAAACGATCCGAGAGGAGCTCTTAAACTTCACTTTATCCGAATTGTGTGGGAGGTACCCGAAGGAGTGGACCGATATAGCCCATATTCCAACCTGATACATGACTGGATGCAATAATATGATGTGCAAAGTCTGCACCAATCAGAAAATCATTGCGAGAATTATCTTGCGGATTTGCCATTTTGGTTGGTGCCGTCAGGGTTTCTTAGAACTTTTAGGCCAATATCTCAGGAAGTATGGACTTGCGCAAGAAAAAATTTGTACCGTCGTAAAGGGAGCCTAATGACAACTTACTGAAACAAATTTCAAAACGATCCGAGAGGAGCTCTTAAACTTCACTTTATCCGAATTTGTGCTGGAGGTACCCGACGGAGTGGACCGATATAGCCCATATTCCAACCTGATGCATGACTGGATACAATAATACGATGTGCAAAGTCTGCACCAATCAGAAAATCCCTGCGAGAATTATCTTGCGGATTTGCTATTTCGGTTGGTGCCGTCAGGGTTTCTCAAGAAAAAAATTTAACCGTCATAAAGACTGCCACAATAACAACTTCCTGAAACAAATTTCAAAACGATCCGAGAGGAGCTCTTAAACTTCACTTTATCCGAATTTTGTGTGGGAGGTACCCGAAGGAGTGGGCCATATAGCCCATACTGCAACCTGATACATGACTGGATGAAATAATATGATGTGCAAAGTCTGCACCAATCAGAAACGCCCTGCCAAATTTGTTGGTGCCGTCAGGGTTTCTTATAAATTTTAGGCCAATACTTTAGAAAGTATAGACTTGCGCAAGAAAAAATTGTACCGTCGTAAAGTCAGCCTCAATGACAACTTCCTGAAACTAATTTCAAAATGATCCGAGAGGAGCTCTTGAACTTCACTTTATCCGAACCCGATCTATATCTGAAAGGAATAATACGATGTGCAAAGTTTGGACCAAATCGATAGTTTTGTTGTCCATTTTAGAACTGAAACTAATTTTGGACAAAATATGACGAAGACCAAATTTTTGACAAAATCGACAGATCCGTTCGAGAGTTATCTTGCGCTGCAACCAGTACTCACGGTGTCATGGGGTTTTTGCAACTTTCAGGATATTTTCTCAGGAAGTATGGACTTCCCCCTGATGAAACTGGTACCGTCGTATGGAGGGCAGTGAATACAAGTTGCCACAGCAAAAATCAAAGCGATTCGAGTGCAGGTCCTAAACTGCACTTTTCTGAAATTTTGTGTGGGAAGTAACCGAACGAGTGGACCGATTTAGTCCATATTGGAACCTCATCTAATTCTGTTGGAAATTTTACGATGAACAAAGTATGGACCAATTCGGTTTCTGCCTTCAAGAGTTATCGTGCGCACAAATTTTCCGAACATTTTCGAACTTTTGTGGGGGAGGTACCGGAAGAAGTGGACCGTGTGCAACAACCAGGCAGACAGACGTGCTGCGCTAAATCAATCCCGAATGGTCCGAAACCAATTACGTTCGAACGTAGTTGAGCTCTAGACACCGTTACATAGACTAGACAAAGTATACCCTCGTCAGCATAAAGACTGGGGGTTGATTCAGTCCTTAATGAGTAACAAAAATGTTAATCGGAAGAGATCCTTGACAACTATAGTTACCGGTACCGACCAATGGTGCTGTATAAACCGCCTCAACCTATTGAGTTCTTTTATAGTCAGAAGATATCTTGAGAGAGAAACCTCTCGATGTCTTCTATAGACAGAAGACCTTTTGAGGTATTCCATAGGCAGAATACCTCTTGAGAACTTCTATAGAGCATTCTGGAGGTCTTCTTAGACAAATAGATAGAAGACCTTTTGATGGTTTCTATAGGCAGAGGACCTATTGTGGCCTTCTATAGACAGAAGACCTCTGGAGGCCTTCTATAGACAGTGTAACGACACGTTTCCCGCCCGTTGCTTGAGTATACTCAGGGGGGGCAGGATTCGTCACAGAAATTTATATTCTGCAGTGACGGAGAGGGAAAGACTTTCAGATTTAGTTTACGAATTCAATCTTTATTTCATTTGTAATAATATTCATTCACAGATACTTCAACAAACGGTTTCAGCTGGCTTCGGTCGTGGACACCTGATAGCGTTTCCGAACGTCCTCCTCTGGAATAGTCGTCTTCTTCCACCGCTTCCCTGGAGTAGCACCGTCTCTTTGCTAACCCGTCGTATGTCCCTCGATACCCGATACCTATTGATGGTTGCTGTGGCGGAACCTGTAGCCACTCGATGCCCTGGATGTATTATGGCGCTGATGCCTGGGACCCCACGGCCCTCTGACTCCAGCTCAGCCCTAATTAGTAGGACCAATCGACCCCCTTGGGGACAGAATGCTCGGATACACTATACGGACCTTACTTTGGAGATACCAATCCGACCTTTTTGGAGACAGGGTACCAATGCGAGCATGCGGTCCTCGGGTGTACCGGGTAAGCACTATTCAGGAGACCGAATCGGCCCTCGACTGCACCAACTAGGTCCTAGTTCATGAGACCTTTCGGCCCTCTTTTGATACTAGATGCTAATGAGACCTTTCGGCCCTCGACTGCACCAACTAAGTCCTAATGCACGAGACCTGTCGGCCCTCTTCGACACCAGATGCTAATGAGACCTTTCGGCCCTCCTTTGACACTAGATTCTAATGAGACCTTTCGGCCCTCGACTGCACCAACTAAGTCCTAAATGCACGAGACCTTTCGGCCCTCTTTTTGACACTAGATGCTAATGAGACCTTTCGGCCCTCGACTGCACCAACTAAGTCCTAATGCACGAGACCTGTCGGCCCTCTTCGACACTAGATGCTAATGAGACCTTTCGGCCCTCCTTTGACACTAGATTCTAATGAGACCTTTCGGCCCTCGACTGCACCAACTAAGTCCTAAATGCACGAGACCTTTCGGCCCTCTTTTTGACACTAGATGCTAATGAGACCTTTCGGCCCTCGACTGCACCAACTAAGTCCTAATGCACGAGACCTGTCGGCCCTCTTCGACACTAGATGCTAATGAGACCTTTCGGCCCTCCTTTGACACTAGATTCTAATGAGACCTTTCGGCCCTCCTTTGACACTAGATGCTAATGAGACCTTTCGGCCCTCGACTGCACCAACTAAGTCCTAAATGCACGAGACCTGTCGGCCCTCTTTTGACACTAGATGCTAATGAGACCTTTCGGCCCTCCTTTGACACTAGATGCTAATGAGACCTTTCGTCCCTCGACTGCACCAACTAAGTCCTAAATGCACGAGACCTGTCGGCCCTCTTTTGACACTAGATGCTAATGAGACCTTTCGGCCCTCTTTTGACACTAGATGTTAATGAGACCTTTCGGCCCTCGACTGCACCCACTAAGTCCTAATTCATGAGACCTTTCGGCCCTCCTTTGACACTAGATGCTAATGAGACCTTTCGGCCCTCGACTGCACCAACTAAGTCCTAATGCCCGAGACCTGTCGGCCCTCTTTTGACACTAGATGCTAATGGGACCTTTCGGCCCTCCTTTGACACTAGATGCTAATGGGACCTTTCGGCCCTCGACTACGCACTCAAAACTTCCTTGAACTTGAGACCAACCAGCCCTCTTGTCCTTGAAACTGTCCAAGATCTATCGACCCTCGGTTATGTACTGGAAACCCAACTGAACTTGAGACCGGTCGGCCCTCTTGTCCTTGGAACTATTCAAGACCTATCGGCCCTCGGTTACGTACTCAAAACTGGTTGATTTGTGAGACCGGTCGGCCCTCACGTAGTTGACACTAATTGCGACCCAACGATCTTTTATAATACACAAATTCCCTTTAGGTGGGCTTGCACTCACCCCAACTTTAGATTTACACTTGGGAGGGGGTATGGTTTCATAAAAAAAATAAGATCACAAACTCCGGGTACTTACGTCTACTGCCGCACGGGAAAATCCCACACCAATCACCAGTCAATCCGCTCACTGTTAATTTTCGTTACCACTCACGTACGACCACGTACCACGCACTTGACTCACTCCGACTTCGATCCGCGCTCGATCACCGTTCGACACTGACTGACCCATCCACTCACAACGTATGTTCTATTATCGTGGTTTGGCCGCGGCGAATTCGCCGCTTCACTGTTGTCGCTCTTTCTCTCTATTCAGCAGTTGAGTACCGCTGCCGCCGTTGGGCAGTGTCCGTTGGGAGTCGTCGTTGCCCAACGGTACCTTGTTTACCAGTTTTGTTATTTACCTACCCATGCTCTTGTGATCAACTGTACACACAACGTTGTTACTCAAAATTCCTTCACCCCCCCGAAATGAGAGAAAACAACGCAGTGATCCTTTTATCCATACGGATATATATTTAGTGCTACAAGAAAAAAAACAACAAAACAAAATGAAAACTAAAGGCCTTCGTGGCAAAAGATGGAATTACGGGGGAAAACAAAACAAAAAACAAATTCACTTCCAGCTGAAGCTCGTCAAGCCAGTTCAAGTGTGGGGCAAACGAGGGCTACCGACTTTCCCCTTCACACCGCTCTCCTCTCCCGGGGAATCACAATGGCGTCTCCTCGTCGGTTTATGTAGATGCGGTATGACTGCCCATCTGGTAAAAATACTACCGTCTTGTACCGGCGGTGTGGCCGATGCACTCCCAGGGCCTTTTGGACCAATGGTTCAAGCTGTCGTATGGTCTCTGCTGACAAATGGGACCGGCACTCGAAGTTGGTTGGTTGTGTCGACACAGATGTGTCGCCATCGCTGAAGACCTGGTCCGACTGAGTAGCAACCCCTGATGCCGCGGACGGGGAGGTGGTATAAAGCGACATCACGGACGTAGAGGATCTGGAGCCCAACAGTAAAAGGGATCGCTCGAATTCCGATGCAGAGCTTATAGGGGAGTAAGAAGTAGCGCGTGGTGGCCAGTCGTTGTTGTGCTCACCGGTTGAAATCGGGGCTAGTTGTGACGTCCGCTCTCCCCCTTCATCGGAGGACACTGTACCTTCCACTGGGACCACTGGTGAATTTATGTGACCGACGTTCTCCTCCTCGATCGACACACGTGGGGAAGGCGATGGAGGTCTTCTCGGGGTGGCAATGGTGTCTTCGTCGCTAGAAATCTCTATTACCGTCGAGATGGGTGACGTCATCGGGCAGTAGGGTTCGCATGTATCCGTACTTCCCATCAGGTACCGGGTAATCTCCTCCTCTGTCAGTCGTTCTACCACCACATAGCACGGGGGAAGTAGGTTTCGTAATGGGGTTACCCTTTGGAGTCTGACCTTCAGGCCCTGTGTCTCGAGTTGGCGCCAACGCTCTTTGTAGAACGCCTTGGTTTTTGGTGTTTCCGTCATCTTTTCCTATTGATTCTTCGTCAACCTACAAGAAAAAAACAGCATTACCGTATGATTGTGTTGAAAGAGGGGTAGAGGGATGGTTAGGATTTTTGGGAATCGACAAAGGGCTTGATCTCGCTGAGGTGCGCACTCCGATATACTTCGGTGTTCACTTCTTTTACACGTACAATAACAGGCGAGGAGAAACTCACTACGACGTACGGTCCCCCGTACTTGGGTGCTAATTTCGCGGCAAAACTCTCCCCGGCTTTAGACAGCGGATGTTGTTTTACCAGTACATGGTCCCCGACTTGTGGTGACCATGTCCGACGTCGCAAATTATAATACCGCCGTTGGTCCTCACCGGCCCTACCCAGATTGTGTCGTACGATCTTAAAGATTTCCTGCAGTTCATTCGCCTTGGACATCGGGTCGCGCTGAGTCACACCAGTTCCCAGTACGACTTCGTCGAAGAGAGCGTTCGGTAGCCGTGGCTCCCGCCCTTGGACCAAATACGCTGGACTGTATCCCGTTGATTCCGACGTACTGGAATTCACCGCCAGCATTATTTCTGGTATCCATTCATCCCAGGTATTATGGCGATTTTTTACAAGCTGGGCCATCATTGTCTTAACAGTCCGATTAGCTCGTTCCGTCGGATTCTCTTGCGGGGTATAAGGAGCCGTGAATTGATGCCGCACGCCAATACCTTCCAAAAATTTCCTCACAATATTACTGGTAAACTGGCTACCGTTATCCGTAACGAAGACCTTGGGAGTGCCAAAGCGTGCTAGAATCCGTTCCCTAAACGATTTCACCACCCCTTCAGCCGTGGCCTTGCGCAGGGGTACTAACTCTGTCCATTTGGAAAACCTATCGAAAAATACCAGGAGCACGGTACTTCCATGTTTGGTTCGGGGTAATGGGCCTACAAAATCAGCACAGACTGACGCCCACGGTTCCTCCGGTACCGTAATAAGCATCTCCCCGGCGGGAGCCATTTGGCTTGGCTTGAACTCTTGGCACAAACGGCAGCCTCGAACAAAGGTCGCCACATCTCTTGCTATACCAGGCCAGTAATATCGATTATACACCCTGTTCGTCGTCTTTCGGATTCCCAAATGTCCCGCAGACGGTTGGCAATGATTTTCCGCTAATACCCGCTCTCGTAGATGTGTCGGTACGCACAACTTCCACGGTGCGGAGTCATCGTCTTTCGGGTGCTTCGCAACGTGCCGGAACAGTTGTCCATCTATGATGGCGAAATCGGCAAACCTCTGTGGATTGGCTTTGACCTCCTCCATTTTCTTCCGCAACCACGGACACGATTCTTTGGCATCGACGACTACCCGCTGTAACAACTCCAAAGGTTGTCGCGACAGTGCGTCTGCGACGACATTGTGTCTACCCTTCCGGTACTGCACGGTGAACTTATACTGCTGCAATTCCAGAGTCCATCGGGCCAATCTCCCTGTGGGGTTATCGATTGCATTAAGCCATTTTAAAGACAGGTGATCAGTCACCACAAGAAATTCATAACCCTCCAAATATGGTCTCATCTTTCGTATACCCCACACAATGGCCAAACACTCCTTCTCGGTGGCCGAGTAGTTTCTTTCGGCGTCATTTAGGGTTCTACTGGCATAAGCTATCACGCGTTCCCCTTCATCGAATTCCTGAGTCAAAACTGCACCTAGCCCGTGGTCGCTGGCATCCGTCTGTAACTTAAAAATCCTTGTAAAATCCGGACACGCAAGAACTGGAGCTTGTGTGAGCCGTGCCTTTAGTATTTCGAAAACCGTTTGTTGCTCCTCTGTCCACTTCCAATGCTTCCCTTTCTTGAGCTGTGATGTGAGGGGATATGCGAGTGTAGCGAACTCGGGTACAAACCGCCGATACCACGATACGACTCCCAGAAATCTGCGTAACTCCTTAATATTTCTAGGAGCAGGCATTTCTTCAATGGCGGCCACCTTGTCTGGATCAGTGTGAATGCCCTCGCCACTGACGACATGTCCTAGGTACTTAGTTTCCCGTTTGAAGAACTGACATTTCTCCGGATTAATTTTTAAATTGGCAGCCCTTAGTCTCCGGAACACTTCGCCCAAATTCCTCACATGCTCATCCAGCGTCTTTCCAATCACGATTATGTCGTCGAGGTATGCAAATGCGTGTGGTTCTAATTCTGGGCCGATTACGCTGTCAAGGGCTCTTTGGAACGTTGCCGGCGCCGAATGTAATCCAAAAGGCATAACCCGCCATTGATACAGTCCCCTTCCGGCAACTGTAAAGGCCGTATATTTCTTGCTCCCCTCCTCCATCGGGATCTGCCAGTAGCCGTCCTTCAGGTCCAAACTGCTGACGTAGCGGGCTTCCCTTAGTCTGTCCAATATTGATGATATTCGAGGCAATGGATACGCATCAGGATCGGTCTTCCGATTCAGGTGTCGGAAATCCATACACAATCGCCACGTGCCATTTTTCTTTTTCGCTAGCGTTATCGGGGAGCTGTAGGCACTTGTAGATGGCTCGATGTATCCGTTGGCTAATAGTTCATTGATTTTTCCGTCGATAACCGTCTGCATTGCTGGATTCCGCGAGGCATATCGCAACTTGAACGGTCTATCATCAGTGAGTACGATTCTGTGTTTGGCCGCAGTCGATAGTCCGTGAAGCTCCCTAAACTTCTGTAACTCTTCCTCCAAAAACTTGTGTATCCTCTGTTGGTCTTCCGGATCATGATCAGTTAATAGCATATTCCCGCCTTGGGAAGGTACATTTATGTTCTCCTCCACGGAAATGTCTTCCGCAGTAGGGTGCTCTGGCCGACAAATGGTGGACGTCAGCTGACGGGCTGCCGTCCAAGTGTTACCATTTCCACTTACCTTCGCTTCGAACCTGCACGTCAACCCCGCACACGTTATTTCTGCATTGCACTTCACAAGGCAATCCAAACCAAGGAGCACATCTTCGGTCGCATCTTTCATCACCAGCAGTCTCTCTCTAATCGTCGCGTTCCCGATACCGATGTCCGTTTCCAAAGCATGATCAATATGTCGTTGAGAGCCATCCGCAAGGGTCACCACTAATCGCTCCGGATATCGCACACTAACATCCGCTATCGAGAGCGCGAACTCCTCACTTATAAAGCATCGGGTGGCTCCGGTGTCAACCGTAGCATCTACCTGCAGGCCGCCGATGTCAATGGTAGCTACTAGGCGGGTGGAGTCCAGGCGGAGGGACGTATTTACTGTCGGGATGGTGTCTCCCCTGGACTCGTAACCCCTCCTTGCATACGAGTCCGTTCTTCGTTTCCCTGGCGACGCCGGCAACACTGGTTTGATCTTACATTTCTACGGCCACACACCCAACAGAATATGACCTGCTCTCGTTGACAATCCCGTGCAAAATGGCCGTCCTGACTACAGCGTCTACAAGCAGTTCTGGGATTTATGGAAGTGACTTGCGGTTGGCTTTCGTCCGGAGTCACCCTGCGATGTTGCTCTCGGGACTGAGTCGGCAAAGCCGGTATGCTCTCCATCTCTTCTGCCATGTCCAAAAGCTCATGTAGTGTGAGGAAATCACGTCTTCTTACATACCACTGGTATTCTGGCAATGCGTTCCTAAAAATTCTCTCCAGTTTCTGTTCCTCGTTCATTTCGCTATGTCTCATGAGATTTTGCATGTGGAGAGAGTAATTTTTAAATGTCTCCCGGGGTTTTTGTCTTCTCTTACGAATTTCATCATCCAGGTTCTCGAAGTAGCGCCGGGGAAGGAAGAATTTTAGTATATCCTGTTTAAAACTTAACCACGTTTTCCAATTCCGATTATTATTGCGGAACCAAATCAGGGCTTTCCCTACGAGCACCTCTGGCATTACTGCCGGCAGTAAATCCTGGCCAATATCGTACATGGTAGCCAGTTCTTCCAATCGCTCCAGGAATTCCCATGGCTCACACTCCCCATCGTACGAAACTTGCCATTTACGGACTTGTTCCGCTATTCCTTTCATAACAGAATTTTGTGGGCTCTGTGATACGACCTGGGTTAGGTCCGTTTGTGTTTGACCTGTTGTGCTCTTCTTTGAGTGCTGCAAACCTTCTCCGACAAATCTTGAGTCCTGTTCATTTTGCCTGTTCAACTGCTCCAACCGACTTTCGGTCTTTGTCGGGGATAGCTCAGTGCCCTCTGGGGTGGTCAGTTTTATCACTGGCGATTTTCCCGGTGAACTTGGTCTGGAGGATGGTTCGTGTTTTCCCTGGAGTATGAGGAGTTTAGCTAGATCTTTCGGTTCATGTTGCTCACCGAGAAATTGAGAAAATCTCTTCCTTAGCTCTTCAACAGTGCCACTTGTGTCGCGATTATATTCGGACAAATATGTCACCAGCTCTTCTTTACGCAGGCTATATGCCCAAGAAACACGTAAAGTGCCTTCCATATTCGACTAAGAAATCAATTTGAATTGTAAACTCCTTTTGTAACAGTTTATTTCACCTCTGCACGTCCCTGCTCGGGCGCCACTGTAACGACACGTTTCCCGCCCGTTGCTTGAGTATACTCAGGGGGGGCAGGATTCGTCACAGAAATTTATATTCTGCAGTGACGGAGAGGGAAAGACTTTCAGATTTAGTTTACGAATTCAATCTTTATTTCATTTGTAATAATATTCATTCACAGATACTTCAACAAACGGTTTCAGCTGGCTTCGGTCGTGGACACCTGATAGCGTTTCCGAACGTCCTCCTCTGGAATAGTCGTCTTCTTCCACCGCTTCCCTGGAGTAGCACCGTCTCTTTGCTAACCCGTCGTATGTCCCTCGATACCCGATACCTATTGATGGTTGCTGTGGCGGAACCTGTAGCCACTCGATGCCCTGGATGTATTATGGCGCTGATGCCTGGGACCCCACGGCCCTCTGACTCCAGCTCAGCCCTAATTAGTAGGACCAATCGACCCCCTTGGGGACAGAATGCTCGGATACACTATACGGACCTTACTTTGGAGATACCAATCCGACCTTTTTGGAGACAGGGTACCAATGCGAGCATGCGGTCCTCGGGTGTACCGGGTAAGCACTATTCAGGAGACCGAATCGGCCCTCGACTGCACCAACTAGGTCCTAGTTCATGAGACCTTTCGGCCCTCTTTTGATACTAGATGCTAATGAGACCTTTCGGCCCTCGACTGCACCAACTAAGTCCTAATGCACGAGACCTGTCGGCCCTCTTCGACACCAGATGCTAATGAGACCTTTCGGCCCTCCTTTGACACTAGATTCTAATGAGACCTTTCGGCCCTCGACTGCACCAACTAAGTCCTAAATGCACGAGACCTTTCGGCCCTCTTTTTGACACTAGATGCTAATGAGACCTTTCGGCCCTCGACTGCACCAACTAAGTCCTAATGCACGAGACCTGTCGGCCCTCTTCGACACTAGATGCTAATGAGACCTTTCGGCCCTCCTTTGACACTAGATTCTAATGAGACCTTTCGGCCCTCGACTGCACCAACTAAGTCCTAAATGCACGAGACCTTTCGGCCCTCTTTTTGACACTAGATGCTAATGAGACCTTTCGGCCCTCGACTGCACCAACTAAGTCCTAATGCACGAGACCTGTCGGCCCTCTTCGACACTAGATGCTAATGAGACCTTTCGGCCCTCCTTTGACACTAGATTCTAATGAGACCTTTCGGCCCTCCTTTGACACTAGATGCTAATGAGACCTTTCGGCCCTCGACTGCACCAACTAAGTCCTAAATGCACGAGACCTGTCGGCCCTCTTTTGACACTAGATGCTAATGAGACCTTTCGGCCCTCCTTTGACACTAGATGCTAATGAGACCTTTCGGCCCTCGACTGCACCAACTAAGTCCTAAATGCACGAGACCTGTCGGCCCTCTTTTGACACTAGATGCTAATGAGACCTTTCGGCCCTCTTTTGACACTAGATGTTAATGAGACCTTTCGGCCCTCGACTGCACCCACTAAGTCCTAATTCATGAGACCTTTCGGCCCTCCTTTGACACTAGATGCTAATGAGACCTTTCGGCCCTCGACTGCACCAACTAAGTCCTAATGCCCGAGACCTGTCGGCCCTCTTTTGACACTAGATGCTAATGGGACCTTTCGGCCCTCCTTTGACACTAGATGCTAATGGGACCTTTCGGCCCTCGACTACGCACTCAAAACTTCCTTGAACTTGAGACCAACCAGCCCTCTTGTCCTTGAAACTGTCCAAGATCTATCGACCCTCGGTTATGTACTGGAAACCCAACTGAACTTGAGACCGGTCGGCCCTCTTGTCCTTGGAACTATTCAAGACCTATCGGCCCTCGGTTACGTACTCAAAACTGGTTGATTTGTGAGACCGGTCGGCCCTCACGTAGTTGACACTAATTGCGACCCAACGATCTTTTATAATACACAAATTCCCTTTAGGTGGGCTTGCACTCACCCCAACTTTAGATTTACACTTGGGAGGGGGTATGGTTTCATAAAAAAAATAAGATCACAAACTCCGGGTACTTACGTCTACTGCCGCACGGGAAAATCCCACACCAATCACCAGTCAATCCGCTCACTGTTAATTTTCGTTACCACTCACGTACGACCACGTACCACGCACTTGACTCACTCCGACTTCGATCCGCGCTCGATCACCGTTCGACACTGACTGACCCATCCACTCACAACGTATGTTCTATTATCGTGGTTTGGCCGCGGCGAATTCGCCGCTTCACTGTTGTCGCTCTTTCTCTCTATTCAGCAGTTGAGTACCGCTGCCGCCGTTGGGCAGTGTCCGTTGGGAGTCGTCGTTGCCCAACGGTACCTTGTTTACCAGTTTTGTTATTTACCTACCCATGCTCTTGTGATCAACTGTACACACAACGTTGTTACTCAAAATTCCTTCACCCCCCCGAAATGAGAGAAAACAACGCAGTGATCCTTTTATCCATACGGATATATATTTAGTGCTACAAGAAAAAAAACAACAAAACAAAATGAAAACTAAAGGCCTTCGTGGCAAAAGATGGAATTACGGGGGAAAACAAAACAAAAAAACAAATTCACTTCCAGCTGAAGCTCGTCAAGCCAGTTCAAGTGTGGGGCAAACGAGGGCTACCGACTTTCCCCTTCACAACAGTGGGCCTCTTGAGCTCTTCTACAGACAGAAGACTTCTTGAAGTCCTCTATAGGCAGAAGACCTCTTGAGGTCCTCTATAGACAGATCCCTCGAAGTTTAAACAGAAGACTTCTCGAGGAGTTCGGTAGACAGAATAGTTCGTCTCTACAGAGAGAAGACCTCTTGAGGTCTTCTATAGACGGGAAACTTCTTGAGTTCTTCTATAGACAGAAAATTTCTTGAGGTCTTCTATAGACAGAAAACTTCTTCTATAGACAGAAGACCTTATGAGGTCTTCTATAGGCAGAAGACCTTTTGAGGGTTTCCTCATCGGGCTACACTAAATCAATCCCGAATGGTCCGAAACCAATTTCGTTCCAACGTAGTTGAGCTCTAGACACCGTTACATGATAAGGTATACCCTTGTCAGCATAAAGACTGGGGGTTGATTCAGAGCTTAACGAGCAACAAAAAATTTTAGTACCAACCATTCATCGGAACAGATCCTTGACAACTATAGTTACCGGTACCGACTAATGGTGCTGTATAAACCGCCTCAACCTATTGAGTTATTTTATAGTCAGAAGATATCTTGAGAGAGAAACCTCTTGATGTCTTCCATAGACAGAAGACCTTTTGAGGTATTCCATAGGCAGAAGACCTCTTGAGAACTTCTATAGAGAACTCTGGAGGTCTTCTATAGACAGAAGACCTTTTGATGGTTTCTATAGTCAGAGGGCCTATTGAGCTCTTCTACAGACAGAAGACCTCTGGAGGCCTTCTATAGCCAGTGGGCCTCTAGAACTCTTCTACAGACAGAACACTTAAACAGAAGACTTATTGATGAGTTCGGTAGACAGAATCGTTCTTCTCTACAGAGAGAAGACCTCTTGAGGTCTTCTATAGGCACAAAGCCACCTCCTGAGATCTTCAATAGACAGAAGACATTAAGAGGTCTTCTATAGACAGAAAGCCTCTTGAGGTCTTCTATAGGCAGAATACATCTTGCGGGCTCCTATAGACAGAAGACCTATTGAGGTCTTCTATAGATAGAAGAACTATTGAGGTCTGCTATAGAAAGTGACCGCTGGTTTGAGCGATAACTGTCGAAGCGGACAATCGATTTGGAGGTCTTCTATAGACAGAAGACCTTTTGATGGTTTCTATAGTCAGAGGGCCTATTGAGCTCTTCTACAGACAGAAGACCTCTGGAGGCCTTCTATAGCCAGTGGGCCTCTAGAGCTCTTCTACAGACAGAACACTTAAACAGAAGACTTATTGATGAGTTCGGTAGACAGAATAGTTCTTCTCTACAGAGAGAAGACCTCTTGAGGTCTTCTATAGGCACAAAGCCACTTGAGGTCTTCTTAAGACAGAAAACTTCTTGAGGTCTTCTATAGACAGAAGACCTCTTGAGATCTTCAACAGACAGAAGACCTTTTGAGGGTTTCTATAGACATAGGTCCTCTGTCCTCATCGGAAGAGATCCCTGACAACTATAGTTACCGGTACCGCCCAATGATGCTGTATAAACCGCTTCAACCTATTGAGTTCTTTAATAGTCAGAAGATATCTTGAGAGAGAAACCTATTGATGTCTTCCATAGACAGAAGACCTTTTGATGTATTCCATAGGCAGAAGACCTCTTGTGAACTTCTATAGAGAACTCTGAAGGTCATGTATAGACAAAAGATCTTTTGAAGGTTTCTATAGGCAGAGGACCTGTTGTGGCCTTCTATAGACAGAAGACTTCTTGAGGTCCTCTATAGACAGAAGACCTCTTTAGGTCCTCTATAGACAGAAGACCTCTTGAGGTTCTTTATAGACAGATCTCTTGAAGTTTAAACAGAAGACTTCTTAAGGAGTTCGATAGACAGAATAGTTTTTCTCTGCAGAGAGAAGGCCTCCTGAGGTCTTCTATAGACAGAAAACTTTTTGAGGTCTTCTATAGACAGAAGGCCGCTTGAGATTTTCAACAGACAAAAGACCTTATGAGGTCTTCTATAGACAGAAGACCTTTTGATGGTTTCTATAGACAGAGGACCTATGTGGCCTTCTATAGACAGAAACCTCTGGAGGCCTTCTATGGACAGAAGGCTTCTTGAACTCTTCTATAGACAGAAGACTTCTTAAGGTTCTCTATAGAGAGATGACCACTTGAGGTTCTCAATAGATCTTGAGATCTTCTATAGACAGAACACCTCTTGAGATCTTCAACAGACAGAAGACCTTATGAAGTCTTCTATAGGCGAAGAAGGACTCTTGAGGTCTTCTATAGGCAGAAGACATCTTGAGAGCTTCTATAGACTGATACTCAAACCGCAAGTTATATTGTTCATCTGCCTTTTTTCGTGCAGACAGAGGGCCTCTTGAGCTGTTCTACAGACAGAAGACTTCTTGAGGTCGTCTAAAGACAGAACTCTTGAAGTTTAAACAGAAGACTTCTTGAGGAGTTCGGTAGACAGAATAATTCTTCTTTACAGAGAGAAGACCTCTTGAGGTCTTCTATAGACAGAAAACTTCTTGAGGTCTTCTATAGACAGAAAACTTCTTGAAGACAGAAGACCTCTTGAGATCTGTAACAGACAGAAGACCTTATGAGGTCTTCTACAGGCAGAAGAACTTTTGAGGGTTTCTATAGACAGAGGTCCTATGTGGCCTTCTATAGACAGAAGACATCTTGAGGTTCTCTATAGACAGAAGACCTCTTGAGGTTCTCTATAGATCTTGAGATCTTCTTTAGACAGAACACCTCCTGAGATCTTCAACAGACAGAAGACCTTAAGAGGTCTTCTATAGATAGAAAACCTCTTGAGGTCTTCTATAGGCAGAATACATCTTGAGGGTTTCTATAGACAGAGGTCCTATGTGGCCTTCTATAGACAGAAGACCTCTGGAGGGCTTCTATGGACAGAAGGCCTCTTGAGCTCTTCTGTAGACAGAAGACATCTTGAGGTTCTCTATAGACAGAAGACCTCTTGAGGTTCTCTATAGACCGATGACCTCTTGAGATTCTCTATAGATCTTGAGATCTTCTTTAGACAGAACACCTCCTGAGATCTTCAATAGACAGAAGACATTAAGAGGTCTTCTATAGACAGAAAGCCTCTTGAGGTTTCTATAGGCAGAATACATCTTGAGGGCTCCTATAGACAGAAGACCTATTGAGGTCTTCTATAGATAGAAGAACTATTGAGGTCTGCTATAGAATGTGAACGCTGGTTTGAGCGATAACTGTCGAAGCGGACAATCGATTTGCTTCAAACAGGGCACATTATATTATTCTATCCCAAAAACGGTCGGGTTCGAATATTGACACAATTTAGGAAAAGTGCAGTTTAAGGGCTCTTCTCGGATAGTTTTTTCATCTGGTTGTCCCTGCAGTCCCTTTATAACCGTATAATTGTTTTCGGACGCAATTCCATACTTCCTGAGATACTGGCCTAAAAGCTCCAAGAAACGCAAATGGAACTAATTAAAATGGAGAATCCGCAAGGCAACTCTGGCATTGAGTTTCTGATTGGTCCAATCTTTACACTTCGTATTACTTCATCCATTCAGGTATCAGGTTTCAATATGGACTATATCGGTCCCGTCCTAAGGGTACCTTCCACACAAAATGGAATGAAGCAATTTGAGGGCTTGTCTCGGATTTGTTTTAATTTTTTTTTTGCAATTTTTTCCCTATTACAACGGTGCAGAACAGTGATGGTAGCATTGGATCTGACCAAAGCATTTGATACGGTCAGCCATGCTAGGCTACGGTAAGCCATGCTAGGATATCTCCGGAACTGTTTAACCTCTACCTCTCTCCAATTCCACGCACTCCCGACGGCATTGAGTTAATTACGTACGCGGATGATTGTACACTCATGTCGTTAGGTCCCAACATCGGTGACAGGCTAAATGCCTATCTCATTGATGTTGTAGAGTTTTTCCACGCGAGGAATATGAAAATATCCACCACTAAGTCAACAGCCACACTTTTCACCACATGGACGGCGCAGATGAAGCTCCCACTGAATGTGCAGGTCGACGGTGTAATTATTCCGACCTCAAACTACCCCAAAGTTCTAGCGTTTACATTCGATAGCATGTATAACTCGTCCCAGCATACTACAGTTATCTGCGATAAGCTGAGAAACAGGAACAAGGTCCTCAAGTCCCTAGCCGGCAGCACTTAAGGGGTGCAGATAAAGAAACCTTGTTATCCACATACAACGCGATAGGTCGGTCTGTGGTAAGCTATGCGGCGCTAGCGTGGTTTGCTAACGTAAGTGATACGCAATGGGATAAACTACAAATCTGCCAGAATGCTGCCGTGAGAACAGCTACAGGATGTCACCTCATGTCTGAAGTGGACCATTAACAGATCCTTCCTGTGCGTCGACACAACAGGATGTTGACGATGCAGTACTTGCTTGGATGCTATAGGCAAGACCACCCAAATCACCATCTGGTGGATTATCGAGATCTGGAGAGAGAGGTCCAAAGATATAAAAGAGAACCTCTAGATCAACGTGAATACCAGGCAGGTTTAAGGGACATTCACACTGATGCGGTTGCAGAGGCTCTGGCAACCTACAGTGCGAATATCGTCCTCGACGATCATCCACCACCCGTGGCAGCAGAAGAACAACAGCTGCCAGGACAAACGAGAGTCGTGTTGACACAACTTAGATCTGGTTGGTGCAGCCGCCTCAATTCTTACTGGGCCAAGATTGACGGCACGCGAAATATCTATCCAGCATGTGGAACCGGTCCGCATACTACGCAGCACCTGTTTAACTGCCCAGCCAACCCGACTAACTTAACTCAACTCTCTCTTTGGACGAATCCTATTCAGGTGGCGTCCTTTCTGAACTTGGAGCTGGAGGCAGAGCCGAATCAATAAAATAAGGATTTACATGTACTTGTAGAAGCTGCTACAACAACAACGTTACAATCTTTTTCCGAGTAAGTCCATACTTCTTGAGATAATGGCCTGAAAGCTTCAAAAAACTCTGCCTGAACAGATTAAAATTGATAGTGTGCAAAATAACTCTCAACATTTTAAAAATGTCTTCAAAACTTAGTTTAACCGTACCTACTGATTACATGTATTTTGAAGCAAACTCGTGACAAAAAATTAATATATTTTATATACGACATACTTATTGTGTTTGCTTCTTTTTTTTGGTCATAGGCTGAGGCTATCTCCGGCAGTTGACTGATATTCTCTTACTTGTCTATAGGGAAATACCTCTTGGGAACTTGAGAACTCTATAGAGAGAAAACCTCTTGAGGTCTCCTATAGACATTAGAGATGTCTTCCATAGACAGAAGACCTCGTGAGGATTTCTGTGGAAAGAAGAATTCTAAGGGTCTTCAAGACCTATTGAGGTGTTCTAAAAGCAAATGACCTCTCAAGGCAGAAAGCCTCTTGTAGTATTCCATAAAGACACCACCTTCTGGGATTCGTACTCGCTTGCACATACAACAAGATGAACCAACAACCTGAGCATCCTGGAAGGATTATACAAGAAGTAATTTACAAAAATCTGAATTCAGTAGTTCTACTAACGAGAAAAAATTCAATAAATTTGGCTTTTCTAACAAACATACCAACTGCAAACAAGCAGACACGATTAATCTCTCTTTCTATACCTTTTCCATCAATCATTTTTCGACATGATTATTTTCCTTCATCCCTCTTAATAAACTCCTACACCACTTAAAATTAATTATATAAATCCTCAACTAATTTAAGTCACAATTAACAAGTTTTTGTTTTTTTTTCAAAATATCCCGCATTTTTCCTCATTTTCCACATTATTTAAACATGGGATTAGTTGCAGGCGATAATTAAAACTGTTAAATAATTTATAAAAATCCACATAATAAATTTTCTTCTTTTTGCGCAGTCAATTCCAATGTCATTGTTGTTTTTTTTTTAATTGCATTTTATTTATGTATTTGATTTTAATCCAAGAAGGGCTTTCTCTTCAACTCAACAACAAACAATGGACATATAAAATTCCTTTTGCTGCAAAAAAGAAAAACCAGTTTCAAAAATTTCCCATCTGCTGCAATTGTGATCTGTAAGTCAATGTGAATACGATGTGTTGTTATTTTGGCGAATCTCGCGCTCATATTATGCATGTGGTGGCATGCCGCATGCCACCAACAACCAAAAATTCATTTCGTTAAGGTCATGTTCAAAATGTTGCAAATCGTAAGTTTAAACGACAGCCAAAAAGTAAACAAACCAACAAATAAAACATGCAACAAAAATCAAAATAAAAACAATGACAATCAAGTTAAGTAAACTTGTTTTTTATGTTTGACGTGGTTATCACAGAGCATGAGGTATTCCCTTACTCACCCTGGGATCACTGGCTGCCAGTTGTACGTTGCTCTTTGAAATAATGCTACGCATGCTCTCTGTACATATGCTGCAGGCAATGTAGTTGAAGCTGAAGAAAAAAAAAAAACAATTGCGCAATTGAGTTTTAACAAAGTCATAATAACCAGCATGGCCTGTTGCAATAACAAGAAAACCAACAACAGCCGCCACCAAGCTCTAAAGCCAAAGTGGCAAATCAACTTTGCTAAACCTTTCGGAAGCTGTTTACTTGCTTCAATTATTTCACTACAATTTCTCTTTGGATGTGGTTGGTTTTTTACAAGGGAATGACTTCAGGCCCGATAGAACTGGGAAATACCTGAGATTGTTTGGAAATATTTTTAAAGAATAAATCCACTTTAAAATATCCGATTCCTTAAAGAATTTATAACACCTTTTAGACTTCGGAAAAATCAACGTTTCCCAAAAACATTCTTTGAAAAAATCCACGATTCCTAAAAATATGCTTTAAAATTAATTTTTTTATAAATAATCTTTACAAATTAGGGATTCCTAAAAATATGTTTTAAAAATTAAAAATTTCTTATAAGTATGCTTTAAAAATTAAAGCTTCCTAGAAATATGCTTTAAAAATAAAAGATTCCTAAAAAATTCTTTAAAAATAAAAGATGAATTCAAAAATATTTTTTAAAACATCAACGATTATTCTAAAAATATTTTTTAAAAATCCACGATAATTAAAAAAAAATATTTTTTTTTTTAAAAATCCACTAATATTACAAAAATATTTTTTTAAAATACACAACTTTTCAAAATTTATTTTTCAAAATATCCACGATTATTCCAAAAATATATTTTTGAAAAATCCAAGATTGTTCCAAAACATATTTTCTTAAAAAATCCACTAATATTTCAAAAATATTTTTTAAAAATGCACTACTAATCAAAAATATTTTTCAAAATATCCACGATTATTGCAAAAATATATTTTTGAAAAATCCACGATTATTCCAAAAATATTTACAAAACGCGATTTATTCCAAAAATATTTAAAAAATTCACAATTTTTTGCAAAAAATATTTTTTTTAATACACGTTTATTCGAAATATATTTTATAAAAAATGCACGTTCATTCGAAAAAAATTTATTTAAAACTCCAGTTTATTCGAAAAATATTTCTATAAAAATTCACGATTATTCGAAAAATATTTTTTCAAAAATCAACGACTAGCTAAAAGAAAATTTAAAAAATCCACGATTATTCGAAAAATATTTTTTTTAAAAATCCACGATAATTCCAAAAAATATTTTTTAAAAAATCCACTAATATTACAAAAATATTTTTTTAAAATGCACTACTATTCAAAACTATTTTTCAAAATAAAACTCCAGTTTATTCGAAAAATATTTTTATAAAAATTCACTATTATTCAAAAAAAAAAAAATTAAACAAAATCCACGATAATTCGAAAAGCAAATTTAAAAAAATCCTCAATTATTCAAAAAACATTTTATAAAAATGCAATGCAAAAAATGAAAATATTTAAAAATCCACTATTATTCCAAAAATATTTTTGTAAAAATCCTTATTATTGCAAACATATTTTTTTTTTTATAATTACACGTTTACTCCAAAAATATCCTTTGAAAAATCAATAATTATTCCAAATATATTTTTCTTTAAAAATCCTTGATTATTATAAAAATAATTTTCTTTAAAAATCCACGATTATTCTAAAAATATTTTTTAACAATCCACGATTATTGTAAAAATATTTATAAAAGCAAGATTATTCCAAAATATTTTTAAAAAGTCAAATATTATTCGAAAAATATTTTTCGAAAAATCCACTACTATTCCAATATATTTTGTTGAAACATTCGCATTTATTCCAAAAATATTTTCTAAAAAATCCTCGATTATTCCACAAATATTTTTTGAGAAATCCAAAAAGTCTAATATTATTCGAAAAATATTTTTTTGAAAAATCCACTATTATTCCAAAAATATTTTGTTGAAAAAATCACATTTATTTAAAAAATATTTTTTTTTTCCATCTTTGTGTTTATTTCAGCTTTAGTCCATATTTTGTTGTATTCAAGTATTTGAATAACAACAAAATGTTTTACAGTGGATATGAAATTGATTAGTTGCGGGCGGAGGGTAGGGAATACTATAGTTTCAGTTGTCACCAAACAACTTCATCAGTTCCCTTTTCCGCCGACTCTGTATCGATAAACAGGTCAATAAGCCCATCCAGCAAATTAAACAAAATGAGAAATTTGCTATATGGCCCTAAAACTGATTACCCTACAATTTGAGGATATGAAATTCTTTAGTTCGACTCAAATTGTAGGGTAATCAGTTTTAGGGCCATATAGCAAATTTCTCATTTTGTTTAATTTGCTGGATGGGCTTATTGACCTATTTATCGATACACAGTCGGCGGAAAAGGGAACTGATGAAGTTGTTTGGTGACAACTGAAACTATAGTATTCCCTACCCTCCGCCCGCAACTAATCAATTTCATATCCACTGCAAAACATTTTGTTGTTATAAGTAATCTATATACGGTATTCACATAATTTGTATAAGGTATCCAAATAACGTTGATATGGTATTTGCATTATTTACACAACATAGATAAGGTATCTATTTTATCCGCAATGCTTGGATAAGGTATCTACGTTATCTGCTTTATAAGAATAAGATATGTTCTTTATTCTTCTTATTTATTTGCTAATTCGATTTTCGAATGTAAGCGACCATTCAATTATATCGAGGTACATTTCATTTACTTATTTATATACATATTTAATTTGATATTATTTAGTACTATATATTTATAAATTATTAACAATTGTCCCAAAAGTGTTTTTGTTTCTTGCCGCATTTAGAAGGTTTGCCGAATTATTATATTTTGTCCATTCTTCTATGTTCTTTAGCCAGGTCATCTCTTTTCGGCCTCTTTTACGCCGACCTTCAACTGTTGCTTTCAGGATTTTTTGCAATTACCTATATTTTACATTTTTCATGATGTGTCCCAGATATCAGGTTTTTTCGTTTTTTGATTGTAGCTATGAGTTCTCTTCTTTGATTCATTCTTGTCAATACTTCGGCATTTGTCACGTGCGCAGTCCATGGTATTTTTAAAACTCTGCGGTAGACCCACATTTCGAAGGATTCCAGTCGTCGTATATCAGCAGCTTTAATAGTCCACGTCTCCACAGCATACATTAGAACTGACCAGATGTAGCATTTTATAAACCTTGCTTTTGTTTCGATGTTTATATCATGATTGACAAAGACTTTCTTATATTTAAAAAAT
Organism: Musca autumnalis; assembly: GCF_047663935.1. NCBI lineage: Eukaryota > Metazoa > Arthropoda > Insecta > Diptera > Muscidae > Musca > Musca autumnalis. The sequence goes on along the minus strand of NW_027412088.1, from coordinate 194,424,608 downwards.
GCATCTTTTGCCATCTCTATCCGACATCGATTTTCCTTGGAGCAATCCCATTGGTCATTAATAAGTACACCCAGGTATTTGAAGGTGTGTACTCTCTCGGCCAGGGTTTCGGAGTCGGAGTCGGAGTCTACGAGTCGGAGTCGAGCAATTTTGCTGGAGTCGGAGTCTGAGTCGAAAAAAATAACTCGACTCCGACTCCGGGCGAATTTTTTTCCACGTTATAGAAATACAACATTAAATTTGGAACAACAACATTTTTTTTAATCATTATTTATTTTAAAAGAAAGGTATAAGAAAACATATATGCAAAAGGGTATATAAGACTAAGTTAAAGGACAATTCACAATATATTTACTATCCTCTGAAGTGCAGTCTATTCATCCTTATTTTGTTGATCCAATTGATTCTTTAAATTTTTGCAAGAAAAGTAAAGTTATATGACAATCGAATTAAGATTGGACCTTTAACCTCTTTCCTCAGAAGTCTTACTGGTCTTCTCACAAAGGTCTATTTGTATTCTTATCTTGTTTGTATGAGAAGTCATTCTTGGTTTCTATTAAAGACATTGTGGTCTCTATGGGAAATTTTATCTGGGGGAGGAAAAATTCCTTTTCGGAATGATAGCTGAAATTTCTGAGTTATGACAGAATGGATTTTTTGATTGACCCCCATCAATCATTGAGAAAATAGCTTAATATCTCTGTTTAGAGATATTGTTTCATCATCTCCATTGGATCGATGGAATGGGTTCAAATACTGATGAAAATATCGGATCTTTCACGACATCCTTTGCATGGGTTCAAATGCTGATGAAAAGATCGAATCCTTCACGACTTCCTTGGCATTGATTCAAATGCTAATAAAAAGATCGGATCTTTCACGAATTCGTCTGAACCAATGCAAAAGATGCCATGAAATCATGTCATCGCATGGGACCCCTTCCATCAAATTTTGCTGGGTAATATTGTTTATTAAGGTGCCGCCCGCAACTAATCAATTTCATATCCACTGTAAAACATTTTGTTATTATTCAAATACTTGAATACAACAAAATATGGACTAAAGCTGAAATAAACACAAAGATGTAAAATTCTGCAGTCCAACAATAAAAAACGCCAACAACAATAATAGGCATCAGCACGGCCTTGTTGATCAATGCGTAATGCAAAAACAACAACTTTCTCGTTGTTTTACCCCCGCTTATTGAAGCAACAATCCTATGTTCGTATTCTTTGCAAAGCAAAGACGACATAAAAACAGTGGTGGATATGAAATTCTTTAGTTCGACTCAAATTGTAGGGTAATCAGCTTTAGGGCCATATAGCAAATTTCTCATTTTGTTTAATTTGCTGGATGGGCTTATTGACCTGTTTATCGATACAGAGTCGGCGGAAAAGGGAACTGATGAAGTTGTTTGGTGACAACTGAAACTATAGTATTCCCTACCCTCCGCCCGCAACTAATCAATTTCATATCCACTGTAAAACATTTTGTTGTTATTCAAATACTTGAATACAACAAAATATGGACTAAAGCTGAAATAAACACAAAGATGTAAAATTCTGCAGTCCAACAATAAAAAACGCCAACAAAAATATTTTTTTTGTAAAAATCTTCTATTATTGCAAAAATATTTTTTGGAAAATCCACGATTATTCCAAAAATATATTTTGAAAAATCCACGATTATTCCAAAAATATCTTTTGAAAAATCAGTAATTATTCCAAATATATTTTTCTTTAAAAATCCACGATTATTCTAAATATATTTTTTAAAAATCCACGATTATTGTAAAAATATATAAAAAACGTGATTATTCCAAAAATATTTTTTAAAAGGTCCAATATTATTCGAAAAATATTTTTTGAAAAATCCACTATTATTCCAAAAATATTTTGTTGAAAAATCACTTTTATTCCAAAAATATTTTTTAAAAAATCCTCGATTATTCCACAAATATTTCTTGAGAAATCCAAAAAGTCCAATATTGTTCGAAAAATATTTTTTGAAAAATACACTATTATTCCAAAAATATTTTGTTGAAAAATCACTTTTATTCCAAAAATATTTTTTAAAAAATCCTCGATTATTCCAAAAATATTTTATGAGAAATATTTTTATTATTCCAAAAATATTTTTTGGAAAATCCACGATTATTCAAAAAATATTTAAAAAATCTATGTTTATTCCAAAAATATTTTTTTAATCAACGTATATTCCAAATATATTTTTTAAAAAATACTGGCTTATTCCAAAAATATTCTTTTTTAAATCAACGTATATTTCAAAATTATTTTTAAAAAAATCCAGGTTTATTACCTTCCATTTTTTTAATCCAGGTTTATTCCAAGAATTTTACAAAAATAATAAACGTATATGCCAAATTTATTTCTTTAAAAAATCCAGGTTTATTCCAAAACTGTTTCATTAACAAATCAACGCATATTCCAAATTTATTTTTTAAAACCTCAATGTTTATTCCATTAATATTTTTTAAAAATCCATGTTTATTCCAAAAAGGTTTTTTTAAATTCACGTTTACTCAAATAACATTTTTTAAAAAATCCACGTTTATTTAAATAATATTTTTTTTTAATCCACGTTTATTCAAAAAATATTTTTTAAAAAATTCACATTTATTCGAAAAATATTTTTAAAAAATCCAATTTTAGTCCACTTTTTTTCAAAAAATGTTTTTTAAAAAATCCAATCACGTTTATTAAAAAAATTCAAGTGTGGTACAAAAAATATTTTATAAAAATCCTCTATTGTTTCAAATATATTTTTTTAAAAAATCCACTTTTATTTTTTCAAATATTTTTCAAATATATATCTTTTTTAAATCCACGTTTATTGAAAAAATTTCAAAAATATTTTTTTTAATCAACGTATATTTCAAATTTATTTTTTAAAAAATCCAGGTTTATTACAAAAATATGTATTTACAAAATCAGCGTATATTCATTTTTTTTAAATCCAGGTTTAATCCAAGAATATTAAAACAAAAATAAACGTATATGTAAAATTTATTTCTTTAAAAAATCCAGGTTTATCCCAAAACTATTTTATTAAAAAATCAAGGTATATTCCAAATTTATTTTTTAAAAAATCCTGGTTTATTAAAAAAGTCTGTTTTCAAAAATCAATGTTTATTCCATTAATATTTTTTAAAAAATCAATGTTTTTTTCATTAATAAAATCAATGTTTATTCCAGTAATATTTAAAAAATCCCTGTTTATTCCATTTTTTTTGAATCACGTTTTCTCCAATTTTTTTTTTTAAATCACGTTTTCTAAAATTTTTTTTAATCACGTTTTCTTAAAAAATATTTTTTAAAAAATCCAAGTTTATTCAAATAATATTTTTTAAAAAAATCGACGTTTATTCAAATAATATTTTTAAAAAAATCGACGTTTATTCAAATAATATTTTGTAAAAAATCCACGTTTATTTCAAAAATATTTTTAAAAAATCGAAATTTATTCCACTTTTATCCGAAAAATATTTTAAAAAATGCTAGTTTATTATAAAAAGATTTTTTTAAATCCACTTCTGTTTCAAAAATATTTTTTAAAAAATAAACGTTTATTTGAAATATTTATTAAAAAAATTTTTTTATTACAGTTTAAAAAAAAAATTCAAGTCTATTACAAAAAATATTTTTTAAAAATCAAATATATTTTTTAAAAAATCCACTTTTATTTCTTCAAATATTTTTCAAATATATATTTTTTTAAATCCTCGTTTATTGAAAAAATTCCAGAAATAGTTTTTAAAAAATATATATTTTATTCCAAAAATATTTGTTATTCGAAAAATATTTGTTTAAAAAATCTACGTTTATTCGAAAAATATTTTTTAAAATTCATTTTATTCGAAAAATATTCTTTGAAATCTACGTTTATTCGAAAAATATTTTTAAAATTCAATTTTATTCGAAAAATATTATTCGAAAAATGTTTTTAAAAAATTCACTTTTATTCGAAAAATATTTTTTTAATTTCGATGTTTATTCGAAACATAGTTTTAAAAAACTCTACATTTATTTGAAAAATATATTTTAGAAATCCACGTTATACGAAAAATATTTTTTAAAAAACAATCACATTTATTCGAGAAATATTTTTTTAAAAAACAATCATATTTATTCGAGAAACATTTAAAAAAAAAAACACGTTTATTCGAGAAAAATTTTTAGAAAATCCACGTTTATTCCAAAATAATTTTTTTTAAAAAATCCATGTTTATTCTAAAAAGATATTTAAAAAAATCCAAATTTATCACAAAAATATTTAAAAAAATCCACGTTTATTCCAAAAATATTTTTTAAAAAATCCACGTTCATTACTTTTTTTAAATTCCTCATTTATTCCAAAAATAATTTTTACGAAATCCACGTTTATTCCAAAAGCATTGTTTAAAAAATGTCTGTAAAAAAGTTTACTTTTCCGATATTTCTTAGGAAAAAGTCCTACAAATCCACGATTACGGACCTTACAGGCCTCCACAAAAAGTATCATTATGTGTGAGTAGCGCCCTTCCCGTCTCCTCGTTACCCATGAAATGTTTGCCAAAAATTTCCTACTCGTCTTGTTTTCTCAATCTTCTGCCGTATTCCAAACAGCTTCTTGGTTGGTTGGTGGCTTTCAGATGATGATGATGATGATGACGGTGGTGACGACGACGACGACAACAAGTTGCTCACAATGATCATGACTACGATGCCTATGAAGATGATAATGATGTTGATGATGGCTGGTGATAACAGTAAGAAAATGTACGCGGTGTTTCAATTTCACTTTCATTCGCTCAGTGAATTGACTGAATAACGGTTGTGTTGCAAAATACACTACGTAAAACTATAGAGATACTCGGGCGTGCCAATATAATCCGCGGTTAAAAAGGACTCAAAACTAATAAACAAAAAATAAAAATTTAATGGAATAAAAAAATTCGTTAACTTTTATTTAAACACATGGACATTGATCTGATCATATGATCCTCTAAAAAGCATAAATAACTGTCAGCTTATTGAAAGCGAAAGACAAAAAAAAATAATAAGCCAAAAAGGATTACTTTCAAATGTGTTTTGTGAGTGTTGAGAGATTTTAATGTGATTAGTGTTACATATTTCTGAAACGTGCTCTAGAAACGTCATTCAAACAAACACTTTGCGGATAATTATTAAAAAAAAATCTTTAATTTTACTTTTCGTTGATCTTCACAAATTTTTTGATGGAATTACAAAAAGGTTGGTTCTCATGAATGCTTGTGTAAATTTGCTATCATCTACAACTAGAACAACAACATATCTACACGGGCATCTTAACCAATCCAATAATGGTTTTAAGGACACAACACAAAGTTACACAAATGAAATACCAGAAAACCTATTCACACTACGAGCTGGAAGCCTGGCTCAGACGGGAGCAGAGGTAAACACCCAACAACAGTTAATCAGTTTAACAAGTTAAGCGATCATTACAAAAACAAACGACTAATTGCTATAGTTATCCATCAATTTAGTTAACAAGATATTAACATGTATACGTATCGGAATATAACGAAGTTATTTAGAAATCTTGATATTCAAACGAGCATATAGATCACCCAATGAGAGATTATAATGTGCAAACCAATAAATAATCATAAATATTCATAATATGTTCAAGGACGTTCTGATAATTTATGTGTGACATTGTTTTAAACATATCCTTCCCTAATTCCATTCGCAAATATCCAAAATCCTTTGAAAATTGGAGCCGAACTTTATGATGCTGCATCACAATTAAGGCACAAAAAGGGCATTTCATGAAAATTTTTTGGTACTGATACAGAATTTCGGTTTGGACTTGACTTACTTACATTAAAGTTACACCGGCAAAAAGTGTGAATGTCCTTCCGAACTTCCAACGACTTCCCTATTATCAACAAATTGGAATAAAAAAATATTTTTTAAATCCAGCAGTGCCACAGATTGTGGACTAAACAAAATATGTTCCTTGATCAAAAAAGTGTCTGATCGAAAAACTGGTTAAGAGTTGGTTTGTCTATGTCCGTACGTCTGACTGGTTGGAGGGCAAGACAGCTCCTGAACGGAATACCTGATTTGGTTAAAACTTCGTAAAACTTTATATCTCCTACCGGCATAGCGATATCTTCATACTTCAGATATTTTGAAGATTTTTGCAACATATTTCATCCGAATCACGGGTAATTCCTCATTTCAAGTTACCGACCGTGAAAATATTTGGAATCAATTTTCCCCACTACATATAATTTCATTTCTTGAGACACTAGATGCCGGGTCATGCTTTGGATAGTTTAAGAACCTGTCGGTCAGTCTGACTATACGGTTGGAACGCCCGATAACTTTCGAACGGATCAATTGGTTTATCCCAAACTTTTCCCTTGTAATATTTTGACCAAATTAAGAAAAAGTTCATAGGCAGTCCACTCCTTCAGAAACCTTCCCAGGACATGTATTTGATAGTTTTTTTTGCGTGTCATATTTTTTTTACCAAAACGGTTGCTGGACTTGGACGATGTCGATATCTTAGGACGAAAGGGTGTACATTTATCAGCACAAACCTAAAATCTTGCTGCTTCTGTATTATTGGTGCTTCGGTGCCACACTCGACTTCTTAGGTAATTTTCTTCAGACTTGTCGGTGGCAAACTTGATGACAAGTCCATCGTTCTTTTGAAAGGAATTATGAAATCTTCACTTTTCCATCTGAATACACTGTGCAACCAAATTAAATGTTTTTGAAAATGATGGAAGAACTGGATTGATTATGAAAGCAGAGCTAAAATATAAGACTCCTGTATCGGCGTTTTTAACGTTTACATGGGAAAGTAATCAAAGTAGGCGGGGCAAATTTCGCCCATTTCTAGCTCTTTTTCTTCGAAATATTCGAGTTAAGATATCTTGGAATTCTTGCATTTTAGGTATATAGTGTCTGGAAGCTTTACAGCAGAGGATGTGCGGGATATTTTTGTTAAAAAATTTTTCCTTCGTGCGGTCTTTTTCGTCCTCTTTTCGAAAATCTTTAAAAAAAAAAATCCTTTAAAATGTGATCATATCAAATCCAAATATTCTACAAAATTATTCGCGATAAAATTTTACTATATTTCTCAGAACACAACAAATCTGTAAATCTTATCTAATCGCCAGGAGTCTATAAAACTGTTAAGGAATCCACGTTTATTTGAAAAACATTTTTTTAAAAATCCACGTTTGTTTGAAAAATGTTTTTTAAAAAATCCACGTTTGTTCGAAAAATATTTTTTAAAAAATCCACGGTTGTTCGAAAAATATTTTTTAAAAAATCCACGTTTGTTCGAAAAATATTTTTTAAAATATCCACGTTTGTTCGAAAAATATTTTTTATATCCAAGTTTGTTCGAAAAATATTTTTTTTTTTTAAATCCACGTTTATTTGAAAATATTTCTTTTAAATCCACGTTTATTTGAAAAACATTTATTTCAAATCCACGTTTATTTGGAAAATATTTTTTTAAAATAATCCACTTTTGTTCCAAAAATGTTTTTTATTTGAAAAATATTCTTTAAAAAATCCACATTTGTTCCAAAAATGTTTTTTATTTGAAAAATATTCTTTAAAAAATTCACATTTGTTCCAAAAATGTTTTTTATTTGAAAAATATTCTTTAAAAAATCCACATTTGTTCCAAAAATGTTTTTTATTTGAAAAATATTCTTTAAAAAATTCACATTTGTTCCAAAAATGTTTTTTATTTGAAAAATATTCTTTAAAAAATCCACATTTGTTCCAAAAATGTTTTTTATTTGAAAAATATTCTTAAAAAAATCCACATTTGTTCCAAAAATGTTTTTTATTTGAAAAATATTCTTTAAAAAATCCACATTTGTTCCAAAAATGTTTTTTATTTGAAAAATATTCTTTAAAAAATTCACATTTGTTCCAAAAATGTTTTTTATTTGAAAAATATTCTTTAAAAAATCCACATTTGTTCCAAAAATGTTTTTTATTTGAAAAATATTCTTTAAAAAATCCACATTTGTTTCAAAAATGTTTTTTATTTGAAAAATATTCTTTAAAAAATCCACATTTGTTTCAAAAATGTTTTTTATTTGAAAAATATTCTTAAAAAAATCCACATTTGTTCCAAAAATGTTTTTTATTTGAAAAATATTCTTTAAAAAATTCACATTTGTTCCAAAAATGTTTTTTATTTGAAAAATATTCTTTAAAAAATTCACATTTGTTCCAAAAATGTTTTTTATTTGAAAAATATTCTTTAAAAAATCCACATTTGTTCCAAAAATGTTTTTTATTTGAAAAATATTCTTTAAAAAATTCACATTTGTTCCAAAAATGTTTTTTATTTGAAAAATATTCTTTAAAAAATCCACATTTGTTCCAAAAATGTTTTTTATTTGATAAATATTCTTAAAAAAAATCCACATTTGTTCCAAAAATGTTTTTTATTTGAAAAATATTCTTTAAAAAACCCACGTTTATTGGAAAAAATATTTTTTAAAAAACCCACGTTTATTGGAAAAAATATTTTTTAAAAAAACCCACGTTTATTGGAAAAAATATTTTTTAAAAAACCCACGTTTATTGGAAAAAATATTTTTTAAAAAACCCACGTTTATTGGAAAAAATATTTTTTAAAAAACCCACGTTTATTGGAAAAAATTTTTTTTAAAAACCCCACGTTTATTGGAAAAAATATTTTTTAAAAAACCCACGTTTATTTGAAAAAAATATTTTTTAAAAAAACCACGTTTATTGGAAAAAATTTTTTTTTAAAAAAACCCACGTTTATTGGAATAATATTTTTTAAAAAACCCACGTGTATTTGAAAAAAATATTTTTTAAAAAACCCACGTTTATTGGAAAAAATATTTTTTAAAAACCCCACGTTTATTGGAAAAAATATTTTTTAAAAAACCCACGTTTATTGGAAAAAATATTTTTTAAAAAACCCACGTTTATTGGAAAATTTTTTTTTTAAAAAAACCCACGTTTATTGGAATAATATTTTTTAAAAAACCCACGTTTATTTGAAAAAATATTTTTTAAAAAACCCACGTTTATTGGAAAAAATATTTTTTAAAAACCCCACGTTTATTGGAAAAAATATTTTTTAAAAAAACCCACGTTTATTGGAAAACATATTTTTTTAAAAAACCCACGTTTATTGGAAAATTTTTTTTTTTAAAAACCCACGTTTATTGGAATAATATTTTTTAAAAAACCCACGTTTATTTGAAAAAATATTTTTTAAAAAACCCACGTTTATTGGAAAAAATATTTTTTAAAAAACCCACGTTTATTGGAAAAAACATTTTTTAAAAAACCCCAGTTTATTGCAAAAAATATTTTTTAAAAAACCCACGTTTATTCGAAAAATATTTCAAACAATCGACAATTATTACAAAAATATTGTTTGAAAAATCCACAATTATTACAAAAATATTGTTTGAAAAATCCAATCTTATTACAAAAATATTGTTTGAAAAATCCACGCTTATTACAAAAATATTGTTTGAAAAATCCACAATTATTACAAAAATATTGTTTGAAAAATCCACGATTATTACAACAATATTTTTTGAAAAATCCAAGCTTATTACAACAATATTGTTTGATAAATCCACGCTTATTACAAAAATATTTTTTGAAAAATCCACGATTATTCCAAAAATATTGTTTGAAAAATCCTCGCTTATTGCAAAAATATTATTTGAAAAATCCACGCTTATTCCAAAAATATTGTTTGAAAAATCCACGCTTATTACAAAAATATTTTTTGAAAAATCCACGATTATTCCAAAAATATTGTTTGAAAAATCCACGATTATTTCAAAAATATTGTTTGAAAAATCCACGATTATTCCAAAAATATTGTTTGAATATTGTTAAATAAATATTAAATATTGTTACCAAAATATTTTTTGAAAAATCCACAATTATTCCAAAAATATTTTTTGAAAAATCCACGCTTATTACAAAAATAATTCTCAGAACACATCAAATCTGTAAATCTTATCTAATCGCCAGGAATCTATAAAAATGAAAAACGGCATGGTATAAGTAAAGAGGTAGATTTAAATGAAAAAAATCTATAGATCCCTTGTTTTTCTTGAATTTCTAAAACTTCAAAATAAAAGCAACAATTGGGTTTGTTTACAATGCATTTTTTGAGCATTTTATAAAAAACGCGAAAAATGAATAAAGCGTTAAGTTTTCTCCACATAATCGAGTTGTGAATATGATAAACTGATTGTTTCCATGCAAATCTCACCAATTTCTTCCATACAAATGGTCTAAAAACAATTTTAAAAATCATTGAATTCGATTGTTTTTAAAATTGTTTGGCATATTATTCAAACACCACACACACATACACAGTTTGTTTATATTGTTTTGAAGTTTTAGGCATACTCGAATGAAAAAAATTAAATTGACATAAAGCTTTGGCTAACCTTTCTTATTAAACCATGAAAAACGGCTTTTAGGGTTAAAGTCGGACTTCATATGAGTTTATTCAAACTTGTCCCACAAAACGTCAAAGACAAAAATATTCTACGTCAAATTTCACTATGGGTCACCAAAGAAATAAAATGTGTATCTACATCACGTATCATGAAAATATCAGTATAAATTTTGCTGAAAAAAACATGACAATATTTCCCAATTTTTTGTTATGGAAATTTGTTCCTTCTTTTTCGAATTGGTACATGAAAGTAATATGAAACTTGGTTCTAGGTAAAAAGTGTCAAAAGAAGAAAAATTCTACACAAAATTTTATTATGAGTTTCAGAATAAACCATATATCTAGGTATACCAGGTTCTTTAGAAAATTAAATAACAAATTTATATATTTTAGTATGAAATTATTTGTTTTAATTTTGGACTGTTAATTTTACATAATTCAATACTGAATCGAAATCTAACAAAATCCTTCACTTTTTGGGATTATTGTTAAAGAAAAAAATGTTCCAAATGAAATTTCATTATGAGTCTCTGAATAAAAGAAATCTGTAACCATAACATATAAGATTCTTAGCAGCCCTTGTTTTTTATATAGGGTTTAGGGCCATATTTTACAAATTTTATACAGATTTTCGTCGTGAGTGGACACTATAAATATCTTATTGATGGTTTTTCCTTATGAACTCATACGGAAGATGTTGCGCGTTTCATTTAAACAGCTTTTGAAATATTTGTGGTGAATATATATTTGAAAAATATAGAAACCCCAGATCGGATGTTGTAAAAAAAACTTTTAACTTAAATTACCTATTTAGGATAAGCCATTGGTTGCTTATATTGTATGTGAAAATACATGGGAGGTCTACGGCTATGGTCCGGTGAAAATATAGGTGTCATATGGGCTCTCACATACACGATTTGGCGTGACCCAAAATAATACAAATGATAAATAAATGATAGGAGTAACTCCTGCTTTGGTGACATTTACAGAATTAACCCTAGAAATTGTCATAAATAGCTATATCATGAATGACCATAAAAAATCCAGTTAGGATATATCCATTTATGTAAATTTCTAGGTTTAATTAATAGTGAAATTTTGTGTAGAATTTTTCTTCTTCTGACACTTTTCGCCTAGAACCAAGTTTCATATTATTTTAATGTATCAACTCGAAAAAAGAAGGAAAAAATTTTCATCCAAAAATTGGGAAATATTTTTAATGTTTTTCAGAAAAATTGATACTGATATTTTCATGATATATATTGTAAATATACATTTCATTTCTTTGGTGAGCCATAGTGAAATTTGACGAAGAATATTTTTGTTTTTGTCGTCAAATCTCTGAAATTATGTTTTGTAGGACAAATTTGAATAAACTCAGATGAAGTCCGACTTTAACCCTAAAACGTGTTTTTCTTTTTTAGAGATTCCTGGCGATTATATAAGATTTACAGATTTGGTGTATTCTGAGACGTATAGTAAAATTTTATGGCGAACAATTTTGTAGAATGTTTGAATTCGATATCATCACATTTTAAAGGAGTTTTTGAAAGATTTTTGAAAAAAGGACCAAAAAGACCTCTTTAATGAACCGCATGAGGTTTAAATTGTTTAACAAAAATATTCCCCATCCTCCTCTATAAAGTTGCCAAAGAAACTTTATACCTAAAATGCAAGAATTCCAAGATAGCTTAGCTCGAATATTTCGAAAAAAAACTAGAAATGGGCGGAAATTGCCTTCCCCCCCACCTTTGGTTACTTTCCGATGTAAACTTTAAAAATGCCGACACATGTGTCTCATATTTTTAGCACTACTTTCATATTCTACTCAGTTCTCCCTGTCATGTTTGTATTTTTTTTTTTTGTCGCACGTTCAAATTCTGGACTACTTCTTCCCAACTCCATTAAGGAAGGTGACACTCATACTGAAGTTGTTATTCCACATGGTATTTATGTTATAGGTATAGCTGCCAGCCTTCCCAAAGTGATTCAATGTCCTTAACTTCCTCAATAAGAAAATCTACCGATTCCTTATACTCGCAGCTAATTAACTTGACCCCCTTGTGTAGAACAGCCGGACCGAGCCATACGTTGCTCTGGTCCAGCACGTCGTCCTGGATGAAAATGTTCCAATGACAATCGCTGATGCCCTCATTGGGATCAGCCTTGTCGATTATTGCTAGCTGGAGATCATATAGAACAACTTGTCGGGCAGTATTGCCAAAATGCTTTGGTTTAGACAAGCATAGTTTCTGCTGTTGCGAAGTTGTCAATATCTTCGCAACCACTGGCTTTGATTTTGGTTTGGTCGATTGAGGACCGCCGACCTTGGATGTAGTTGAGACTTTCACAGTCTCATCAGCCCTTCTCCTCTTATTTGCATCTACGTGGAATGGTTTCCTATTGTTCGTCAGCTCACTCACTTCCATCACCCTTTTGCAATGCTTCGGAGATGAGGCAGCTGAAGAGTCAAGTGAAACCGTGCAGGAGGTTTTGGATACTTTCCTTGTCTATTTTGATTTTTTCTCTGCCTTTTGTGATGGCTTTGGCTTGAGCGAATATATATCCTTATTCGAACAAGAGGGTACCTTGATCGTCAGCTCCTTAGGTGGCTGGATGGGTGTTCCTCCTGTTCTTAAAGTGGAAATTTCGTTGATAAAAAGTTCCTTCTTATTTGCGTGAAAATAGATCCTCACAAACTTGAGGTTAGATCTTATCAGCGGAAATTTCCTTACGCAAACAGTTTTGCGGATCTATATTTACGTGCCTATTGGGGTTCGACAAGCATGGTTTCTGTGAAGAGCTGGACTTTGCATTATCCTTGCTCGCATTCGCACACATAGAAGGTATCGACGAAGATGTACTGACTGAAGATATTTTTGTATCTGTAACAGTTAATTTTTCACTAACCTTCTCCGTCACCGAGGCATACGAATCAGTCGAATGGGTCGACTGTAACAATGTCATCATCTTCACAACCAATGATATTGATTTTGGATTGCTAAATTGAGAACCGCCGGGCGATGATTGTCACAGTGTCATCCGTGCTCTATCTGCCCGCATTTGCCCTAAGTCGCCCTTTGATCTTCAGCTGACTCACTTCCATCACCCATTTGCGCGGTTTTGGTGTTCAGGCAGATAAGAAACAAGTGAAACCATTCCGGAGGATTTGAACACCTTCTTTTCCATTTTTTGGTTTCTTGAAAGCTTGGGCGAATATGTATTCTTATTCGATCAAGAGATTCCCTCGATTGTCACCTTCTTAAGCGGTTTGATCTAAGATCACAAACATGAGGTTAGATCTCATCAGCTGAAGTTTCTTCCGCGATTTTTATATGCGTACCTTTCGCAGGATATAACTGCTCTTTGGTGTGCTTTCTTATCCATTGCTTCTCTGGCTTTCGTATTTTCAGGTCTGCGGTATCAACATTTTCCTCATCTAGTGCTTCTTGCCTGATAAATAACGATCCGACCCCGGTAGGTTCAACAATCCTTCCTGTGGATTGAGTTGCTGGAGTTGGAGACATGGATCTCCGTAATGTCCATGGGTTTATCCTCTTGTGTCAGTGATAAATTATTCCAAATGTCGTCCTCTCTTAGCGGGACGTTTTCCTCAATAAGATTGAGAAGTAGGCTGCTCTGACTGACGGACTGTCGTTTATGTCCTCCAGTTTCGGAGTGTCGTTCCCGCCTCCTAGCTGCAGTCCCTTTCGTTTCTACGCCTGAGATTGAGATGCTGGCAAGAGAAAAGAGGGATTCTGTGTCAGTGCCCATATTTGTAAAAATCAGTGGTACTGAAATTGATGGACTTGTGGTAGTGAAGAGTGGCGGCTGCAAGGCATCCACACCTACATCAGCAAACGATTTATTTCAGGGATTTTTTGGAAACTCAGGAAATGTCTCTTACATTACACGGAGGGAATTTGCATCGAAAATTTTGATGTTGTGGTCATAGATCGAAACGCAGACCTTCTGAGTGCAAGGCGGATGTAAGAGATCATTAACTTATTAATATGTCGCTCGTCCCAAAGTGTACTGTGAATAGTTAATTCACCTCATTGAGCCGCGACAACAACCTTCCTCCTCTTTTCACCGGTTTCGGGGAGCAAGTCCATGCTTCCTGACATAATGCTTCGAGAGCTCTATAAAATCCTACGGCGAGCATCTTAAATGACTAGTGGAAACTTTAATTCAAAGGAAAACTTTAATTCAGCGTAGCTGAGTAAGGTTGTCCATAGGAAAACTTTAATTCAGCGTAGCTGAATAAGGTTTTCCATAGGAAAACTTTAATTCAGCGTAGCTGAATAAGGTTTTCCATAAGAAAACTTTAATTCAGCGTAGATGAATAAGGTTTTCCTCAGGAAAACTTTAATTCAGCGTAGTTGAATAAGGTTTTCCATAGGAAAACTTCAATTTAGCGTAGCTGAATAAGGTTTTTCATGAGAAAACTTTAATTCAGCTTAGTTGAATAAGGTTTGCGATAGGAAAACTATAATTCAGCATAGCTGAATAAGGTTTGCCATAGGAAAACTTTAATTCAGCGTAGCTGAATAAGGTTTTCCATAGGAAAACTTTAATTCAGCGTAGGTTTTCCATAGGAAAACTTTAATTCAGCGTAGCTGACTTTCCGCAAACTTTTCCATAGGAAAACTTTAATTCAGCGTAGCTGAATAAGGTTTTCCATAGGAAAACTTTAATTCAGCGTAGCTGAATAAGGTTTTCCATAGGAAAACTTTAATTCAGCGTAGCTGAATAAGGTTTTCCATAGGAAAACTTTAATTCAGCGTAGCTGAATAAGGTTTTCCATAGGAAAACTTTAATTCAGCGTAGCTGAATAAGGTTTTCCATAGGAAAACTTTAATTCAGCGTAGCTGAATAAGGTTTTCCATAGGAAAACTTTAATTCAGCGTAGCTGAATAAGGTTTTCCATAGGAAAACTTTAATTCAGCGTAGCTGAATAAGGTTTTCCATAGGAAAACTTTAATTCAGCGTACCTGAATAAGGTTTTCCATAGGAAAACTTTAATTCAGCGTACCTGAATAAGGTTTTCCATAGGAAAACTTTAAATTAGCGTAGCTGAATAAGGTTTTCCATAGGAAAACTTTAATTCAGCGTAGCTGAATAAGGTTTTCTATAGGAAAGCTTTAATTCAGCGTAGGAAAACTTTAATTCAGCGTAGCTGAATAAGGTTTTTCATAGGAAAATTTTAATTCGGCGTAGCTGAATAAGGTTTTCCATAAGAAATCTTCAATTCAGCTTAGCAGAATAAGATTTTCTAGAGATTTTGAGCTTAGCTGAATAAGTCTTTCCCTAGGAAAACTTTAATTCAGCTTAGCTGAATAAGGTATTCAGCGTAGTTGAATAAGGGTTTCCTTAGGAAAACTTTAATTCAGCGTAGCTGAATAAGGTTTTCCATAGCTGAATGAGGCTTTCCATAGGAAAACTTTAATTCAGCGTAGCTGTATAAGGTATTCCATAGGAAAACAGTAATTCAGCGTAGCTGAATAAGGTTTTCCATAGCTGAATAAGGTTTTTCAGAGGAAAACTTCAATTCAGCGTAGCTGAATAAGGTTTTCCATAGCTGAATAAAGCTTTCCATAGGAAAACCTTAATTCAGCGTACCTGTATAAGGTATTCCATAGGAAAACTGTAATTCAGCGTAGCTGAATAAGGTTTTCCATAGCTGAATAAGGTTTTCCATAGGAAAACTTTAATTAAGAGTAGCTGAATAAGGTTTTCCATAGGAAAACTTTAATTCAGCGTAGCTGAATAAGGATTTCCATAGGAAAACTTTAATTCGGCGTAGCTGAAGAAGGTTTTCCATAGGAAAACTTTAATTCGGCGTAGCTGAATAAGGTTTTCCACACTTCAGCGTAGCTGAATAAGGTTTTCCATAGGAAAACTTTAATTCAGCGTTGCTGAATAAGAAAGATAATTCCTTTGAAATGTTTCCGCAATCTGGTCATTGAGCTCTTTGGAACATATTCATAAAATCATTAAAAGGAACATGTGTTTGTTATATCTAAACACATGTTAATTTTTACTTTGCCCCGAATCCCTATATGACAATAAATTTACTCGTGTCACATCACACTGATTGATGAACATTTTTCATAAATATCACTTTGCATGACTAAACTGTTTCTGCACTATCTTTGCGATATCAATAAAACGCTTAGCAACTTAATAAGCAAACAGAAACAAATTATGATTTCCCTTTGGCAAAGAAAATTCACCAAAGGAAAAAAATGTCAACGATCATGACATTTAACAACAACATTCAACAAAAAATAAACATTCGAGAAACGAATTTCCACATTTGGAAGGAAAAATAAAATAAATAAATGCAAATATTAATGCACTTGTCATTTCCCCTGGCCTTAACATTGTGCCGAAAATATTTGCAATCACATTCACACACACACACACACTGACAACCTTAAATATACAACCGATTATGTAATGTTTTCATAACTGAATGAAAACCAAACGACAGCAACAACAACAAATAACTTTGTGGTGAAAGAGGGTATCAACGGGCAAGCAAGCGCTCTCGAGAAAAATAAAGGCCGTCCCAGTAAGACAGGCAAAACCACTCTTATGACACTTTACGGTCACTGACACCAGACACGACAAGTGACTTAAAACAAACAAACGCCATACAACACTCACACACTCGTTGTGTCTTGTGGACATATTAGTCACATTCACTTAGGCGGCGACAACAACAGCTGAAGTAAGCAGCGATTAACGAACCCATGAAAATGACTTAAATGAAAACAATCATGCCCCATGCAACAGCAACGTCAAGCAAAACAACTCCACAAAGGTATTGGCCAGTCCAAGAGCAAGAGCAAAAACCCATAAACGACTATCATCCACAAACATTACCTAAATGATTGCAACCATAAATGGCAACTTGCTACACATGCTTGCTCATATATGGAGAAGCGTTACTACAGCTACTACCTCCCTGATCGTTGGCTGTGCTTTTCAGCTAAGCATGTGCCACACAATACCTAGAGATCAACTTCACCACTCATCCAGTACCGGTAAATGTCAACTTTCTGTTAGTTACCGTGGCAAAAATTTCAATTTTGTGTGCGATCTAAGGCCGGAGATAAAACAAGGAAAGTTATGACAGCAACAACAACAACAGCGGGAAAAAACCCAAGTCATTGTCAAAGTCAAATGCTTTGTTTTCGTTTTAGTTAAAGATATTAAAATACAGATGTTTAGTGCTGTTGTTGTTGTTCCTGTTTGTTGTAACGTTTATCGCGATTTTGTTTATCTAAATGTAGTTTTTTTTTGTGAGGAAACTATAAAAATATTTTCATTTTAATATCACTGGAGGAACAAGGGGAGATATCACGATTCATATTATAATTACGATAGCGGGATAATATGTTGGATTATCCTGACAACGAGGGACATTTTCATTGTTTTAGCAACATTGGCATGTAGTCAAATCAGAATACCCAATGCTTATACAATCAGACTTATGCCTATAATAGATATGTACAGTAGGGTGGGGCGATTTGAACACCTTATTGGTTCCTTCGCCTTTCTGATTCCAGGGATTGTACTGAGCAAAAAATACCACTGGACCATATGTCTACGGTGAAAATCGAGCCTCCCGATTTTGACTTGAATTTTTTATCCACAAGACAAAAACTGCCTTAAGGAGCATTCCAATGCTTTTGTGATGTACTAAAGAGTTCTTAATTATTGTCTTGGCTACAATTCTTGTCTTGTTGTTGCATTGAAAATCTCAATGGTTTGGCTGTTATATGCCAAAATATAAAAAAACGTGGATGAAAAACTTCAAAATCGGGAGCCAATCCCTGGAATCAGAAAGGCGAAGGACCCACTAAGGTGTTCAAATCGCCCCACTCTAGTGTACATATATTTTATAGGCAAAAGTGTGATTGTATAAGTATTGGAAAGCGAGCTTAGTTTGATAACTTTTCTATTAAGCTAAGTAATATGTCGGTTTCCATTCGGCCACTTAAAACATAATCGTATTCTGATTTGAATGTACATATGTCAATGCTGCTAAAGCAATGAAAATGTCCCTCTAGTGGACGTTTTTGCTCAATACAATCCCAGTAATCAGAAACGCGAAGGGCCCAATAAAGTGTTTTTTCCTTCAATAGAAATTGCCCCGGTCTAATATACACCCTGCAACGTGGACTTTTTTGCTCAATACAATCAAAGGAATCAGAAATATGTCCCACTGAATTAATGGTCTAAGACCCCACTATGTTTAGACCAAATTCTTTTCAAACAAGTAAAATCTAGCCATTTCCACCCTCCCATGAGTTCGTCTGGCGATCATCCTCGAAGGGAGTAACCCAATTGTTCAGAACTTTGTACATTGTAAAATTTTCTCTAAACTGAAGATCAAATTCGCAGATGAACTCTACACCGGTCCGCTCCACAAATAACCTTCCTCACAAGAGCTCAAAAATGTTCGAAATATTGCCCGAAGATAGACCTTGTGGTCCAGATTACACCGACAATTTTTCTAGAATGGCTCGAACGTTCCACAAATACCGCCCAACTGGCGTTCTTTTAATATTTCGATATTTTCGATAATATTTTAATATTGGACAAAGTGTTTTAGTTATCGAAATAACGTGGATAAGGTTAGGTTATAGACAAAACGTGGATAAGGTACGTACGTTATCCAAATAACGTGGATAAGGTATCAACGTTAGCCAAATAACGTGGATAAAGTACCTACGTTATCCACATAACGTGGATAAGGTATCTACGTTATCCACATAACGTGGATAAGGTATCAATGTTAGCCACATAATGTTGATAAAGTATCTACGTTATCCACATAACGTGGAATAGGTATCTAAATTATCCACATATCTACGACATCCACATAACGTGGATAAAGTATGTACGTTATCTACATGATGTGGATAAAGTATATACGTTATCCACAATACGTGGATAAAGTACCTACGTTATCCACATGACGTGGATAAAGTATTTACGTTATCCACATACCGTTGATGAACGATCTACATTATCCACCTGACGTGGATAAAGTATCTACGTTATCCAATTAACATGGATAAAGTATCTACGCTATCCACATGAAGTGGATAAAGTATTTACGTAATCCCAGTGACGTGGATAAAGTATCTAAGTTATCCACATGACGTGGATAAAGTATATATGTTATCCACAATACATGGATAAAGTACCTACGTTATCCACATGACGTGAATAAAGTATTTACGTTATCCACATGACGTGGATAAAGTATTTACGTTATCCACATGACGTGGATAAAGTATATACGTTATCCACATGACGTGGATAAAGTATTTACGTCATCCACATAGCGTGGATGAAGGATCTACATTATCCACCTGACGTTATCCAATTTACATGGATAAAATATCTACGTTATCCACATGACGTGGATAAAGTATATATGTTATCCACAATACATGGATAAAGTACCTACGTTTTCCACATGACGTGAATAAAGTATTTACGTTATCCACATGACGTGGATAACGTTTTTACGTTATCCGCATGACGTGGATAAAGTATTTACGTTATCCACATAGCGTGGATGAAGGATCTACATTATGCACCTGACGTTATCCAATTAACATGGATAAAGTATCTACGTTATCCACATGACGTGGATAAAGTATATATGTTATCCACAATACATGGATAAAGTACCTACGTTATCCACATGACGTGGATAAAGTATTTACGTTATCCACATGACGTGGATACAATATTTACGTTATCCACATGACGTGGATAAAGTATTTACGTTATCCACATGACGTGGATAAAGTATTTACGTTATCCACATGACGTGGATAAAGTATTTACGTTATCCACATAGCGTGGATGAAAGATCTACATTATCCACCTGACATGGATAAAGTATAAAGTTATCCACATGACGTGTATAAAGTATGTACGTTATCCACATGACGCATATAAAGTATGAACATTATCCACATGACGCGTATAACGTATCTACGTTATCCACAAGATGTGGATAATGTTTCTACGTTATCCACATTATGTTGATAAAGTATCTACGTTATCCACATAACGTGGTTAAAGGATCTACGTTATCCACACAAAGTGGATAGTGTTTCTACGTGGATAAAAATCTAGGTTATCCACATAATTTGGATCAAAAATCTGCGTTATCCACATAACGCGGTTAAAGTATTTACATCATCCATAGCGCGTGGATAAAGGATCTACATTATCCACCTGACGTGCATAAAGTATCTACGTTATCCAATTAACATGTATAAAGTATCTACGTTATCCACATTGCGTGGATAAAGTATCTACGTTACCCCCATGACTTGGATAAAGTATATATCATATACAATTAACGCCGGTAATGTAAAGTAAAGTATCTACGCTATCCACATGACTTGGATAAACTATATACGTTATTCATACGACGTGATAAAGTATTTACGTTATCCACATGACGTGAATAAAGTATATATATTATCCACAATACGTGGATAATGTATCTACGTTATCCACTAGACGTGGACAATGTTTCTACGTTATCGATAATGATTCTACGTTATCCACATTACGTGAATAAAGCATCTACGTTATCCCCATGACTAAAGTATATATTTTATCGGCATAGCGTGGATAAAGTATCTACGTTTTTCCCATGACGTGGATAAAGTATCTACGTTACCCCCATGACGTGGATAAAGTATCTACGTTATCCCCATGATGTGGATAAAATATCTAGCTTATCGAATTAACGTGGATAATGTATTTGCGTTATCTTTATAACTTGGATGTCGGATCTACGTTAGCCACACGACGTGGAAAAAGCATTTAAGTTATCCACATTACGTGGATAAAGCATTTAAGTTATCCACATTACGTGGATAAAGTATCTACCTTATCTACACAACGTGAATATTATCCACATAACAGGGATAAGGTATCTATGTGATCCAAATGACGTGGATAAAGTAGATTTATCGCCGTTACGTGGATAAATTATCTAAGTTATCCAAATGAGCGGAATAAAGTATCAACGTTATCCACATAACGTGGATTATGTTTGTACGTTATCCACAAAACGTGGATAATGTTTCCACGTAGATAAAAATCTAAGTTATCTATATAGCTTTGATAAAGAATCTATATTATCCACATGACGTGGATAAAGTATTTATTTTATGTGCTCCACGTGGATAAAGTATCTACCTTATCACCACGACGTGGATACATGATCTACGTTACCCACATAACATGGATGATGTTTCTACGTTATACACATAACTTGGACAATGTTTCTACGTGGATAAAAAGTCCAAGTTATCCACATAACGTGGATAAAAAATTTACGTTATTTACATAACGCGTTATCTTTACATTATCTACATGACTTGGATGTGCTATCTAAGTTATCGACATAACGTGGATAATATATCTACGTTATCCATATGGCGTGGATAAAGTATATACGCTATCCATATTATGTGAATAAAATATCTACGTTATCCACATTACATGGATAAAGTATATACGTTATCCAAATAACGCGGACAATATTTCTACGTTAACCACATAACGAGGATAATGTTTCTACATTATCTACATGACTTGGTTGTGGTATCTAGTTATCCACTTAACGTGGATAAAATATCGACGTTATACAAATGGCGTGGATAAAGTATATACGCTATCCACATGACATGTATAAATTATTTACGTTATCCACAGAACGTGAATAATGTATCTACGTTATCCACGGAACGTGAATAATGTATCTACGTTATCCACGGAACGTGGATAAAGAATCTTTGTTACAAAGAAAACGTGAGTAGGGTATCTATGTGATCCAAATGATGTGGATAAGTTATCTATGTACGTTATTCACATAATTTATATAAGGTATCCAAATAACGTGGATATGGAATTTGCATTATTTACACAACATAGATAAGGTATATATTTTATGCGCGAAGCTTGAATAAGGTATCTATCTAATAAGGATAAGATATGTTTTTTATCCAAAGAGAGAAAAATAAGGTGGTTCCATATCATTGAGCCCATAGGAATCGTCGTGCTCTTATTAACATAGAAGAAGCTTGTCCCTTTGGGGATTTTGTGGGAACATATCGTCGGTGTCATCCTTAAGTGTTCCATACGCCATTTTTTACTTTTTGAGATACAGGTGGTTTCTATGGTTTTTCGATACGCTCTTTCTGAATTTCTAGTCGGCTTTCTCCTATCTGCTCTAGTTTCCGAGATATCCACTGCTCGACGGGAAAGCACAAACTTTGTTCAGCTATTAAATTAATAGTTTTAAAATTTACAAGTTTAAAAACACATTTCAAAAATCAGAATTTTAATTTTCGATTTAGAAGTATTTAATTTATTGAGGCAAAGATGGAAAATTTGTTTGTCACTTTGTTCAATGTGATTTACAATATTTCACATTTGTGTCATAAGTGCGGATATGGAATAAAACGACAAAAATTCTTTTTTTAAAAAATCTCTATAACTTTAATATTTCAATACATATTCCTCTAAATTTTTGCAAATATGTTCTATATACTATTATTAGTATTTCAAGTAAAAAATATAAATATTTGCTTTGGCCAGCTCCACACAGTTGTGACGCAAAACATTAAAATGCGATTATCTCAAAACGGGTAAATGGCGTATGGAACACTTAAGCATGACACCGACGATATGTACATTAGGGTTATAGCTTTTTTATATTTGTTTGGAAATATCAAAAATACCACCACATAGCCGTGTAGAGCATGAAAGAAATTATCAATTTTTCCCTACTGTTAAAAATTTTTCCGCACCGATTGCATTCAAGTTTTCCATTTCAGTTGTTTTCATTAGGTCTTCGATTTTTATAGCAAATCGTTACTAAATAGGCTATTTCATTTTGAAATTGAATATAATATTCAATATCGGACCATTCTACTTAATACCATTCTACAATAATACAAAATATTGACTAAATTGGGCTTAACTCTAGTTTTGTAAAAACTCTCCGATTTTCTTGAAATTGTTTGCAGTGGTAGATATTGTTGCGCTGATCACGGGAATATAATTTTTTTGGAGACGGACCCGGTTACGCGCTTATTAGGTCAAGAAGTTATAGCAAAAATATCGATTTTTGGGCCCGGCTTTTTCCATAAAACCCTAAAAAAGTCGAAAGAAGGCCCATTATGGGTGCTCAACTAATTCATACCATGTTATAGCTCATACTTTAACCTTTCCAAAATTGTTATATCTTCTTTGGATCCAGAGATAATGACCTTATAATCTTCACATCCCGTTTCTAATGGGTTCATTTCTTTAGAAAATTCTCAAGTTTTGAAATGAATTTTAGAAAAACGTTACATTGATACTTAGAAAAAGTGTCGAATTTAGAAAAACTTTGGATCCCGTAGCCGGTGTTGGACATATCCCAGAGGAGAAAATCTCAAGCCCCGGCCGAAGGCCGTCTACTTTGGAAAAGTGTCGAATTTAGAAAAACTTTGGATCGCGTAGCCGGTGTTGGACATACCCCAGAGGAGAAAATCTTAAGGTAGAAGAATTTTATCACTGGATGCAATGGTTCTAAGGTCAATATCTCTGGATCCAGAGAAGATATTACAATATATAGCACCATTTTGGAAAGGTTAAAGTATTAGCTATAATATGACATAATTTAATTTAGCACCCATAATGGGCCCCTTTTCGACTTTTTGAGGGTTTTATGGAAAAACCCGGGTCCAAAAATCGATATTTGTCATGTCACCACATGTTGGATAGGTATTTTCATAGGCTTTCCAACGATAATCAGTTTGTAAAAATCGGTTCAGTAGAACCGGGTCTAGCGTGTACCGGGTACCCGGACTTTCGGACCGGGTAACCTGCTCCGCCCTCCAAGAAAATTTTATATTCCCGTAATAAGCGCAAAAATACCTACTTCTGGAAAAATTTTTAAAAAAAATCGGAGAGTTTTTACTAAACTAGAGTTGTTCATTAAAATTAAAAATTTTTTAAAGAAAAATTTATGCAAATCCTTTAGAAATCCTTGTCGGTGTGAAAACTTTTTGGTCGAATCGAACTTAGAAACCCGATTTTGTTATCAGTACAATATTTCGCACATGGTACTGGCGTGGTATTTTTTGGTTGTATCCTTAATGTACATATGTATCATATTCTAACAATAATTCTTCGTTAGGCATCTAACGTAGATAATATTGTTTTCTTATATATGAATACCACAATTCCATACATTTGTATATATAGTTTCTCCATCCAATCACGTTAATAAAAGCAGCATATGTACAAACATGCATACACAAGCAAATGGATAAAATATGCACACACCACAACACAATTTCAAATATAAATTATTTAACTTTTCACATTAGCATATGAAACCCCAAAGAATACGATTTTCCCGAAACAAAAAAAAGCAACACAAACTTCTCAATTTTGCAATCTTTCATTGAACATTTCCTTTTTTCCAACTCAACTCACTCTTTTTTCATCTCTCTCTTTCTTCTTTTCTCTTATTACAGAGTGGCAATGTTTCGAAAATTTCTAATACCAACTGTTATTGTCAGTATTCTGCTATTACTAACCACCCTGATAACACTAACAAAAACGGAAACAACATCTGTTGTTACACCATCGACACCCAAACGAACGGTTGTTACAAAATCATCAACGCCAGCACGACCTGTCACAATAGTCCTGGCAACATCAGCTGTAGATTACAACGATACAACAACAAATGTGGCCAATGGAAATACATCAGCAGCTAACAACAACAAAAGCAACAATAATGTCAATAACAAAATCGTTAGAAAACTTAACACCAAGAAGCTATTGAATAATGCACAAGTAACAACAACAACATCGTTGTTGCCCTTACAGCCACCATTAAATGTGACATCAACCACTTTGGCAAGTTTTATATTAAATCAGCAACGTCAACAGCAACACAAAAAACAACGACAACAATATCCACTGGCAAAACATCAGCACAAGGATCAACAGGACCAGCAAACGAAACAAGAAAAATATCATCAACAGCAGCTACAGAATATTTTAAAACAACAGCAACAACGTCGTCAACAGCTGCAACAACAACAGCAGCAACAGCGTCAAAATCGACAATCTGAACAACATGAAACGGGTGGTGGTAGAGGTGGCGACAGTGGTGAAAGCGTTACTGCGAATGATGCCACTGCTGCTGTTGATGTTGGTGATGGTGGTGGTGTTGGTGACACGCAACAATCCCAAAAACATTTAATAAATGTTTCAAATGAATCTGACAGCAAAGAAGAAAATCTGAAAAAGGTAAGAATTTCAATTTTAAAAACTGACACTAGAAAAGCGTTACCTCCCTCGGGGGTAGGGCAATATGCTTGGTGTAGTAGTCGTAGTAAAATACATAGCTTGTGGCATAACAAAGGGATACAAGAAGTCAGAGGTGAATGATTGTCAGATTGGCTTGTTTTTGTTTGTAAAAAAGAAAACAACAACAAAATCGAGCATTGTTGTGGTGTTAACACTTTGAAATGAAAATATGGAACATGTTTTATTTAAATTCGAAGAGAGAAGAATGCTGCTGAAATTGCCAAATATATGTCAAAAAGTTGCACATGTTTCGCTTGTGAGGAGTTAAGCTGGAAAGCGGAAGAAGAGATGTTGTTGGTGTTGGGAAGAATGTGGTAGGTGTAGCTGTTGTATTTAGGTTGCATGATTGACAATTCTATATAAATTGGGTAAGGTATATTTTAAAAAGAGGATAATTTATCTGAGGTATAGATAAAAGTATAAACTGTATAAGCTAAAGTAGTAAAACATCTACATGCTCTGCGGATAGTTCATCAATACTACTGAGTAACTTAGATAATGAAAATGCAGTACTTAGATAAATTTATCTTTTCTCTGTATTAGGATAGTGTGAATAATTATTTTTGTTTGGTATTTAACAGCGAAACTTAGACTTAGATAATTTATCTCTAATGCCAGACGAATGAAAATGATTTATCTCTTGTACCTAGATGCAGAGCATAATGCATCTACAATATTCAGATAACGTAAACAATATAGCTATGACTTCTGTAAAGAGTGCATAATGCATCTGCTGCATCTTAATAAGGGACTAGATAAAACACATACGACATTGTGAAAAACTTAGTTAATGTATCTAAGTTATCCAGAAAACGTGGATAATGTATGTCTTACAATCAGATAGCGTGGATAATACATCTACAGGATCGAGATAACGTGGATAACTATGTATATACGGCATTTAGATAATGTGGTAATGTAAAGACAACCTCTAGGTGGAACAGATAGAACGGAACATCCAAATAGCGTGATAAATTATCTATGACAGTCAAATAGCGTAGATAAAGTATTTACAACATCCAGGTAGCTTGGATAAAGTGTATAGGACATTTAAATAATTCGATAATGTATAGACAACATCCAGATAGCACAATAGCACAGATAAATCATCTATGTTATCTGAGTAGAGTGGAAAAAGTATCTACGGCATACAAATTACGTTAATAAAGTATCTGCGACATTCATATTACTCGGATAATGTATCTGCAAAATTCACATATGATGGATATGGTAACTACGACAGCCTGATTCTCGGATATTGTTTCAACGACATACAGTGGTCGTTAAAAACATCTGTAAACTACAGATAGTTCGGATAATGTATCTACGACATCCAGATAGCTCGTATAATGTTTCTTCGACATTCAGAAGTGGTTATAAAGTATATATGATATCCCGATAGCTCGGATGAAGTAAATACGACATTCATATGGCTCAGATAACTTGCCTACGATATTCAGATAGCGTGTATAAAATAACAACGACTTGCAGGTAGATCGTATATTGTATTCACGACACTCAGAGGTCGTTAAAGTGTACATACCACATCCCGATAGCTCGGATAAAGTATCTACGGCACTCAGATAGCTCGGATAAAGTATCTACGGCACTCAGATAGCTCGGATAAAGTATTTACGACATTCCGATAGATCGGATATTTAATCTACGATACTCAGAGGTCGTTTAAAAGTATTTGCAACATCCAGATAGCTCGGATAATGCATCTACGATATACAGAGTTTACCACCTTTATCTACGACATCCCGAAAAATCAAAGGTATTTTCGACATACCGATAGCTCAGATATTGTATGCACGACCTTCAGACGTCGTTAAAAAGTATGTATAACATACAGATAGGTCGGATAATGTATCTACGACATCGCTATAGTTATTGTATCTACGCCCATAGAGGTTGTTAAAAATTATCTACAACATCCTGGTCGCTCGGATAATGCATCTACGACATTTATTTAGCTCAGATAATGTATCTACAACACTCAGATAGTATGGATAAAGTATCTACGACATCCCGATAGATCCCATATTGTATCTACGACAATCGGAGGTCGTCAGAAAATATCTATAACACCCACATAGCTCGGATTATGTATCTACGACATCCCGATAGCTCAGATATTGTATCTACGACATTCGGACGTGGTTAAAAAGTGTGTATAACATACTGATAGGTCGAGTAATGTATCTACGGCATTCATATATCGCGAATAATGTATCTAGAACTGTCAGATAGCATAGATAAACTATCTACGATATCCCATTAGTTATTGTATATACGGCCAATAGGGGTTGTTAAAAATTATCTACAACATCCTGATTGCTCGGATAATGAATCTGGTTATAAAGTATATATGACATCCCGACAGCTCGGATAAAGTATCTACGGCATTCATATGGCTCGCATAACGTTCCTAAGATATTCAGATAACATGTTTGAAATATCTACTACTTTCAGGTAGATCGGATATTGTATTTGCGACACTCAGAGGTCGTTAAAGAGTATGTAGAACATCCAGGTAGCTCGTTTAATGTATCTACGACATTCATATAGCTCGGGTAATATATATACGGATGGTCAGAGATCGTCAAAAAGTATGTACAACATCCTGATCGCTCGGATAATGCATCTACGACATTCATTTGGCTCAGATAATGTGTCTACAACACTAAGATAGTATAGATAAAGTATCTACGACATCCCGATAGATCCCATATTGTATCTACGATAATCAGAGGTCGTTAGACAATACATATCTATAACACCCACATATGTAGATCAGATAAATTATCTACGAAACTCCAAAAGCTCATATATTGTATCTACGACATTCAGACGTCGTTAAAAATACAGATAGGTCGGGTAATGCATCTACGGCATTCATATAGCTCGAATAATGTGTCTAGGGCTCTCAGATAGCATGGCTAAAGTATCTACGATGTCCCTATAGTTATTTTATCTACGCCCCATAGAGGTTGTTAAAAATTATCTACAACATACTGATTGCTCGGATAATGCATCTGGTTAAGAGGTACCTACGACATCCTGATATCTCGGATAAAGTAGCTTCAACACTTAGAGGTCGTTAAATGGTATCTACAACATCCAGATAGCTCGGATAATGCATCTACGACATTCAGAAGTGGTTATAAAGTATATATGACTTCCCGATAGCTCGGATATAGTATCTACGACATTCATATGGCTCGGATAACATGCCTACGATATTCAGATAGGGTGTATAAAATATCTACGACTTCCAGATAGATCGGATATTGTATTTACGACACTCAGAGGCCTTAAAGAGTATCTAGAACATCCAGATAGCTCGTTTAATGTATCTACAACATTTATATATCTCACATCCCGATAGTTCGGATAAAGTATCTACGACATTCAGATAGCTCGTATAAAGTATCTACGACATCCAGATTGCATTTATAAAGTATCTACGACATTCCGATAGATCGGATATTGTATCTAGGATACTCAGAGGTCGTATATAAGTATTTGCAACTTCCAGATAGCTCGGAAAATGCATCTGCGACATTCAGGTCGTTAGAAAGTATGTATAACAACCAGATAGGTAGGATAATGTATCTACGACACTCAGATAGCATGAATAAAGTATCTACTACATCCCGATAGCTCCCACATTGCATCTACGACACTCAGAGGTCATTAAAAAATATCTACAAAATTCAGATAGCTCGTATAAAGTTTATACGACATTCAGATAACATTTATAAAGTATCTACGGCATCCCGGTGGTTCGGACATTGTATCTATAACACTCAGAGGTCGTTAGAAAATATCTACAATATCCCTATAATTCGAATGGTCGTTAAAAAAGTACAAACAACCTCCAGGTAGCTCGGATAATGTATCGACTGCATCCATATAGCCCGGATAATGTATCAACGACATCCAGATAGCTCGTATAATATTTCTTCGACATCCCGATAAATCGGATATTGTATCTACGACGCTCAAGAGTCATTTAAAAGTATTTGCAACATCCGAATAGCTCGGATAATGCATCTTCGATATTCGGAGGTCGTTAAAAAGTATATACGATATCCTGAGAGCTTGGATAATATATTTCCGACATGCATATAGCTCGGATAACGTATTTACAATACTAAAGTAGCATAGATAAAGTATGTACGACATCCCGATAGATCAAATATTGTATCCATGGTACTCAGAGTTAGTTAAAAGCTATCTAGAACATCCAGACAGCTCGGATATTGAATTCCATGACATTCAGAGGTGATTAAAAGGTATATACGACATCCAGATAGCTCGGATAATGCAACTACGACATTCAATGGCGGTTAAAAAGTACATACGACATCCCGTATAAAGTATCTACTGCATTCATGTAGCTCGGAGGTTGTTAGTAATGTATCTACGACATTTGCTTAACGTAAGTAAGCCATCTACGGCATTCAGGTAGCGAGAATAAGTTATCCACGATGTTCAGATTGATGGATGACATATCCATGACATTCAAAAGTTTTAAATAAAGTATCTACGGCATACATGCAGCTTAGAAAACGTATCAACGACATTCTGATAGAGTGGATAAAGTATCCACGACATCCAGATAGCTCGGACATTGCATCAATGACATTATAAGCCGTTAATAAAGTATATACAACCTGTAGATAGTTCAGAAATTGTATCTACAACATTCTGATATGGTGGATAAAGTATCTAGGGCGTGAAGATAGCTTAGAAAATATGTCTGCGACATCTGTACATGGTGGATAAAGTATCTACGACATTCAGATAGCTCAGAAAATCTATGTACGATATTTTGATAGCGTGGATAAAGTATCAATTACATCCAAGTAATGGATGCATTGCAATTTTGGCCGAAGGAGTATGCTTTTTCGAGCGTCCTCACCCTAATAGAGGCATCGATTGGGGTTTCCTAAACTCTGGACATAGGAATTTCGCTGACATTTCCTTCTTAGCTACTTGAGTATAGTTACTTTCTTCCACACGAACTTGAGGTTAGATGTTATCAGCTGAAATTCGTTTACTCTGATGGTGCTAGGATCTTTATTTGCATACCGATTGCAGTAATTGAATTCCCTTCGGTATACTTTCGTGTCCTTAGCTTCTTTGGATTTGGTATTTTTTGAGGTTAGCGGTGTCTGTGAATAATCCGTCCTATCGATGGATATTTCACTCTTGCCGCTTTTCCTCTCCAGTGTTTTTTTTGCTGAGAAGTAAAGGTTTGTCGGATTTGTCCAACACTAAAACGTCTAGCCCGGTGGAACAAGTCGTTTTAGCACCTTTGCTCCCGGATTCGGTCTAAGTATCATGTCTAGAGGTTGGGACATAGCTCACTGCCGTGTTCATGGCTTCTGCGTCCGTCAGCGATAAATTCTCCCAAATATCATCAGGGATGCTCTCATCTTTCGGAGTTAGAGGGGTACTTTCCTCAATTAGGTTGAGAAGTAACAAACTGTTTTTGTTTAGATTTCCATTTATGTGGTCCAATCCGGAGCGTCGTCCCCGCCCTTAGCTACAGTCTGCTTCTCTGCAACACAAGAGTTTGAGCTGCTGTTGGGATAGTCAGCGATAGTGAGATTGATGCACTTGTCGGAGTGATGGCTGAGGTTGCCAAGGTATCTACAATGAGGTCTCCTTACAACGTTAAGAACATGACAACTAAGCCGAAGAAATGCCACACACTATTCAATCACACACGTACACAAGGGTTCATCAGTAGCCGTCCTGCATGCCCATAGTGTATGGGATACTTAATGCTCGTTGAGGTATCAACGAAGCTCCGTTCAACACCTATTGACACACCGCTAGGCTCGTGCCCGTTTTACACAGTAGGAGATCCCTACCTACCCCGGGCTTCGGCGGAGTTAAGACTTTATTGCATCTATAGCCGCTTATGGCTTCGGAGACCGCCTGTTGATGCGTGGTTTGCATGGAGTTCGCTATCGACAATCGGTTGATAGAATGACGTCTAACATGACTTCACGATAACACCTAAAATCTTGACGGATGTGTTGGGGAGGTGGATCTTGCGTCATAGTGTGATGGCTGGGATGACACTAAAGATAGGATGCCAGCAGAAAATGTCTACTCAGTAATTCTTTTGTCTGACTGACAGCATCCTTGTCTCCTAATGAAGGTGATCTAAACTGGATATTTAGACATAGTCAGCTTCACATTTTGGACACAGCCCGGAGCGCATTTTTCTGGGAATTTTTGCAAATTTCATCATTGTGTGTCGCTGAGAAAGTAAGTTCAGACTGGAGCTGTATAGTTAAGGATTGATGCAATCATCGACTACCCAGTACTATCCCAGTAGTTTTTTGGGAGCCACCCTGTAGTGCAGTGGTAAGCACGTCCGCCTTGCACTCAGAAGGTCTGCGTTTCAATCCGTGACCAGAACATCAACATTTTCGGCGATATTTCAGCCATGAAAAACTTCTCTACAAGTGGTGTCGTAAGACATGACGTTCGGACTCGGTGACAAAAAGTAGGTACCATATCAATGAGCTAATATGAATCGACCTCTCCCATATCATTCAGCCACAATGAATCTGCGTGCACTCATTGAAATGGGAGTAGTCTCCTTTGTCACTTCGGGGATATTGTGAGAATATATGTATGTACCCAAGTATTTTTGGATTATTGACTGTGGGTATACGCCTATCTCTGATGAATATATCGTGCCGGAAATGAAGGTTGACATAGAGATGTTTTTAGGTAATAAAATAAGATTGATTTAGGCCATTCGCAATCTTTGTCTTTAGCTCCTGCATAGCTGTTGTTGCAAGATGGAAGTGCTCTTTCAGGGATGGGAGTGTGGCAATTTTTCGTTCTCCTGATCTGTGCGTTCCTATAAAAGTAGCCTATCTCTTGGCCACACAATACTAACCTCCATAAATTTTCTTTCTCCTTTCAGCTGGAAGACCTGGAAGAAGTCTCAGCACACATTGAGTTAATAAAACCTCTTGCAACATCCACCAATGCCTATATACCCTTCGATTTGGACTACAATGATCCGACGGAGGAGAAATCACGGCCACCGGAACCCAAGAAACAATCCACAATTAATGAAGTTTTAACAAATCTTTTTCCCATAGGATTTTCGGATATTTTTAAATTTAGTTATCCCGCAGATGCAGAAATACAAGAACAGCAACAACAACATTTTCCCGAAGTAATAACAAACCTTCAACCCGAATTTATTCCTGATGCAGTAAGGGAACCCCAAATCCATCCAGTTTATATACCACCAGAAGTGCAAAGATCATTGCAACCAACTTTACCTCCTGTGGTGGCCATAAAATCCACACCAACCCCCTTTAAACCAATGCCCGAGGAAAGTGCAGAACTAGCCAGTTCTATAGAAATGTTGATACCATTTAAACCAATGCCGAGTGAGATACCCAAGGCTAAGGAGTATCATTCGAGGATCAAACAAAGGGGAAAGGTTTATAATGATCCTGTAGCAATTGCCTTTGACAATGATCAAGGTGAGCAAGAAGAGGAAGAGGAAAAACAAAAGGAAGTTAAGACCACAAGTTCCAGCACCAGTACTACTACATCCACCACTCTTAAGCCCACAACAACAACAACGACGACTACTACTGTCGCTCCAACCACCAGCACCACGACAAAAGCTCCATTGCCCTCATCTACCACCAAGAAGTCGCGAAGAAAATCCTCCAGAAAAAGGCCACCTAAGTCCTTTCAATCGACGTCTACCAAGAAACCCGAAGCTGAGATACCAACCGAGCCCAAAAAAGAAGAAAGAAAAGAAAGGCCAAAAGTATCAAAGACGCTCATACCGTTTGAACCAAAATTGGAGGAAATACCGGAATCCCAAAAGGATACAAAGGACAATGGCACGACAATCTCAACCTTTGTAACCATGACCCGAGAGACCAGAAGAGAAACCAGTCCTGGTCATGTGGAAATTGTTGTGGAGAAATTTCTGACAGATCCATTGGCGAGTAAATCTACCTCGGAAGAATTCCGCGATGGTAGCAATTCGATTAGCAAGGAGGAGCTGCTGCGCATAAATCGTGCAGCCAAGGAAGCATCAGTGTTACCAAGCCTCTTGTTAAATCCCGAAGATGATAACTCCTCGAACAGCACCTCGGCTTCCAGTCCTAAGGCTCCCATTGTTATTTTGAATGATAATAACTCTGATGATTTTGTGGATGCACCCCAGGACGATAATCAAATTGCAGAGACCCAGAATTTCGCCCAAGCTGTTTATCAAGATCCTGCTCAGAGTGTTAGCTATTCTGAGGGTCCCACACATTCGGTAAATGTTCACATTATACACGATGATAAGTTAAGGAAGGCCCAGGCAGAGACGGAAAAGTTGTTGGAGAGGGAAAAACAAGAAGAACAGGCCACCCAACCACGTTATCAATCCTATCAAGCTTTTGTGGAACAGGCAAAGCAGATACAAAACTCCCTGGAGGAAGCCCCGTCGAGGAAATTCTTAAAGAATTTCAAACCAGCTTTGTCGCAAAATCCCAACCCCCAACCATTGGTGAAGGGCAACTTTCACTACGAACAAATGCCGGAAAGTCACATCCAGACTGTGCCACCTGCGGCCCAGTTACAGTTTGTCCGACTGGAGAGATTGCAACCGGAATACCAGCCCCACTATGAGAATCAGCATGATTCCTCAGCGTTGCATACCTCAATTACAAATAGCGGCCAGGTTAGTGACAAGGAGGCCTATGAGACAGTGGGTAATGCGGAAAATCCTGAGCCACCACAATCAGTAACACCCTATAATTTTGTGTTTGTAACCATGAATGCTCATGACAAGCGGGAAGAAGAGCATGCTGAGCAGCAACAACCACAACAACCTCAAGAGCAGTACCTTGGGCCCTTTAATCCCCACAAAACTGCTCAAGAATTTGTGTATGAGGCCATTAATGCCCAACCTCCCTCAGCACAACAACACGAACAAGAACACCGTGAACG
The DNA here is from genome assembly GCF_047663935.1 of Musca autumnalis. Taxonomy (NCBI): domain Eukaryota; kingdom Metazoa; phylum Arthropoda; class Insecta; order Diptera; family Muscidae; genus Musca; species Musca autumnalis. The sequence goes on along the minus strand of NW_027412088.1, from coordinate 194,389,676 downwards.
CGAACAACATGAACCCGAACCTGGCCCCGATCAAGATCATCATGCCCAAGAAACGGAGGAGAGTCCCAAACCCAGTGGCAGTGGAGGATACACCTTTGTGGAGGTCCAAAAATCCATTAACATTCACAATAAGCTCATCACCGAGAAGGATGGACGCCTCATAGAACAACATGAAACCATATATCCCGAGCAGAAATATGTGGAACGCTTACCAGCAGAACAGCATCCGCAGCAGAAGCTACATCCTCCGCCACAACCACCACAAAATTATGTTTCTTTATCCGATAATCCCATACATGTGGCCCATGAGGAATATGAACAGGCTGCCTCCTTGATTGAAGAACAGCACACCCTGGATCCAGGGCAATCTTTAATCGATATTGGACCTATACAACAATCAAATTTGGTGCAAGAGACTCACATTGTGGAAACACCCTCGGGCAAGGGAGGTGGTCAATATGTTCAAGAGGCTGAAGTACACCACGAAGAGCAGTTACAACATCATCATCCTCACGAACATGGACATGGAGAACCACAGCATCACCAAAATCATCACGAAGAAGAGGTACATCATCACACCGAACATCATCATGAAGGCGACCATCCCCAAGAACCCCAGCATCATCATCATCTCCATCCATATGGCCCACCTTCCGGACCCCCAGTACAAATTCCCTATGCCCTGCCACCGGAATTCCATACGCCTTATCAGGGACCCCTGTACTTGCAGGAAATCATTGAGAAACATGTACCCATACCCTATGCAGTACCAGAACCGGTGCCATTCCCAGTACATTTCCAACATTTCATCGATCGTCCTGTGCCCATTGAGACCATAGTTGAGAAACCCGTACCATATCCTGTAGAAAAGGTTGTCGAAAAGGTGGTGGAGAAACATGTACCCGTTGAGGTGGAGAAAATCGTCGAAAAACCGGTTGAGAAGATTGTCGAGAAATATGTTGATCGTCCAGTGGCCATACCCATTAAAATACCTGTGGCCTTGCACATACCAAATCCAAATCCCATTTACTCACCCCTCCATGGCCATGGTCATTTCCCGTCCTCATTTGGTCCCAGTTCACAAGATTCCTGGCCATCTCAACCATCATCCACATTGGCCCGCATACCCGCCAAAATATTACGGGCTTATTATGCCAAGATGATAAAAAAGCTGGTGCCGCAAATGACCCAGGCCTATAAGTCATCTCCGCTGGCCTCCAAACCCAAATATCAAACCTCTAAACCCACCACCAAATATCCTACGAAAATAAGTGATGTGCGTTTTGATCTAAAGCCACCACCACCGCCACCACTAGGTCCCAGTTGGGATGTGGGAGCCCGTTATCAATATGACTACAACACCCTTCCCCTCGATCTCTCAGCATCACATTCAATAGCCGTTTCAGAACACACAAAACATCCCACAGTTCCCGGTTCCAAGGGTAACTATGATGAATTCCAGAGATGGCGCAATGGTCATAGTTTAAAGAGGAGTCCTGATTTCGGCATGAATTTACACATGGAATATGGTTTCAAGCCGCCCCTGGTACCCTCTGTGGAAATTGATGATAAGGGTGTGCCTTTGAAAGCTGCCGCTGACTTGACCAAGGGTAAAGAGGAATAATTACAACAAATAATTTTAGTTCTAAGTGACAAATCACCTATGTTTGTGGTGCATTTTTTAAGGAATTTAGAAATTACGATTTTTTAATTAATTTATAACGAATTTGCAGTTTTATTTTTTAAAACAAAAACAAAAAACACAGTGCCAAACCGAATTAACCGAATTTTATAAATTGTTTTTCTCATAACGTATTTTGTTGTTGTAATAAATGAATATTTATTAAATAAAATTTATTAAAATAAGAAGATAAGAGGAGGGAAAATTTGGAAAATGTTTAATGCAGCCAACTTTTCTTAGGCAAAAGGTCTCAAGAAGACACCTTTCCTTAGGAAAGGGTCCCAGGAAGTCACCTTTCTTTGGGAAAAGGTCTCATGAAGCCACATATCCTTCAAAAGAGGTTTCAAAAAATCACTTTTAATTGAAAAGAGGTCTCAAGAAGCCACATTTCCTTGGAAGCAGGTGTCAACAAGCCACATTTTCTTGCGTAAAGGTCACAAAAAGCCATCTTTCCTTAGGAAAAGGTTTCATAAAGCCACCTTTCCTTGAAAAGAGGTCTCAACCTTTCCTTTACAAAGGGTCTTAAGAAGCACCTTTCTTTTACAAAGGTCTTAAGAAGCATCCGTTGCTCTACAAAGGGACGTAAGAAGCACCCGTTGCTTTACAAAGGGACGTAATCAGCACCCCTTGCTTTACAAAAGGTCGTAAGAAGCACCCCTTCCTTAACAAAGAGTCTTAAGAAACAACTTTTGCTTTGCAAGGGGACTTAAGAAGCAACCTTTCCCTTATAACGGCTCTTTAGAAGCGCCCTTTGCTTTACAAAGGGTCTTAAGAAGCGCCCTTTGCTTTACAAGAGACCTTAAGAAGCACCCTTTACTTTACAAGAGGCCTTAAGAAGCACCCTTTGCTTTACAAGAGGCCTTAAGATGCACCCTTTCCTTTACAAAGGTTCTTAAGAGGTCACCTTTCTTTTACAAAGGGTCTTAAGAAGCACCCTTTCGTTAACAAAGGGTCTTAAGAAGCACCCTTTCGTTAACAAAGGGTCTTAAGAAGCACCCTTTAGATAAGAAAGGGTCTTAAAAATACCCTTTCAATTAGAGAGGATCTTAAGAAGCACCCTTTCCATTAGAAAGGGTCTTAATCCATTAGAAAGGGTCTTAAGAAGCACACTTTCTATTAGAAAGGGTCTTAAGAAGCACCCTTTCCATTAGAAAGGGTCTTAAGAAGCACCCTTTCCATTAGAAAGGGTCTTAAGAAGCACCCTTTCCATTAGAAAGGGTCTTAAGAAGCACCCTTTCCATTAGAAAGGGTCTTAAGAAGCACCCTTTCCATTAGAAAGGGTCTTAAGAAGCACCCTTTCCATTAGAAAGGGTCTTAAGAAGCACCCTTTCCATTAGAAAGGGTCTTAAGAAGCACCCTTTCCATTAGAAAGGGTCTTAAGAAGCACCCTTTCCATTAGAAAGGGTCTTAAGAAGCACCCTTTCCATTAGAAAGGGTCTTAAGAAGCACCCTTTCCATTAGAAAGGGTCTTAAGAAGCACCCTTTTCATTAGAAAGGGTCTTAAGAAGCACCCTTTACATTAGAAAGGGTCTTAAGAAGCACCCTTTCCATTAGAAAGAATCTTAAGAAGCACCCTTTCCATTAGAAAGAGTCTTAAGAAGCACCCTTTCCTATAGAAAGGGTCTTAAGAAGCACCCTTTCCATTAGAAAGAGTCTTAAGAAGCACCGTTTCCATTAGAAAGGGTCTTAAGAAGCACCCTTTCCATTAGAAAGTGTCTTAAGAAGCACCCTTTCCATTACAAAGAGTCTTAAGAAGCACCCTTTCCATTAGAAAGGGTCTTTAGAAGCACCCTTTCGATTAGAAAGGGTCTTAAGAAGCACCCTTTCCATTAGAAAGGGTCTTAAGAAGCACCCTTTCTATTACAAAGGGTTTTAAGAAGCACCCTTTCCATTAGAAAGGGTCTTAAGAAGCACCCTTTCCATTAGAAAGGGTCTTAAGAAGCACACTTTCCATTAGAAAGGTCTTAAGAAGCACCCTTTCCATTAGAATTTCCATTAGAAAGGGTCTTAAGAAGCACCCTTTCCATTGGAAAGAGTCTTAAGAAGCACCCTTTCCATTAGAAAGGGTCTTACGAAGCACCCTTTCCATTAGAAAGGGTCTTAAGAAGCACCCTTTCCATTAGAAAGGGTCTTAGGAAGCACCCTTTCCATTAGAAAGGGTCTTAAGAAGCACCCTTTCCATTAGAAAGGGTCTTAAGAAGCACCATTAGAAAGGTTCTTAAGAAGCACCCTTTCCATTAGAAAGGGCCTTAAGAAGCACCCTTTCCATTAGAAAGGGCCTTAAGAAGCATCCTTCCCATTAGAAAGGGCCTTAAGAAGCATCCTTCCCATTAGAAAGGATCTTAAGAAGCACCCTTTCCATTAGAAAGGGTCTTGGAAGCACCCTTTCCATTAGAAAGGGTCTTAAGAAGCACCCTTTCCATTAGAAAGGGTCTTAAGAAGCACCCTTTCCATTAGAAAGGGTCTTAAGAAGCACCCTTTCCATTAGAAAGGGTCTTAAGAAGCACCCTTTCCATTAGAAAGGGTCTTAAGAAGCACCCTTTCCATTAGAAAGGGTCTTAAGAAGCACCCTTTCCATTAGAAAGGGTATTGGAAGCACCCTTTCCATTAGAAAGGGTCTTAAGAAGCACCCTTTCCATTAGAAAGGGTATTGGAAGCACCCTTTCCATTAGAAAGGGTCTTAAGAAGCACCCTTTCCATTAGAAAGGGTCTTAAGAAGCACCCTTTCCATTAGAAAGGGTCTTAAGAAGCACTCTTTAGATAAGAAACGGTCTTAAGAAGCACCCTTTAGATAAGAAAGGGTCTTAAAAAGCAGCTTTTCCATAAAAGGGCCTACAGAAGCACCCTTTGCTTTACAAAGAGTCTTAAGAAGCACCCTTTGCTTTACAAAGAGTCTTAAGAAGCACCCTTTGCTTTACAAAGAGTCTTAAGAAGCACCCTTTGCTTTACAAAGAGTCTTAAGAAGCACCCTTTGCTTTACAAAGAGTCTTAAGAAGCACCCTTTGCTTTACAAAGAGTCTTAAGAAGCACCCTTTGCTTTACAAAGAGTCTTAAGAAGCACCCTTTGCTTTACAAAGAGTCTTAAGAAGCACCCTTTGCTTTACAAAGAGTCTTAAGAAGCACCCTTTGCTTTACAAAGAGTCTTAAGAAGCACCCTTTGCTTTACAAAGAGTCTTAAGAAGCACCCTTTGCTTTACAAAGAGTCTTAAGAAGCACCCTTTGCTTTACAAAGAGTCTTAAGAAGCACCCTTTGCTTTACAAAGAGTCTTAAGAAGCACCCTTTGCTTTACAAAGAGTCTTAAGAAGCACCCTTTGCTTTACAAAGAGTCTTAAGAAGCACCCTTTGCTTTACAAAGAGTCTTAAGAAGCACCCTTTGCTTTACAAAGAGTCTTAAGAAGCACCCTTTGCTTTACAAAGAGTCTTAGGAAGCACCCTTTGCTTTACAAAGAGTCTTAAGAAGCACCCTTTGCTTTACAAAGAGTCTTAAGAAGCACCCTTTGCTTTACAAAGAGTCTTAAGAAGCACCCTTTGCTTTACAAGAGTCTTAAGAAGCACCCTTTGCTTTACAAAGAGTCTTAAGAAGCACCCTTTGCTTTACAAAGAGTCTTAAGAAGCACCCTTTGCTTTACAAAGAGTCTTAAGAAGCACCCTTTGCTTTACAAAGAGTCTTAAGAAGCACCCTTTGCTTTACAAAGAGTCTTAAGAAGCACCCTTTGCTTTACAAAGAGTCTTAAGAAGCACCCTTTGCTTTACAAAGAGTCTTAAGAAGCACTCTTTGCTTTACAAAGAGTCTTAAGAAGCACCCTTTGCTTTACAAAGAGTCTTAAGAAGCACCCTTTGCTTTACAAAGAGTCTTAAGAAGCACCCTTTGCTTTACAAAGAGTCTTAAGAAGCCACCCTTTGCTTTACAAAGAGTCTTAAGAAGCACTCTTTGCTTTACAAAGAGTCTTAAGAAGCACCCTTTGCTTTACAAAGAGTCTTAAGAAGCACCCTTTGCTTTACAAAGAGTCTTAAGAAGCACCCTTTGCTTTACAAAGAGTCTTAAGAAGCACCCTTTGCTTTACAAAGAGTCTTAAGAAGCACCCTTTGCTTTACAAAGGGTCTTAAGAAGCACCCTTTGCTTTACAAAGGGTCTTAAGAAGCACCCTTTGCTTTACAAAGGGTCTTTAGAAGCACCCTTTGCTTTACAAAGGGTCTTTAGAAGCACCCTTTGCTTTACAAAGGGTCTTAAGAAGCACCCTTTGCTTTACAAAGGGTCTTAAGAAGCACCCTTTGCTTTACAAAGGGTCTTAAGAAGCACCCTTTGCTTTACAAAGGGTCTTAAGAAGCACCCTTTGCTTTACAAAGGGTCTTAAGAAGCACCCTTTGCTTTACAAAGGGTCTTAAGAAGCACCCTTTGCTTTACAAAGGGTCTTAAGAAGCACCCTTTGCTTTACAAAGGGTCTTAAGAAGCACCCTTTGCTTTACAAAGGGTCTTAAGAAGCACCCTTTGCTTTACAAAGGGTCTTAAGAAGCACCCTTTGCTTTACAAAGGGTCTTAAGAAGCACCCTTTGCTTTACAAAGGGTCTTAAGAAGCACCCTTTCCTTTACAAAGGGTCTTAAGAAGCACCCTTTGCTTTACAAAGGGTCTTAAGAAGCACCCTTTGCTTTACAAAGGGTCTTAAGAAGCACCTTTTCCTTTACAAAGGGTCTTAAGAAGCACCTTTTCCTTTACAAAGGGTCTTAAGAAGCACCCTTTGCTTTACAAAGGGTCTTAAGAAGCACCCTTTGCTTTACAAAGGGTCTTAAGAAGCACCCTTTGCTTTACAAAGGGTCTTAAGAAGCACCCTTTGCTTTACAGAGGGTCTTAAGAAGCACCCTTTGCTTTACAAAGGGTCTTAAGAAGCACCCTTTGCTTTACAAAGGGTCTTAAGAAGCACCCTTTGCTTTACAAAGGGTCTTAAGAAGCACCCTTTGCTTTACAAAGGGTCTTAAGAAGCACCCTTTGCTTTACAAAGGGTCTTAAGAAGCACCCTTTGCTTTACAAAGGGTCTTAAGAAGCACCCTTTGCTTTACAAAGGGTCTTAAGAAGCACCCTTTGCTTTACAAAGGGTCTTAAGAAGCACCCTTTGCTTTACAAAGGGTCTTAAGAAGCACCCTTTGCTTTACAAAGGGTCTTAAGAAGCACCCTTTGCTTTACAAAGGGTCTTAAGAAGCACCCTTTGCTTTACAAAGGGTCTTAAGAAGCACCCTTTGCTTTACAAAGGGTCTTAAGAAGCACCCTTTGCTTTACAAAGGGTCTTAAGAAGCACCCTTTGCTTTACAAAGGGTCTTAAGAAGCACCCTTTGCTTTACAAAGGGTCTTAAGAAGCACCCTTTGCTTTACAAAGGGTCTTAAGAAGCACCCTTTGCTTTACAAAGGGTCTTAAGAAGCACCCTTTGCTTTACAAAGGGTCTTAAGAAGCACCCTTTGCTTTACAAAGGGTCTTAAGAAGCACCCTTTGCTTTACAAAGGGTCTTAAGAAGCACCCTTTGCTTTACAAAGGGTCTTAAGAAGCACCCTTTGCTTTACAAAGGGTCTTAAGAAGCACCCTTTGCTTTACAAAGGGTCTTAAGAAGCACCCTTTGCTTTACAAAGGGTCTTAAGAAGCACCCTTTGCTTTACAAAGGGTCTTAAGAAGCACCTTTGCTTTACAAAGGGTCTTAAGAAGCACCCTTTGCTTTACAAAGGGTCTTAAGAAGCACCCTTTGCTTTACAAAGGGTCTTAAGAAGCACCCTTTGCTTTACAAAGGGTCTTAAGAAGCACCCTTTGCTTTACAAAGGGTCTTAAGAAGCACCCTTTGCTTTACAAAGGGTCTTAAGAAGCACCCTTTGCTTTACAAAGGGTCTTAAGAAGCACCCTTTGCTTTACAAAGGGTCTTAAGAAGCACCCTTTGCTTTACAAAGGGTCTTAAGAAGCACCCTTTGCTTTACAAAGGGTCTTAAGAAGCACCCTTTGCTTTACAAAGGGTCTTAAGAAGCACCCTTTGCTTTACAAAGGGTCTTAAGAAGCACCCTTTGCTTTACAAAGGGTCTTAAGAAGCACCCTTTGCTTTACAAAGGGTCTTAAGAAGCACCCTTTGCTTTACAAAGGGTCTTAAGAAGCACCCTTTGCTTTACAAAGGGTCTTAAGAAGCACCCTTTGCTTTACAAAGGGTCTTAAGAAGCACCCTTTGCTTTACAAAGGGTCTTAAGAAGCACCCTTTGCTTTACAAAGGGTCTTACGAAGCACCCTTTGCTTAACAAAGGGTCTTAAGAAGCACCCTTTGCTTTACAAAGGGTCTTAAGAAGCACCCTTTGCTTTACAAAGGGTCTTAAGAAACACCCTTTGCTTTACAAAGGGTCTTAAGAAGCACCCTTTGCTTTAAAAGGGTCTTACGAAGCACCCTTTGCTTTACAAAGGGTCTTACGAAGCACCCTTTGCTTTACAAAGGGTATTACGAAGCACCCTTTGCTTTACAAAGGGTCTTACGAAGCACCCTTTGCTTTACAAAGGGTCTTACGAAGCACCCCTTGCTTTACAAAGGGTCTTACGAAGCACCCTTTGCTTTACAAAGGGTCTTACGAAGCACCCTTTGCTTTACAAAGGGTCTTACGAAGCACCCTTTGCTTTACAAAGGGTCTTACGAAGCACCCTTTGCTTTACAAAGGGTCTTACGAAGCACCCTTTGCTTTACAAAGGGTCTTAAGAAGCACCCTTTGCTTTACAAAGGGTCTTAAGAAGCACCCTTTGCTTTACAAAGGGTCTTAAGAAGCACCCTTTGCTTTACAAAGGGTCTTAAGAAGCACCCTTTGCTTTACAAAGGGTCTTAAGAAGCACCCTTTGCTTTACAAAGGGTCTTAAGAAGCACCCTTTGCTTTACAAAGGGTCTTAAGAAGCACCCTTTGCTTTACAAAGGGTCTTAAGAAGCACCCTTTGCTTTACAAAGGGTCTTAAGAAGCACCCTTTGCTTTACAAAGGGTCTTAAGAAGCACCCTTTGCTTTACAAAGGGTCTTAAGAAGCACCCTTTGCTTTACAAAGGGTCTTAAGAAGCACACTTTGCGTTACAAAGGGTCTTAGGAAGCATCCTTTGCTTTACAAAGAGTCGTGAGAAGCACCATTTGCTTTACGAAGGGTCTTAAGAAGCACCCTTTGCTTTACAAAGGGTCTTAAGAAGCACCCATTGCTTTACCAAGGGCCTTAAGAAGCACCCTTTGCTTTACAATGGGTCTAAAGAAGCACCCTTTGCTTTACAAAGGGTCTTAGGAAGCATCCTTTGCTTTACAAAGGGTCTTGAGAAGCATCCTTTGCTTTACAAAGGGTCTTGAGAAGCACCCTTTGCTTTACAAAGGGTCTTAGAAAGCACCCTTTCGCTTCTAAAGGGGTCTAAGGAAGCACCTTTTTCTTTACAAAAGGTCTTAAGAAGCTACCTTTCCTTTACAAAGGGCCTTAAGAAGCCATCTTTCCCTTACAAAGGGTCTTATGAAGCACCATTTCTTTCACAAACAGAAACTTCCTTTCTTTAACAAAGTGTCTTAAAAGACACTTCAGGTACCTTCCACACAAAATTTCGGAAAATTCAGTTTAGGGTCATCTCTCAAATCGCTTTGATTTTGGTTTTAGCAACTTGTATTCACTGCCCTCTATACGACGGTACAAGTTTTATTAGGGCATGTCCATACTACCTGAGAAAATAGCATGAAAGTTGCAAAAAACCCCAATGACACCGTGTGAGGTGGTTGGAGCGCAAGATAACTCTCCAACGGATCTGCCGATTGGGTCCAAAATTTGGCCTTAGTAATATTTTGTCCAAACATAGTTTAAGTTCGAAGATAAACCATATGGGACCACTCCTTCAGGTACCTCCCCCACAAAATTTCAAAAATGTTCGGAACAATTGTTCGTACGGTAACTTTTGAAGGGGGTGGCCGAATTGGTCCATACTTTACACATCCAAATATATCTACCAACAAAACATAAAAAACTTTTGATCTTTAATTTAATGATCTTTAATATTTTGCGAAAAATTGTTTCAATATACACAGGCTGAGGGTATATATCTGCCGGCAAAGCCGACTGATACTTTTTTACTAGTTTTTTTTTTTTTTTTTTTAATTTCACGTTCTTGTCTCTACCTAAAAGTTTTACAAAAACACGTGGATTTTAATTATATTTCAACTTTTTCCCACTTCCACTCACCTTATAAACTAGCAATTAATGTTGTCCCTCCCATTAACATAACAAAGGCTTTGGAACAGACATTTATCACATTCTCACATAAATTACTTCCTCTCTTCTATTTAATTAAAATATTTTAGCTGAATATTAGTCAAAAAGTTACCCTAATCTATCATAAACATGTCCTATTTCAATATAAGGAGGAAACTTTGCACATTATCAAAACGTGATTAGATTAAAAATAGTTCTGTTGGTCCACATAAATAACACATAAATAATTTGAAATATTTTCACACCATGTCAGGCATTACAGCGAAATAGAAAAACAACAACAAACAATGGGAACCTGTTTCCCTTTTTTATTCCTGGCAGATAATCAAAAGGATATATCCTCCATATTTTGTTGTGTTACAAAAGCGAATATCCTTTCGCTTGTGTTGTTGTTGTTCTCTTGTCGGACCTTTGTACAAAACATTATCACACGTCAACATGTGTTCTTCCCCTGTATGTTTTTTTTGGTGTGTTCGTAAAATACGAAATGTGTGAATATCTCATGTCGTTTTGTTTTATAGCCATTTTATCTTTTTATAACCCAGCCCCCACCAATCCGCGTCTAAATCCAACAAATGTAGCATAGCAAATCCAACTAACCAAAAACAAAGCATGGAAAAGGAAATGAAAGCCAATGACGACGATGATGATGGTGATGGCGGTATTAGGATGGAAAAAAACAGCTCCGGCACGTAAACTGCAAAAGAAATCAAATGTCATTTGCAAACGTTGGCAAGATTTTTTATGCCAAACTAAGTTATGGCCAGTAAACAAAAAATACATTTTCACGCACTCTGCGCGGGTGGCAACTAACAATACGTGTACATATGGTGGCAAGAAAAAAAGGCAAAAGCAAAACAAACACTCGTACGTGTTTACATACAACAGATAAATTTTCCTATTTACCAATTTTTATTTTTAACCCATAACAACAAAGCCCAACAAACATCAATAAACGCAACAACAAAGACGGCTAAGGTAGTACTAAAATTAAAAAGGGGAGCTAGATGAAATAGTGACGTCTTCCGCAATAACCAACGCAATCACCCAACCCCCACACTTATGATAAGTCGAGGAAAGCCAAAATATGCAAAAAAAAACCAAATCTCATTTGAAAGTAAAATTTTATGAGTTATGAACGTGTTATGTAAGTGTATTCGAATGGAAAATGGATGAAGGAAATTAGAAAAATTGCTAATGATATCCAAAGAGAATATTTACAATTATCGTGATAATTACTCGAAAGTTGCCTACCATATTCTTACCAGATATTAAAAACCTTCTGATTTAAAAAAGAAGATCTCCTGGTGTACTAAAACAAGAGAAATGGATCTTCCAAAATGTTTTACTGGTGGTCTACTATCCTAAGACATACTGACGATATTCAATAAGGAGGTTGACTATTCTTCATTAGAAGACTAACGATATCTGTTTTAAGAATATATTTTGAAGAACCTTCAGACAAATTATTGTCGATCTTCAAGAATATTTTTACATACCAGAATTTTTTTGGAAAAAACAAAACTTGTTTTTGGTGGCTTAGGGATAAACATTACCTTTTTCGATGTCTTGAAATTTAGTCTTAGTCTTCTATGAGACAATACTAAAGACAAATTCTGAATAGATTTTGTGACTTTATATCGCCAGGCCAGACCAGAGAAAATTTATGAAAAAACGTTTGTTTGTCTACGACAAAAAATTGTGATTCTGGACTTCTACCAGTCCCTTAAAGGAACAAGCTTATATTGTATTTTGGAATCGTAAAAGACTACTAGAGGAAGATCTTGATTCAGCTCTCTATAAGAAGAAGAACGATATTTATATATTTTTTTATGAACAGCAATAATGATTTTTTTAATTATTTTTTAGGTATAAATAATTCTTTTTTAATAGTTCTTGGAGGGCCTTCAATACACTCCCCGTTCGAGGTCCAGAACAGAATTCTTAGTAATGAAATTCCTGACAAGATTTTTTGGCTATATATCACAAGGCCTTTTGGATTTCTATGAGGATATCTTTGGGTGACGTAGGGGATGGAAGATACCAAGGAACGGTCCTGACCGGTTTTAACATGGCAAAGCCCAGGATTTATCTTGGTCCCTCTTTCATCTCATGTTGACACTGACCTCCCCGTGGTGTCACCTGGGGAACTGTCTTTAACACCCGCTAAAGGTAGTGATCTAACATGTGCCGCGCGTTCACCCATAAGAACGTTAAAAACTTGGGTTTGGGTGTCGGGTTAGTAACCCTCCCCTAGAAAAAACAGCCTACTATGAAAAAACGAAAGAAAAGAAAAAACAAACCCCTCCAAAGTTGACGAACCCCGCAAACGTTTTAAGGACCATGATCTGCGAATCTGCACCTGGAGTGTTCGCACTATTTATAGAGAAGGTGCAGTCTTCGCATTGGCAGACGTACTTGAAAAGTACAAGGCCGATATTACTGCCATACAGGAAATACGACGGATTGGGAAAGGCGTCACAACAACACCTAAAGGTGACGCACTGTATTATAGCTGCCATGACGTAAAGCATGAGTTTGGTTGCGGATTCGTAGTTAGTAGGAGGCTAAAACATCTGGTATCAAGCTTCACCCCAGTGAATGAAAGACTTGCTGCAATTCGAATAAAAACTAAATTCTTCAACATCAGCTTTATTTGCGCTCATGCTCCCACTGAAGAAAAGGATGAACAGACCAAAGATATATTTTACGAGCGCTTAGAAGAAACATATGACCGTTGCACTGCCCATGACATTAAAATCATTCTAGGCGATTTTAATGCCAAAATTGGAAACTAGAATATCTTGGTTGCGGATTCGTAGTTAGTAGGAGGCTAAAACATCTGGTATCAAGCTTCACCCCAGTGTATGAAAGACTTGCTGCAATTCGAATAAAAACTAAATTCTTCAACATCAGCTTTATTTGCGCTCATGCTCCCACTGAAGAAAAGGATGAACAGACCAAAGATATATTTTACGAGCGCTTAGAAGAAACATATGACCGTTGCCCTGCCCATGACATTAAAAGCATTCTAGGCGATTTTAATGCCAAAATTGGAAACTAGAATATCTTTGGCCCAACAGTCGGGAAATTCAGTCTCCACAGTGAAACATCTGACAATGGTATGAGGTTGATAGACTTTGCAGCTGCAAGGAACATGGTAGTTAGCATTACCAGATTTAAGCATCTCGATATTCATAAGGGCACCTGGCTGTCGCCAGATCAAAGAAGAAGAAATCAAATTGATCACGTTGTGATAGATGGAAGACATGCATCAAGTGTGTTGGATGTACGATCGTTCCGAAGTGCAAAAATAGACTCGGACCACTACCTTGTTGCAGCAAAGGTACGCACCCGCTTAAACGTAGCAAACAAAGTACGAACAGACACCACACGAAAGTTAGACATCGGTAAGCTGCAATCACAAGATAGCCACAGCATATTCCACTCAACTAGCCCAATTGCTTAATCAAAGCACTCCTCATCCCAATAACATATCAGCGCAATGGCAAACAGCCGCAAAATCCATACTTGGATACCAGAGACCTCCACCAAGGAATCCATGGTATGATCAGGAGTGTCGTGCTGCCATCGAAGAGAAAAATGCGGCATATAGGGCTACTTTACAATCCGTAGCAACGCGTAGCGCACGAGAGAGATACAGGGAGAAAAGGTGAGAGGAGAAACGTCTTTTCCGCAGGAAAAAGTTAGAGATGGAAAAGCGGGAGTGTGAACAAATCGAGATGTACAGGAGCCAGAATGAAGTCCGAAAATTCTACAAAAAAGTCAAGCACCAAACTGATGGCTTTAGTACAGGCACATCCTCCTGTAGAGACCAACAACGTAATTTGGTAACTCAGGATATGTAAAGAACGTTTTTTAAAACTGTTGGTATCCAATAGCAGCGAAGACGACGAAGATACCACAGTCCCAATCCCAGAAGATGGTATTGAATGTATACCGCCCAGCCAAGATAAGGTAAAGACAGCAATAAATCGGCTGAAGAATAATAAGGCAGCAGGAGCCGATGGCTTACCAGCCGAGTTGTTCAAAACCGGAGGCGACACGCTGATAAGGTGTATTCATCAGCTAGTTAGCACCATCTGGCAGGAAGAACGAGTACCCGACGATTGGAACCTGAGTATCCTGTGCCCCGTCCACAAGAAGGGAGATAAGACTGTATGTTCTAACTATAGGGGCATAAGTCTACTCCCTATTGACTACAAGATCGTGTCAGGGATATTGTGCGAACGACTAAAGCCTATGGAAAGATCTACGGACCAATCTGCGTTGACGGTGAATATCGACGTCGCATGAACCACGAGCTGTATCTACTATACAACGACATCAATATTGTTAAACGTATCGAGATGTAGCGATTGCGTTGGCTAGGCCATATCATAAGAATGAACGATGATGAACCCGCTAAAAAGGTGTGTAAACACGGACCGCTTGGCGGTGCCCGCAGAATTGGCAGGCCAAGGAATAGATGGCGCAAACAACTGGTTGATGAGATGGAAAGGCGCGGTATTCCAGAGTGCGAAGCAACAAATAGAGAGAATTGGAGATCTTTTCTTAGTTCGGCCTGTGGAACAAATATTCTGTAATGGGCCAGCTAAGTAAGTAAGTAAGTATCGTTGGCTATTCTCGAGAAGATGAACTGCTAATCGAAAAGAATTCTGGCCCTTTACGACAACCACTTCTGGTGGGCAAAGCAAAAATGTCTGCACATCTATAAGAGCATCTTCAAGTCTTTTATAGAAATTATTTTAAGTTGTATTAAGGACGACCTAAAACACTACTAATGGAAGATCTCTAACTGCTCTACGAAAAAAAAAAATCAGGAGTCTTCTGTATGAAATAGTATCCCGAAGAGTCTTCTTCTAAAAAATAAAAGAATACATGGAAATATTCTCAGCGAAATCCGAAAATTCATTTTAACAGAAAGCCACAACTTTTTTAAGAAGACATTGCGATCAGATTTGGGCGATTTGCACTGAAAAAACTTTTTAGTATTTTGGAGATAGCTCTTCGGGGCTTTAAGAAGACCTTGTGGACTTCCACAAAAACATGTTTCCGATCAGCTACAGGAACGGTTTTGGTCTCTCACAGAAACAATAATCTTCCAGAAGTAGATCACCAATCTTCTATAAGAAGATCCAAGATCTTCTATCAGAAGAAAGACGATCTTCTGTTAGAAGATAGACGATCTTCTATCAGAAGATAGACGACCTTTTATCACAGAAAACAAAATAAACTATATTCTATTTCCACAATTATCTATCCACGATTTCTATTTGGAGATCCGCAATCACTATTAGAAGATCCATTACCTTCTGCGAGATTATCCACGTAAGGAGATCTAAGGACTTCGATAACAAGATCTTCTATGAGAGGGACCACCTTCTTCTATGAGAAGATCCACCATCTTCTGTGAGGAGATCTACGATCGTCTAGAAGACATTCAAGGATTTCTATGAGAAGATCCAAGATCTTCTATGATAAGATCCACGATCTATATGAGAAGATCTAGGATCTTCTGCGAGGAGAACTACGAACTTTTGTGAGAAGATATAACATCTTCTTCTTTGTGGAGATCAAATATCTTCTATAACAAGATCCAAGATCTTTTATGTGAAGTTCCACGATATTGTATGAGAAGACCCACGATATTTTATGAGAAGATCCACGATCTTCTATGAGAAGATCCACGATCTTGCATAAGAAGATCTACGATCTTGCATAAGAAAATCCACAATCTTATATAAGAATATCCACGATCTTCTATAAGAAGATCCACGATATTCTCAAAGAAGATATCCACGATCTTCTATGAGAAGATCCACGATCTCCTATGGAAAGATCCACGATCTTTTATGAGAAACTCCACGATCTTCTATGAGAAGATCCACGATCTTCTATGAGAAAGTCCACAATCTTCTATGAGAGATCCAAGATTTTCTATGAGAAGATCCACGATCTTCTATGAGAAGATCCACGATCTTCTATGAGAAGATCCACGATCTTCTATGAGAAGATCCACGATCTTCTATAAGAAGATCCACGATCTTCTATAAGAAGATCCACGATCTTATATAAGAAGATCCACGATCTTCTATAAGAAGATCCACGATCTTCTATAAGGAGATCCACGATCTTCTATAAGAAGATCCTCGATCTTCTATAAGAAGATCCACGATCTTCTATAAGAAGCTCCACGATCTTCTGTGAGAAGACCCACGATCTTTTATAAGAAAGTCCACGATCTTCTGTGAGAAGACCCACGATCTTTTATAAGAAAGTCCACGATCTTCTATGAGAAGATCCACGATCTTCTATATGAAGATCCACGATCTTCTATGAGAAGATCCACGATCTTCTATGAGAAGTTCCATGATCTTCGATCTTCTGTAAGAAGATCCACGATCTTCTATGAGAAGATCCATGATCTTTTATAAGAAGATCCTCGATCTTCTATAAGAAGATCCACGATCTTTTATAAGAAGATCCACGATCTTCTATAAGAAGATCCACGATCTTCTAGGAGCAGATCCACGACTTTCTAGGTGAAGATCCACGATCTTCTAGGAGCTGATACACGACCTTTTAGGAGGTGACCCACGATCTTCTATGAGAAAATCCACTTCTATTAGAAGATCCACCATCTTCTATGAGAAGATCCACGATCTTCTATAAGAAGACCCATGACCTTCTATAAGACCCACGATCTTCTATAAGATCCACGATCTTCTATAAGAAGATCCACGATCTTCTAGGAGCAGATCCACGACTTTCTAGGTGAAGATCCACGATCTTCTAGGAGATGATACACGGCCTTTTAGGAGGTGACCCACGATCTTCTATGAGAAAATCCACTTCTATTAGAAGATCCACCATCTTCTATGAGAAGATCCACGATCTTCTATAAGAAGACCCATGACCTTCTATAAGACCCACGATCTTCTATAAGATCCACGATCTTCTATAAGAAGATCCACGATCTTCTATGAGAAGGTCCATGATCTTTTATGAGAAAGTACACAATCTTCTATGAGAAGATCCACGATCTTCTATATGAAGATCCACGATCTTCTATGAGAAGATCCACGATCTTCTATGAGAAGTTCCATGATCTTCGATCTTCTGTAAGAAGATCCACGATCTTTTATGAGAAAGTCCACGATCTTCTATGAGAAGATCCATGATCTTTTATAAGAAGATCCACGATCTTCTATAAGAAGATCCACGATCTTTTATAAGAAGATCCACGATCTTCTATAAGAAGATCCACGATCTTCTATAAGAAGATCCACGATCTTCTATAAGAAGATCCACGATCTTCTATAAGAAGATCCACGATCTTCTATAAGAAGATCCACGATCTTCTATAAGAAGATCCATGATCTTCTATAAGAAGATCCACGATCTTGCATAAGAAGATCCACGATCTTCTATAAGAATATCCACGATCTTCCATAAAAAGATCCACGATCTTCTCAAAGAAGATCCACGATGTCCTCAAAGAAGACCCACAATCTTCTCAATAAAGATCAACGATTTCCTATGAGAAGATCCACGATCTTCGATAAGAAGATCCATGATATTCTATAAGAAGATCCACGATCTTCTATAAGAAGATCCACGATCTTCTATAAGAAGATCCACGATCTTCTATAAGAAGATCCACGATCTTCTTTAAGAAGATCCACGATCTTCTATAAGAAGATCCACGATCTTCTTTAAGAAGATCCACGATCTTCTATAAGATTCACGATCTTCTATAAGATCCACGATCTTCTTTAAGATCCACGATCTTCTATAAGAAGATCCACGATCTTCTATAAGAAGATCCACGATCTTCTTTAAGAAGATCCACGATCTTCTATAAGAAGATCCACGATCTTCTTTAAGAAGATCCACGATCTTCTTTAAGAAGATCCACGATCTTCTTTAAGAAGATCCACGATCTTCTATAAGAAGATCCACGATCTTCTTTAAGAAGATCCACGAACTTCTATATGAAGATTTACGATCTTCTATAAGAAGATCCACGATTTTCTATAAGTTCCACGATCTTCTATAAGAAGACCCACGATCTTCTATAGGAATTTCCACGATCTTCTATGAGAAAATCCACGATTTTCTATGAAAAAAATCCACGATCTTCTAAAAGTCCACGATCTTCTAAAAGAAGATCCAAGATCTTCTATAAGAAGATCCACGATACTCTATAAGAAGATCCACGATCTTCTGTGAGAAGTTCCACGATCTTCTATGAGAAGATCCACGAACTTCTATATGAAGATTTACTATCTTCTATAAGAAGATCCACGATTTTCTATAAGTTCCACGATCTTCTATAAGAAGACCCACGATCTTCTATAGGAATATCCACGATGTACTATGAGAAAATCCACGATTTTCTATGAAAAAATCCACGATCTTCTAAAAGTCCACGATCTTCTAATAATCCACGATCTTCTAAAAGAAGATCCAAGATCTTCTCTACGAATATCTACGATCTTCAATGAGAAGATCCGCGATCTTTTACAAGAAAATCCACGATCTTCTAGACAAAAATCCGTCTTCCAAAGGAAGCTTCACAATCATCTACAAGAAGAAATACGATATTCCACCTTCTTACAGAGGTCCATGATCTTCTGCAAGAATATCCACGATCACCTGTAGCAGGCTTCACGAAATCCTACAAGAAGATACACGATTTTACACAATAATACATCAGATCTTCCATAAACAGACCATTAAAAAGGTGAGGAGGGTTTACGATCTCTTGTAAGAAGATCAGCGATCTTCTTTAAGAGGATCAACGATCGTTTATAAGAAGAGCGACCATATTATCTAAAAGATCCACGATCT
The DNA here is from genome assembly GCF_047663935.1 of Musca autumnalis. Classification (NCBI taxonomy): domain Eukaryota; kingdom Metazoa; phylum Arthropoda; class Insecta; order Diptera; family Muscidae; genus Musca; species Musca autumnalis. The sequence continues at coordinate 194,370,887 of NW_027412088.1, read as the reverse complement.
TCTCTAAAATGATCCACCATTTTCTATAGGAAGATCTACGATTTTCTGTAAGAAGATCCACGATCGTCCAAAAGCAGATCTGCTATAAGAACGTTCTTAAGAAATTTCACAATCCTCTCAAGAAGTTCGATGTCCTTCCAAAAAAAGAGGTCCAAGAACTGCTCCAAGAACACCAACGTCTTTCTTTAAGAACATTTATTATCGTCTACAAAGAGGGTCCACTATCTTCTGAAAGAAGAAAGGCGGTCTTCAAAATGAAGATTTTCGATCTACTATCAGAAGATCCTCATTCCTCTATCAGAAAACCTATAGTTTTCATTCAGAAGATCTACGAAATTCTATATCGTAATTTTCTCAATACGCGTCTCATTTTTGTCATCCTGAATATACGAAATAATATCCATAAACTCAACACTTCTCCTTCCATACCCCTCCATTATAACAAAAGAAAAAAAGCGAATGAAAGAGCAAACATCTAAACGTTCGATAAGTATTTAAACTAAAAATGTAAAACGTGCTAATGTGATGTGTGTTTGCCCGAACTAATGTTGTGTGTAAAACGTATGTGCGTATTGTATGTTTTTTTTTTCCTGTGACGGCTTGTACGTGAATACTAGCTTGGTATCTATGTATAAGCGAGGGCGTATTTAAGAAAAAGATATGCCACTTCAACTTATGTGGATGTGTGGGTCTAAGTATGTGTTAAATTTATTAGCTGTCAAATAAATCTTAAAATGTAGCGGCTGCCGGCTTCTCAACATTGTGTTGTGCGTGCTTTTTTTCGTGTACAACAACATTTTATAGAAGTTAACAAACAGTGAAATAGGGAATGAAGAAAGTAAAAAAAAAAAAACACCAGGCAAATGAAGGGCATAGAAAGTATGAGAGAAATGTTAACATATTAAAGGATTTCATGTTTTTGGAGGAGGGGACTTTAAAAAGTCATATATGTGGAAGGAAACATAAAGACTGTTCCATTTTAAAAATTCAAATATTATCACGAAATACCATTGTATGTATTTTTAACTTTACCCCGCAATAGTCCTTAAAATGGGAAATCATTCCATCTATTCCACTGCACAAAATGCCTATAACCGTCATCACAGAATGGAGGGCTTTACCAAAATTTATGCAAATACTTTTCCAAAACGAATTTTCCCCTCTACAGACAAACATTTAGCCTGTTTTTAGGCTGATAATGAATTTACATAATACCCCATGCCACGAAATAGACAAACATTTTACCATCCATTCATTCACTCGTTCGTTCTTCGTTCATTCATTCAATTCATGGCATAGCATGAATGGGCTTTTGGAAAAATTAACAATTTCGCTTGTCTGCTTTTAGGCGCTTAAATGGAAAAAATTACAGCTCCCCATTACAGCTTCAGTCAGTTCAGTGACGTTATATATTTTGTGATTACATATTGTTAATTGGTAAATGTTTGCAAATAATGAGGCATACAAACAGGCTACAAATGGAGACAGAGACAGTTGAAGAGAGTGAAAAGCGAACATACACACATACAGAGAAAGGAGACATTGAGATAAAGGGTACAAAATTAATTAACTTTGTCAATTAATCGCATGTGAAAAGGTCGCCGTAGTCGTATGTTGCAATTTGAAGACTTTAAAATAAGTAAATGACCGGGGAATAAATGCCTTAAAATATGTATGTAATTACTTTTTTTAATGGCATTAATTTTATTAATTGTCAAATGTATTAAAGAATTTTTGTTTCAAATTTCAATTGAGTTGCATGAGACTCTCATGCTTTCAATTGTGACGTGTTTTCAGGATATTTTGATGCATAGCCTAAATGAATTAAAATACAAAGGTACAAACAAAAATTGATAAAATTAAAACGCAACATTATGAAATAAAAGCACTATCGGTAGGACTTTTCGATAAATTTAGGTATGGGTGATTGTACCTCGCGAACATTTGTAATATACCATGACCTTTGAACGTACTTACGTAAAGTGAAGTGTTTTAGCTGGATTCACCGATGGATTTTTAAAAATAATAATTTTAGAGGAAGCTGCGGTAAAAAAATCGGAAAAAATCGTTGAAGGAAACCAATTTTTTTATTTTAATTTCCAATTAGTTGTTTTACAACACAATTTACAGCTTAATGCTCAAAGGAGAAGTTAAAGATTACACTTCAGGGTTGAGGTTTCTAATGTATGAATTTTTAATATATCCACTGTATCTAAAAGAAAAGCAAACCCCTCTAAAGTTGACAAACCCCGCAAACGTTTTAAGGGCCATGATCTGCGAATCTGCACCTGGAATGCTCGCACTCTTTATAGAGAAGGTGCAATTTACACATTGGCAGATGTACTTGAAAAGTACAAGGCCGACATTACTGCCATACTGGAAATACGATGGAATGGGAAAGGCGTCACAACAACACAGAAAGGTGACGCATGACGCAAACATGAGTTTGGTTGCGGTTTTGTAGTTGGTCGGAGGTTAAAACATCTGGTCTCCAGCTTCACCCCAGTGAATGGATGACTCGCTTTACTTCGATTAAAAGCAAAATTCTTCAACATCAGTTTTATTTGCGCTCATGCTCCCACTGAAGACAAGGACGGACAGACCAAAGATATTTTTTACGAGCGCGTAGAAGAAACTTATGACCGTTGCCCTGCCCATGACAGTAAAATTATACTTTGGCCCAACAGTCGGGAAATTCAGTCTCCACAGTGAAACATCTGACAATGGTATGAGGCTGATAGAAATCATGGTAGTTAGCAGTACCAGATTTAAACATCTCGATATTCATAAGGGCACCTGGCTGTCGCCAGATCAAAGAACAAGAAATCAAATTGTTCATGTTGTGATAGATGGAAGACATGCACTACCACTACCTTGTTGCAGCAAAGGTACGTACCATATTAAACGTAGCAAACAAAGTTCGAAAAGACACAACACAGAAGTTGGACATCGGTAAGCAGCAATCATCAAATCAAAGCACTCCTCGTCCCGATAACATATCAGGACAATGGCAAGAAATTGCCCACTCCATGCAAACAGCCGCAGACCTCCACCAAGGAATCCATGGTATGACCAGGAGTGTCGTGCTGCTACCGAAGAGAAAAATGCGGCATATAGGGCTACTTTACAATCAGTAGCAACGCGTAGCGCACGACAGAGGTATCGGGAGAAAAGGAGAGGGAAGAAACGACTTTTCCGCCGGAAAAAAGAAGAGAGATGGAAAAGCGGGAGTGTAAACAAATCGACAGAATGAAGTCCGAAAATTCTACCAAAGAGTGAAACATCAAACTGATGGCTTTGGAACTGGCACATCCTCCTGTAGAGACCAGCCAGGTAATCTGATAACTGATACAGATAGTGTGCTAAGGATATGGAAAGAACATTTTTCCAAACTGTTGGTATCCAATAGTAGCGAAGTGAACGAAGATACCACAGATCCAATCCCAGAAGATGGTATTGAAAGTATACCACCCGGCCAAGATGAGGTAAAGACAGCAATAAACCGGCTGAAGAATAATAAGGCAGCAGGAGCTGATGGCCTACCAGCCGAGCCGGAGGCGACACGCTGATAAGGTGTATGCATCAGATAGTTAGCTCCGTCTGGCAGGAAGAACGCGTACCCGACGATTGAAACCTGAGCATCCTGTGTCCCGTCCATAAGAAAGGAGATAAGTCTTTATGCTCCAACTATAGAGGCATAAGTCTTCTCCCTATCGCTTACAAGATAGTGTCAGGGATATTGTGCGAACAACTAAAGCCCATGGTCAACGAAATAATTGACCACACCAATGTGGCTTTAGACCTGGCAAGTCCACTATTGACCTGATATTTACCCTGCGGTAAATCCTGGAGAAGACCCAAGAGATGCAGATCGACACCTACCACATTTTTGTCGATTATAAAGCAGCCTTCGACAGCCCGCTACGTTCAAAGACAAGCCATGTCTGAATTTGGTATCCCCGCAAAGCTTATTCGGCCTTGTAAAATGACTCTAACTGACACAAGATCTTCAGTTAAAATAGGAAAGAACCTCTCCGAAGAGTTTCGTACCAAAAGTGGTTTCAGGCAAGGATGCAGCCTTTCATGTGATCTTTTCAACATCCTGCTAGAAAAGTTTATACGAGAGGCAAACGTGAAAAGAAGTGGCACAATCTACACCAATAGCCACATGTTACTTGCTTATGCTGATAATATAGACATCATGGGACGGTCAGTAACAGAACTAACCGATACCTTAATGAAGGTCGAAGGAGAATCTGCTAAAGTGGGTCTGGCGCTAAACGGCGAAAAGACCAAGTTGATGGTGTCGACGCGTCCATTGAGATCGGACCAACTGTTGAAGTTGGTTCCTATAATTTTGAGGTAGTAAAAGACTTCGTATACCTCGGCACCGCCGTAAACACAACAAACGACATCAGTTGTGAAATAAAAAGAAGAATTGTATTGGCCAACAGATGCTACTATGGCTTAAGTAAGCACTTTAAAAACAAAGCCACAACTCGTCAAACAAAAATAACGCTCTACAAAAGACTGATACTACCCGTGCTGATGTATGGTTCCGAAGCTTGGATACTTGCGCAAGCAGATAAGGCAGTGCTTGGTGGGTTTGAGAGAAAAATTCTTCGAAAGATCTACGGACCAATCTGTATTGACGGTGAATATCGACGTCGCATGAACCACGAGCTGTATCTGCTATACAACGACATCAATATTGTTAAACGTATCGTTTGCGTTGGCTAGGCCATATAATAAGAATGAGCGATGATGAACCCGCTAAAAAGGCGTATAAATACGGACCGCTTGGCGGTGCACGCAGAATTGGCAGGCCAAGGAATAGGTGGCGCAAACAAGTGGATGATGAGATGAAAAGGCGCGGTATTCCAGAGTGCGAAGCAACAAATAGAGAGGAATGGAGATCTCTTCTTAGTTCGGCCTATAGAACAAATGTTCTGTAATGGGCCAGCTAAGTAAGTAAGTAACTTGTATTCACTGCCCTCCATACGACGGTACAAGTTTCATCAGGGACAAGTCCATACTTCCTAAGAAAATAGCCTGAAAGTTGCAAAAAACCCTATGGCACCGTGTGAGGTGGTTGAAGCGCAAGATAACTCTCGAACGGATCTGCAGATTCGGTCCAAAATTTTGACCTTTGTATGGCCTTTTGTCCAAACATAGTTTAAGTTTGAAGATAAGCCATATCGGTCCACTCCTTCAGGTACCTCCCCCACAAAAGTTCAAAAATGTTCGGAAAAATTGTTCGTACGGTAACTCTTTAAGGGAGTGGCCGAATTGGTCTACACTTTACACATCCTAATATATCTACCAGATATATATCAAGTTCAAATATGGATTATATTTGTCAACTCCATCCGGTACCTCCCACACAAAATTTTGGATAAGTTCACTTTAAGACCTGCTCTCGAATCACTTTGATTTTTGTTGAAGCAACTTGCATTCGCTGCCTCAATTACGATGGTAAAAGTTTTTTTAGGGGCAAGTCCATACTTCTTGAGCAAACAGCCCGAATAGTGTAAAAATCCCCTATGGCACCATATGTTGTGGCTGGAGATCCACTTCCATAACGGTCAATGTCGATCCATTCCTTTTAGTATATCCTCCGCAAAAATTTTGATCTTTAATCCTAATCAACATTTTTGTCGGTTCAAACGCCCAAACGCCCTAAATACATACGTATTTTGGGAAAAAAAAAATGTTTCAATATACACAGGCTGAGGGTATATCTCTGTCGGCAAAGCCTACTGATACTTTTTTCTTGTTTTACCTTATTTAGGTAAAATAAAAATATCTCCGCCTAAAATTATGGACAAAAAAGGAAATAAATATTCCGTTTTAGTTCAGAATATTTATGGTGGAAGATATGAAAAGTTCGACCCGGCCGAACTTAACGCCTTTTTACTTGTTTTTTTCATAGAACAACTTCTACTTTTCTATTGAAACACCTTTAGGCATTTTATGAAAACAGCATTTGTTTAATTGAAACTTAAATCCGTTGCCTCAAAACTTGATCTCAAAACCGAAAAAATAGGACATTCATTCACACCGGCAAAGCATAGTCAGGTTCATCTTCTGGCAATGTCACTCATTCGCATTCATAGAACAACGATCAATATTTTTTCTAACTTTTTTTTCCTCTTTTGTAGTTTATTACGCTTTAGCCTAAAATTCTATATCAAATGTGTATCAGTATGTGTGTGCGACCATTTTGGTGACCAACATGTAAAACATTGTGAAGTTCCTAGAGGCTAGAGAACTTTTATAATAACAAACAAGTTTTAGTGTCAATGTTGTGGAAAACTCTGCAAAGTTAATGTGTGTGTGTATGGTTGTACAAACGAGTGTTTGTCATAGATCACCTGAGTGTGTTAAGTCAAAAGTTAAATGACTCTTAGCTAAAAACATTCTGAAACACACATAGGAAGGAAAAATATACCTTATACCCTATACGTAATATTTATGTGAAATCATCTCTGGCTGTTGTTGTTGGACATGAAGGATTCAATTGTTTTTAGCAAAACCGTAAAATCCTCCCAGTCTGCTGCCTGTCAACATAGTACAAAGCTTTAAAACCATTCAGGTGGAGGGTTTGCATACCATCTGAGGAGTGTGGTCCACTTCCCTGCTTGACTATAACCTATTTCACCTTTTGCGGCTCACTTTTGGCCTAATAACTTTGTTTTTAATAACCAAACATTGTCTCACATTGACATAGCTGCAACATCCATGGAGCAACAGAACACGAACGAAGAGAATGGCACGCATCCTAGTTTCCAAACGATGTTCGGCTTGTTCGCCATTCATTGCTCTGTCCTCTAAACAAAAAGGGTTTTAATAAAATGTTTTATTACTACAGCAAAATGTTGGCAGGTTGATTGATGGATGGATGGTTGGCTGAATGGATGTACTTTTAATGAAAAACTATGACCATTTTCAAGTGTAAACGGTTTTGTTAACGAGACAGCAGGAAAACAAAAAACAAACTGATTTTTGCTCGCATTGAACTTTAACGCTAGGTTGATGAGAAATAAATTGAGTGAGCAGAGTACGGGTGGAATGTTCAGTAGGGGATAATGTTGGAGACCGCGTTCTTAAAAAGCGTGGTACGTTTATTACTATTCCGGAAAATTATATCGTGAGAATAAACAATTAACAGAAAAAAGAATAACAAGAAGACCTTAAGAGTCCTAATCAGTTATTCTTGAGCGTCCCTAGCCAATCCACTCCCAACTTATTGCAAAAGCATTTTTCAAAAATTATCCTGGGTTGGTGTAATGTTTAAGATTTTTGATTTGTTTAAACACCCTCAAATCGAAATTTGCACCTCCCCATGTAAATGAACTTTTTACACAACATTTTTTTGCATAAAAAAATTGTTTAAATATGAATTTAATTACTGGCGTCAGTTTGGTACCCCTTCCATACATTTTATTTTTTTATTTTTTCACTATCCATGTCTGTCTACATAAACTTGTTAAGCTTGTAACCCAACAATACCAACCAACACCGCCACCGATGACAAAACCCAACACAGGTGAATGAGTGCGTTTTCCAGAGCAATACAATCAATGGCTTGTTTCGAAGGCATTTTTCAGTTTGTTGGTTATTTATGTTATCACTTCATATATCAATTTCATTAAGGTGGCTCAAGCATCGGGTGGCATATGCGTTTGCTCCTTTTTTTGGTTTTCTTTAGCAACACAATCATGTTTTACCAATTGCCTTCAAATAGTTCAGTGCGTTCTCTGGGAACGGGTTTGTTTTGCAAAGGCAAGGTTGTTTGTCGATTGGTTGGCTGCAAGCATTTGCTGGCCATTTGATTACAGTTCAATAAACCCAATGCAAGACAAAAAAACCGATGATTGTGTCAATTTTATTATGACAATGTTTTCGGTTGTAAAAAGGAAATTAAAAACAATTTTTTCAACTAAAGAAAATTTTGCAATTTAACGACTTTATCGTGACTTGAAGTTAAGCGAATTAATGACAAGAAGAAAATCAATGATTTTTATTTTTTAAGGCAATCTGAGGGATTGGAAAGTGTAAGACAATATTTACCATTTAACTCCAGAATGGTTTCTAAATGCAGGCAAACGAAGCTTAGACGAATGAAGACTTTCTGGTCTTCTATAAAAACCCCTTTGAAAATCTTATTCTTGTCTAATCCAATAAACCTTGAGAAGTCCTTCTACTCTCCGATGAGAAACCTCTTATGGTCTGATTCTGATTTTCTGTGAAGACTTTGGGAAATAATCTTATTTTTGTAGTAAGCTTTCTCGGTCCTTGTATATTAGCATTGGTAAGCAAATATTGTGGCCCTCTACAAAGAAATATCCTTCTGGTGTTCTATAGAAATCGGAATACATTCTGCTCGCATACAGGAACATATTTTTATACACAACACCATAATATAATAATAATAATTAAATTTGTCATTCCTATAAAGTATATACATACATACATACATATATTCTTATTCAGCATAAAATTTTAAGTCGTAATATTCAGTAATGTTGGCGACATTTTCTGAGTATTTCAGCCTTGTACAACTTCTCTATAAAGTGGTGTCGTAAGACACGCCGTTCGGACTCGGCGATAAACAGAAGGTCCTATATCATTGAGCTAATATGAATCGGGGTGCACTCATTGATATGAGAGAAGTCTCCCCTGTCCCGCCTGGGGTGTTTGTGGAACAATTATTACAATTAATATTCATGTCCGACTGTCCATCAGTCCGTCTGTCAGTTGAAATCAAGATACAGGTCGCAATTTTAAAGATAGAGCTTTATAATTTTGTGTAGAAGTTTCCATTACTCCTAGGATGTTTGGTATTGAAAACGGGCTATATTGGTCCACGTTTTGATATAGCCCCCATAGAAAGTACCTCCGGATATTCGGCATTTTCAAGGTTTAAGCTTCCTTAAACATTAAATGGCTAAAATTTGGTATTTTGCCTTCGTTCCTGCAATTCATAGGTATAGGTCCACATCTTCATATAGGTCCCATAGAACGGTAACTCCCGATTTTCTGTATTTTCAAGGTTTTAGCTCCAATATCCCTCAGAATTGGTGCCACCGTGAGCAATGGTATGTACGCCCGCCCGGGGTATCGATTCCCCGGCCAGGCAACACCAACCATTTTTTCAACGGTGGCAAAATACCCCTCAGTAATGTTGTGTTAAGACACGCCGTTCGAACTCGGCGATAATCAGTAGGTCCCATATTATTGAGCTAAATATGAATCGGGGTGCACTCATTGTTATGAGAGAAGTCTCCTTGTCCCGTATGGAATGTTGGGGAACAATTTTTTTTTTATCCCTCAGAATTAGCTGAAAACTGGTATTTAGTCTTCGTTGGTGAGAATAAACTTGTTGACCTGAAATTTTTCGGAATAAATCCACGTCTTAAAATAGTTCCCATAGAACGGTACCTTCCGATTTTCGTTATTTTGAGGTTGTAGCCTCAATATCCGATCGAAATAGCTGAAATTTCGTATTTAGTCTTCATTGGGGGTATAAAACTTTCCCCTTGAAATTTTTCGTTATAAGTCCATTTCTTCATATAGCCCCATAGAATGAAGGTTGGTTCTCAGTATCCCACCGAAATGGCTTCGATGGTGGTAGAGATGGGCGCGTGCCTTAAACAATTTGGCACGAACGCGGAACAAAATTTGTATGCACATTCACGCACATACACGGCGTTTTTCAAGAAGGCACGAACACGCACACTCACGCACGAAATTACAAAAAAAGAGATATTCATATAGTTGTACAATTATTTGTTCAAAAAATATTCATATATACTTCTAAAATATACATATTGGAAAATTACTTATAAACTAATATTTACATATTCTTATTTAAAAACATATGTATAATAATATTATTTCCAGGTGTGGAAAAAAATCTCTCGCTCGTTGCCGAGCTGACAGGTATTACCAAAATTTTCCTGGCTACTTGTTTTAAAAATTTTAGATTACATTCTTTCCAAAATTTTGAAACATCAGTCTGGATAGATACGGCACACGCTAAATATGTATCAATTTCTTCATCAATTAAAGACTTGTCCATTTTTCGTCTTTTTGCCAAATTTGGATCCAAAAACTCTGAAAATTTGTCTAAATGTGGCATTGTAATTTACTGCTCATACTTAGAACACTCTATGTTCTCACTTTGTATATCAAGTAACAGTGCCTTTACATTATCTATTACACCATTTCATTTTCTTCTAATATAAAGATCATCTCCTTAAATAGCGGAAATAAAAACATCCCTATAAGATGTGTCATTGCTGGTACAAAGCGTTTAAGCAATGTAAACAATCATTGCTTTAAATCTTTCATGAATTGAGAGTCAATGGTGTCAATTGAGCAAACTTTATTATTTTATTTTCCCGAGCTTAATTTTTCGGAACACTCACTCTTTGCATATTTTGAAAAACCCAATAGCGGTTCTAGCTTTAAGTAGTTTATACGATCCAACTCATTCTTTTCTAGCAAAATACTCTTAATCTCATTCTTGACTTGGTATATGCTTAGAGAGGGTTTTTACCGGGTATTTACCCGGTAAATACCCACACGGTGGGTAAATACCGGGTAAATACCCATTTGTGGGTATTTATTTTGGGTATTTACTATATTGAATCGCTAATACAAAATCTTAGACCCTATTTCTGGATTTAGGTTATGAAATCGGTTCAAAATGCATAGATTTACAATACTTTAAACAAGTGGGTAAATACTTGGGTAAATACCCGAGTATTTACCCAAGTGTTGGGTAAAAACTCATTAACTGCCGAACTACTTGACGTAGGCTGACAAAATTTGGCTCAAATCTTTCTTATGTCAAAAGAACTCTGGTACTGAACATGGGGTCCATGTTTTGATATAGCCCCCGTATAACCGTACCTCCCGATTTAAGGTATTTTTGTATATTTGCCTCATTGTACAATCATAGTGGCTGAAATTTGGCACAGTAAGTTCTCAATATGTAGAAAATATCCTTGCTAAAATTTGTCAACATAGGTCCACGTTTTCTAATAGCCCCCATATAAGGGTACCCCGATTTCGAGTATTTACCCAAAAGTGGGTAAAAACTCATTAACTGTCGAACCACTTGACGTTGGCTGACAAAGCTAGGCATAAATCTTTCTTATGTCAAAAGAACTTCTGGTACTAAGCATGGGGTCTCTGGGTCCATGTTTTGATATAGCCCCCATATAGCCGTACCTCCTGATTTAAGGTATTTTTCATCTATTAGCCACATTTTACAACCAAATTAGCTGTAATTTGGCACAGTGAGTCCTCAATGGGTATAAAATATCCTTGCACACATTTGTCAACGAAGGTCCAGGCTTTCTTATAGCCCCCATATATGGGTACCCCGATTTCGAGTATTTACCCAAATATTGGGTAAAAAGTCTTTATCTGCCGAACCATTGGCGTAGTCTCACAAAATTTGGCTAAAAACTTTCTTATATCAATAGTATTAAAGGTATTGAAAATGGAGTCCAATTTACCGGGTATTTACCCATTGGGTATTTACCCACTGTCCATCTCTAAATATATGTTGAATTCCAACATGTTCTTATATCTTGTTTTAACGTTTTCGACAATTTGTTGTTTAGCTCCGAGTGTTTAAAATATCTTACAAGCTTTTTAGATCAGTCAATCAGTTTTTCCAATTCGGGAAGAGGATTTTTTTCAACAGCATCATCCATAACTAAGTTCAAATCTTTTAAAATCCGAAACAACGTTGGAACGCAAGGCATTCGTTTAAATCTTTTAAAATCCGAAACAACGTTGGAACCATTGTCGGTTACGAGTACATATACAGAATTTCCCAATTTGTCTTCAATATCAAATTTACCAAGATAAACAACTGATTTTCAAAGACAGTATATTACGTTAACCCTCTGAATTGTTTTTGTTTTTGCTTCTCTCTCATGAACAAAACAAATGGCAAACAAACATCATCTTTTTATTCTGGCCTCTCCATAACTAAACGGCAAAAAGTACCAGACTACAAAAACGGAGCAAAAAATTTTAGGAAAACTACAGTTGGTGAATTTTTGGTCGGTTTTATATTCTTCTTCGATTTTTGTGTTTAGTATGGTCTCTTGCACGACTTCTAAAGTGAGCCCAAAATTTTAGCACGATCGTGGCACATAGTGCAGATCGTGTTTGGTGGTGTCGTGCATAATCGTGCCATGAAAAAAGCGCGATCACGCACGGCCAAAAATTTATTCCGACACGGCCATTTTCGAGAAGGCACGAACACGCACTACTCACGACACGACACGCGCCCAACTCTAGTTGGTGGTATACAACTTTCCACCAGAAATGTGTGGGTATAGAAGCGCACTCACGGTGGGTTGAAAACCTCCACACAGAAATTGTTCAGTATAAAGTGATTATCATCAGTAAAATTACTATACTATAAAAACCAAAAGGTGCATTCATAAATGAAAACTGGTAGTCATAAAGACAACGAGGGTTTCCTTTAGAAACAATCTCAAAGCTTATCACAAAGTCTTTTCACAAAAAAAAATCTGAAGATTTTCGTTTCAGGGAGCAGAAGCTGTTCTGATAGAGGAGCACAAACACAGAATTTATGTTAGCGGACCAATCGGCTTCAAAACCCTGACCGCTGTAGTTTTCTTCAGAGAGGATCCCATTCCCTCAGATCTTCGAAATTAGTTATGAGCGTCGAAAGAACAGTGTAGACCGAAGCGTCAGGGAACTTTCTATTGAAGTTAACATGCTAGAAGAAGTGCAACATCGGTACACGAAATCCAGGAAAGAAAGATGAGAGCAACTCGAATCCATCCAAATCGTTGGTTCTACACAGAATCTCAAAGGTAATACGTAAGCAACTGGATGAACCCAGAGTTGAGGATTTGATCATCAATCTAACGTTAGCCACCCATATTGCAGGGTTGCCCCTTTACTGCAGTCAGGCAAGAATGCCAACACGCAGAGAAATATATGTTAAAAATATGTTAGGATCCAAAAAAAATATTTGTTTGGGACTGGTTGCAAACAAATATATGTTTGGATCCAAATATAATTTGTTTGTGTCCAAACAAATATGTATTTGCAACATTTTGTAACATATCTCAATTTTATTTGTGTGGGTACATATTTTTTATGTTAGAACATATTTTCCATGGGTGTAGAGAGGATTTTTGTCAAAGAGAGTAACACCAGGGCTCTCACTCTCCCTCAACAGGGCTGTGTGTATGGTGTAATAGGAGACGCAGAAACTTTGGTGATGTGTATGCGACCAAACACGTGCGTTTTGTGCTTTCTTGTTGTTAAGCAACGTAGCAAGCGAAGAGGAAAATAAAAAATTATATTAATTCTGTTGTTCTTTTTTCTTCAGTTTTCTAAATACAATCGTTCAGTAAAGACGGTAAAGTGAGTGAATAAATCAGTTTTTTGTGTTTTCTTAAAGAAATGGTGCATTTTAGTAAATTAAATGACCAATACATTTTATAATTAAATCAAAGAGGTGAATGGAAATATTTTATTGGACAAGGAATTTTTTACAGTGTTTTATTTAACTTGCATTTGGTGTCCGTTTTGTTCAAATCTGGTAACTCATTTTTAACACAGTTGCAGTTGACCAATCGAACTGAAACTTTGCACACTTTCAGATTTAGATGACAATAAATGAATATAGAATCAAAACCAATATTGGTCCATTTTTACAGTGTTTTATTTTAAATGCATTTCAAATCTGGTAACTCAATTTTGACACAGTTGCAGCTGACCAATCGAACTAAAACTTTGCACACTTTTCAGATTTGGATGACAATACATTAATATGAAATAAAAACAAAGATTGGTCCATATTACATTGTTTTAACGGTGTTTTATTTCACTTGCATTTCAAATCTGGTATCTCATTTTTGACATAGTTGCAGTTGACCAATCGAACCAAAACTTTGCACACTTTTCAGATTTGGATGACAATACATTAATATGGGCCCATTTTTCCTATAGCCTCCATATAGCGGTACCACCCGATTTCAGGTATTTTGAGGATTTTATCTTCATTTGTGCCCGAATTATCTGTCATTTGGCATTTGGGATTTCCAATGATACAGACATTTCCCCACCAAACATGGGTCCAGTTTCTGGTATAGCCCCCTTATAGCGGTACCACCCGATTTCAAGTATTATGAGGATTTTATCTTCATTTTTAAGCCGAATTGGCTGTAACTTGGCAATGGGATCCCCCCTTTGTACAGAAACTTCCCCACCAAAAATTGTGGACATAGGTCTAGGTTTTGGTATAGCGCCCATATAGCGGTACGGCCCACAGTGTCACGACCGTGGCCAAAATGGTAAAAACTAAATACTTCGTTGAACAAATTTATTGATGGGGAGTGATAGAAAACATATTAATTAAGAAGAATCTGAATTTTGCTACTGATACGTGAAGTAGTTTTTGCTGTATGAGGATTTAAATCCGACAATTTTAGTTAATACGTATTTTTGTGTGTTTTTTTTTTCTAAAACTAATAAATTATATTATGCGTTAATATTTAAAATTTAAAAGTATCGGTCGCTGCAAAAATTGTTCCTAAGTTATCTTGGGATGTAATAAACTTGGCTACACTTTTGTTTGCATGTAAATATTAATCATATGGTGTTTACATTTACCAAACATGCATTACTAAGTTTATTAATTTTCTGATGCAAATTTTATATTGAGTGGAGTGGGAAAAAAATTGTATAAAAGTGTATATCGATATTTTTGCTGTATGAGTACTAAAAAGTGAGTACTTCAAATATATAAAGGTCCCAGCTGCAAAGGTTTGCAGACGAATGTGTCATTTCTCTTTTTCAGCGACCCCCTCACTGAGAGGATACCCCCTTATTTAACAAATCGTTTTGCGGTGTTGGCTATAGCGCGGAAAACGAATGAACCGATCATCATATATTATTGTGGGCTTATTAAGTACCTAATAATCTTGCTTTAAAACGAGAGAATTTTAAAAATCTCAATTTTTTAAAAAATTGTGAGCAGCGAAAATCAAAATTCGACTTTTTACAAAAAATTTACCGTTTTTTGACAACTAATCGGTCAAAAAAGATTTTTAAAGGAAATTTCTCATATATAAAGACAAGAGTTTGGTATATTCAATATGCTTACAAGCAATATGAAGACTAAACACCAAATTTCAGTCATATCGGGTGGATATTGAGGCCACAACACTCAAAATACCAAAAAATGAGGAGGCACGGTTCTATGAGGCTATAGGAAGACGAGGACCTATACCGATATATTTCTGGTGGAAGGTTATAAGTCCCCCAACGGAGACTTAATACCAATTTTCAGCCATTTCGGTGTGATAATCAGGCTAAAACCTACAAAATACCGAAAATCGGGAGGTACCGTCCTATGGGGGCTATATGAAGGCGTGGACCTATGCAGACAAATTTCAAGGTGAAGGTATAATGCCCCCTACGAAGACTAAATACCAATTTCGGTGCAATAATGAGGCTAAAATCTTCAAAATACCGATAATCGGGAGGTACCGTTGTATGGGGGCTATATCAAAACGTGGACCTAAGCCCACAATTCTCTGTTGGAATGTTTGATACCTCTGCCGAAGAATAACCACAAAATTTGAATACTTTCGGTCGGTCATTGTGTCTAAAACATTCAAAATACCGAAAATCGGGAGGTACGGTTCTATGGGGGCTATATCAAAACGTGGACCGACTAACCCAATTTTTTGTCCTGAAGATTGTAATTCAATAACGTACCTAGTACCAAATTTGATGCACCTACGACAACTCCTTCTATTTTTGGCCACAGTTAATATGAACTCGCGACATTGTGCGGCCCGATTTCAAGTGTTTTACGGATTTTACCTTAATTTTTAGGCCGAATTGGCTGTAACTTGGCATTTGGAGTCCCCAATGGTACATACACTTGTTCCCCAAAAATTATGGACATAAGTCCAGGTTTTGGTGTAGCCTTTATATAACGGTACTACACGATTTCAGGCATTTTAAAGTTTTTATCTAAACTTTTGGCATAAATTGACTATAATTTTGTTCTCAGTGGTCATAAAATGTATTTACTAAAAAGTTATAAATAAAAAATAATTAAAAAAATTAAGTTTCAGTGTTTTATTTAGAAATGCACTTAAAACAAGAAAATAATTTGTCGCTTAGCCTCAATAAATATATTCTTTCTCATGATGGAATCTCTCAAATAAAACGCTTGAATTTAGATTACAATTGGTGGCAAAATTAAACGGCAAGCGTTTTATTTGAGAGATTCCATCATGAGAAAGAATATATTTATAGAGGCTAAGCGACAAATTATTTTCTCGTTTTAAGTGCATTTCTAAATAAAACACGGAATGTGTTTGTTTTTTTTTTGTGGCTTTTGTGTTTGTATTTGTTTGTACCCAAACAAATATTTGTTTGCACCCACACATATAATTTGTTTGCATCCAAGCATATAATTTCTTTGCACCCAAACATATATTTGTTTGCAGGACCCAAACATATGTTATGTTTGGGACTGATTGCAAACAAATATCTGTTTGCTGCAAACTATGTTTGGGACATATGTATGTTAGAGAGGCCTTTTTTCCTCCGTGTGTATCGCATTTAAACTATTTTTAGGGACATTTTCTGTTTTGAAATATATTTATGGCGCGTTTCTCTAAGACGTTTCGAATTCAAATTCGTTCGAATTACTACCAAATTCCTGTTATTCTAGAAAATTCTTGTTTGGTTGAAAACAAAAATGAATCAAATATTTTAAAAAAACAGGCGTTTGGTAGTAATACGAACGAATTTGTAGTCGAATCGTCTTAGTGAAACATGCCATTATTTTTGCAATTTGATTCTTTATTGATCGTACTTCCAAGATTTAAAAATGATAATTCCGTTTTTAACACTTATGTTGCAGAAATGTGTGAAATATCGGAGGATCACGTGCTTTAGCCTGCTCAAAACTTATGCAACCCCGTGGTTCGAATATTTATTGCCTATTTTTGTTGAGTTTTTTTGGGATAAGATGGGTTTTAATCAGAAGAAGGGGAAAAAGTGGCAAAATACCTCAATAAGTTATTTAATAGCAAGAAAATCTTCTTAAGGTCTTTTATAGGCAGTAGCTTTTCGAAAGGTTTTCTGAGTTATAAGACCATTTAAGGAAGACCTTTAATGTGGCCTTTATGTGCAAATGACTTTCTGCACACTTTTATAGAAGAAGACCGTATAATTGTAATTATAGACAAAAGACAAAGTTTTTTAAAAAATAAAAAATGTCAAACTAAGGCCATGTTTATATTATAGCGTCTTGCAGAGTTAACCTTCTTTATATAAGCAATGGAATTAACATTTGAAACCCAGTAGGTTTTGTAAAATCCGGTTATATATAAACGTACTATAATGCAAGACTGATACTTAAAACAAGACATTTCAGAGACACAAGTCGCCAATAATGTCTACATCCCATATCTGCAGCAAATAAATATTTCTTATTTCAAAACTCCTACAAAGAAAATCGTTCCAAATCTATATGCATTTGCTTAATTGTTTGCAAATGTTATACTACTTTGTCCACTTTTTTCCAAAAACAAAAACATTTCTAAATCACAAATTTATTACTGCAGACAATTACGAAATGTAATGAAGGGCGAAAAAGTTTTCTCCGCTTAACTAATAATTTGTTTGTTCGACACATTTAATGCGGCATTCCAACGAAGAAAAACAAAAAAAAACAACCAAAAACGTCCACTTAAAATTTTCGTGCAGATAATTGATAGATAAATGAATGTCCCCATGAATTGGCAGACAAAGACAATTCAAATGAAACTTTTTAATGGAATTTTGTTATTTTGTGAGTGGTAGAAAATTGAAAAAGTTTCAATGGGTTAAATGAATTTGAAAATAATGCAATTGTTTTTCAATTGTACATTACAAACTGTAAATGAGATAGAGGAAGAAAATATAATTATAATATGCCGGGCATGGATGGCGGTGATTGTGAATTAAAACAAGTAAAAAAGTATCAGTCGGCTTTGCCGACAGAGATATACCCCCAGCCTGTGCAAATTGAAACACTTTTTTTCACAATAAACTTATGTATTTAGGGGGTTTCAAAATTTTGGTCTCGTATGAACCGACAAAAATGTTGATTAGGATTAAAGTTAAAAAATTTTGCTGAAAAGGTACTTAAAGGAATGGATCGACATAGACCATGGGGGTTTTTACACCCTTCGGGCTGTTTTCTCAAGAAGTATGGACTTGCCCCTGAAACAACTTTTACCATCGTAATTTAGGCAGCGACTGTAAGTTGCTTCAACAGAAATCAAAGTGATTCAATAGCAGGTCTTAAAGAGAACTTATCCAAAATTTTGTGTGGGAGGTACGGGATGGAGTGGACAAATATAGTCCATATTCGAACCTGATCTATATCTGGTAGATATTATGAGAATGTGTAAAGTATGGACCAAATCGGTCACTCCCATCAAGAGTTATCGTGCCCACAATTTTTCCGAATATTTTTGAACTTTTGTGGCGTAGGTACCTGAAGGAGTGGGACCCATATGGCTTATCTACGAACTTAAACTAAGTTTGGAAACAATATTACGAAGGCCAATTTTTGGCCGGAACCGGCATTTCCGTTCGAGAATTATCTTGCGCTTCCACCCATAAACATGGTGTCATAGGGTTTGTTTTTCAAATTTCCTATTTTTTTTAAGGAAGTATGGACTTGCCCCTGAGGAAACTTGTACCTTCGTATAGGGGACAGTGAATACAAGATGGTACAACCAAAAACCAAGGCGATTCGAGAGCAGGTCCTAAACTGAACTTTTCCGAAATTTTGTGTGGGAGGTACTCGAAGGAGTTAACCGATTGAGTCCATATTGGAACCTCATCTAAGTCTGGTAGAAATTTCATAATGTGCAAAGTATGGACCAAATCGGTTACTCCCTTCAAGAGTTATCGTACGCACAAATTTTCCGAACATTTTCGAACTTCTGGGGGGGAGGTACCGGAAGGAGTGGACCGATATAATCCATCTTTGAACTTGAACTAAGTTTGGACAAAATATTACGAAAACCAAATTTTGGACCGAATCGGCAGATCCATTCGAGAGTTATCTTGCGCTGCAACCACTACACACGGTGTCATAGGGTTTTTTGTAACTTTCAGGCTATTTTCTCAGGAAGTATGGACTTGCCCCTAATTAAACTTACAGCGTCGTATAGAGGACAGCGAATACAACTTGCGTAAACAAAAATAAAAGCGATTCGAGACCAGGTCCTTAACTGAACTTTTCCGAAATTTTGTGTGGGAGGTACCCGAAGGAGTGGACCGATTGAGTCCATATTGGAACCTAATCTAAGTTTGGTAGAAATTACACGATGTGCAAAGTATGGACCAAATCGGTCATTCCCTACAAGAGTTATCGTGCGTACAAGTTTTGCGACAATTTTTGAACATTTGTGGGGGAGGTACCTGAAGGAGTGGACCTATATGGCCCATCTTCGAACTTAAATCGAATCTGGACAAAATATTTCGATACCCAAAATTTGAACCGAATCGATTGATCCGTTCGAGAGTTATCGTGCGCACCAGCCAGCCAGACAGACCGACAGACAGACAGACAGACGGACGGACATTGCTAGATCTACTCAAAATTGTCTGAAACGGATATCGTACAAACATACTTGGGGTCTAAAACCATTATTTCGATGAGGCACATTTTTGGTCGTATCAAAGTGTAAATACCCTCTTTAGCCTAAAGGCTGAGGGTATAAAAAGTATAAACAACGTTGCAAAAAATATATAAAAACAAAGAAGTTATGTCCACATACATATAATAGTGTAATAAACTACAAAATATTTTAGTTGTATATAAAATAATTATATATTTTTTCTTTTTTACTAATAAAATTGTTATTTTAAATACCAATTATTTTTTTTATAATATTTATGTTTCTCTTCCAATAACCTAAATACAAAACTACAAAATCTATTTATTTGTGACTACCATAGATCAATGACTTTCTATGTATATTCTTAATCAATAACTTTCCTTATCCCCCCCCCTGCATTTCTTCAGAACCTACAACTATACATATTTTCTTATACCTCCCTTATATTTTCTGGTATTTTAATCTTAAAATTTATTTCCCCCACAATTTATTACTAATTTCTATTTTGTTCTTTTTAGTTTTATCATTACTGGCTATTACAAGCCACAAAATGAAATCAGCATACAGATAGGAAAACAAAAAAAAAAAAAAACACTCAACTACAACATAAATTGTCCCTTATACAGAGCGAGAGATGCTTCTTGGAATATTCATTTCGAAAATTATTAAGATAATAAATTCTACCCCTAGCCTTAACCAATTACTAGCCTTTGTTGTAGAAAAAATATATTGCAAGAAAAAATATTTTTTCATTTATAATATATTGTGATTCAAAATGTTTTTTGTGTTGGCTCAAATTTACACTTAAAAGAACACGTAACCAGAAAATGAAATTTATTGCCTTAACGAGTGTGCAAGGTAGAGAATAAATAAAAAGAAATTTTAATGCAATGATAGGTAAGGTAAAATTGTAAAGTGCATGGGATTTTTCGATAAAAAACGTTTGCTTTAAATTTTTAAATCAAGAAAAGAGTTATGAAAACAAAAATACAATAAGATCTAATATTAAATCCATTAATTTCGAATTTGTATTTTTTAGTACATTAAAATTCCTAGCACATAATTGAAATTCTACTTTAAATTTACTTATATAAAGGAAAATAGTACTCCTGTCTTCCTCAGGGTTACAACTTTCCGGAATAGAAAATAGCATTTCGAAACAATGAGGGGTAAGACTTGCCACCACACAAATGTTGAAGGATTATTTTACTGCCTATAGGAGATCTTAGGAAGAGCTTCTGCCAAGAGATAACCTTGCAAATATCTTCTGACTACAGAAGATCTTAAAGAAGTCTGCTGGCTATAAACGAGCTTATGAATGTATACTACCTATAGAAGACCTTAAGAAGGACTCCTGCCTAAAGAAGACCTTAAGTAGGCATACTACCTATAGAAGACCTTAAGAATGTATTCTGTCTATAAACGACCTTTAGAATGTATTCTGTCCATGGAAGGCCTTAAACGAATTTTCTGTCTATTGAAAACCTTTAGAAGGTTTTTTGTTTTTAGACCTTTAAAAGACCTTTAGAGGGTTTTCTATCCGTGGACGAATTCAGAAGGACTTTTGTCTATAGAAAACCTTTAGAAGGTCATCTGTCTAGACTGTCTTCTGCCTAAAAAAGACTTTCAGAAGGTTTACTTCTATAGAATCCCATAAGAATGTCTTCTGTCTATAAAAGGCTTTAAGAAGAAATTCTGTCTAATGAAGACATTTATAAGATCTTCTATTTTTAGAAGGTCTTCTGTTATATAACATCTCCTGTCTATAGAAGAACACCTTTAGAAGATCTTTTGTCTATAGAAAACCTTTAGAAGGACTTCTGTTTGTAGAAGACCTTTTGAAGGTCTTCTGTTTATAGAAGACCTTTTGAAGGTCTTCTGTTTATAGAAGACCTTTAGAAGGTGTTCTGTTTATAGAAGACCTTTAGAAGGTGTTCTGTTTATAGAAGACCTTTAGAACGTCTTTTGTCTATAGAAGACATTTAGAAGATCTTCTGTCTATAGAAGAACTTTAAAGAGTCTTCTGTCTATAGATGACCTTTAGAAGGCCTTCTATCTATAGAAACCCTTGAGAAGGTATTCTGTCTATAGGGTACCTTTAGAAGGTCTTTTGTCTTTTGAAGACCTATAGAAGGTCTTGTGTATATAGAAGATCTTCAGAAGGTCTGCTATCTATAGAAGGCCTTTGAATATCCTCTGTACATGTAAGTGCTTTAGACTGTACATAGAAGACCTTGAGAAACCTTGAGAAGGTGTTCTATCTATAGAAGACCGTGAGAAGGCCTTCTGTCTATATAAGACCGTGAGAAGGTCTTCGGTCTATAGAAGACCGTGAGAAGGTATTCTATCTATAGAAGACCGTAAGAAGGTATCCTGTTTGTATAAGACCGTGAGAGGTCTCCTGTTTGTAGAAGACCGTGAGAGATCTTCTATCTATAGAAAACCGTGAGAATGTCGTCTGCCTATAGAAGACTGTGTGAAGGTATTCTGTCTGTATAAGACCTTTAGGATATCTCCTGTCTATAGAAGACCTTGACCTGTCTATAGAAAACCTTGTAAAGGTATTCTATGTATAGAAGACCGTGAGAAGATCTTCTTCTATCCATAGAAGACCTTGAGAAGATCTTCTGTTTACAGAACAGCGTGCGAAAGTCTTGTGTCTTTAGATGACGGTCTTCTGTCCATTTAAAACTTAGACAGTTGTTTGCTTTCGCCCAAATTTAGCTGCTGCACTAGCTTTCACCAGTTTCACTATCATTCACCAACACCACTAAGGTTCACAAGCATCTCTAAAATTCACCTGCTTCAAGCAACGTTCACCAGCTTCACGTCATTTTCGCCAGCTTCACTAACGTTCACCAGCTTCACTAAAGTTCAGCAGCTTCAATAACGTTCATCATCCTCACTAACGTTCACAAGCTTCATGTAACGTTCACCAGCTTCACTTAGTTTCACCCGCGTGACGTTCACCAGCTTGACTTAGCGTTTACCAGCTACACGTTACGTTCAAGAGCTTCACGTAACGATCACCAGCCACCCAAACGTTCGCCAGCTTCACGAGCTTCATGTAACGTACCCCAGCTTCACGTAACATTTACCAGTATCACTAACGTTCACCCGATTCACTAATGTTCACCCGTTTCACGTAACGTTCACCAGCTTCAAGTATCGTTCACCAGCTTCACGTAACGTTCACCAGCTTCACGTAACATTCACCAGCCTCACTAACGTTCAGCAGCTTCACAAACGTTCACCAGCCTCATTAACGTTCAGCAGCTTCACAAACGTTCACCAGCCTCATTAACGTTCAGCAGCTTCACTAACGTTCACCAGCCTCACTAACGTTCAGAAGCTTCACGTAACGTTCACCAGCCTCACTAACGTTCAGCAGCTTCACAAACGTTCAGCAGCTTCACAAACGTTCAGCAGCTTCACAAACGTTCAGCAGCTTTACAAACGTTCAGCAGCCTTACTAACGTTCACCAGCCTCACTAACGTTCACCAGCCTCACTAACGTTCACCAGCCTCACTAACGTTCACCAGCCTCACTAACGTTCACCAGCCATACTAACGTTCACCAGCCTCACTAACGTTCACCAGCCTCACTAACGTTCACCAGCCTCACTAACGTTCACCAGCCTCACTAACGTTCACCAGCCTCACTAACGTTCACCAGCCTCACTAACGTTCACCAGCCTCACTAACGTTCACCAGCCTCACTAACGTTCACCAGCCTCACTAACGTTCACCAGCCTCACTAACGTTCACCAGCCTCACTAACGTTCACCAGCCTCACTAACGTTCACCAGCCTCACTAACGTTCACCAGCCTCACTAACGTTCACCAGCCTCACTAACGTTCACCAGCCTCACTAACGTTCACCAGCCTCACTAACGTTCACCAGCCTCACTAACGTTCACCAGCCTCACTAACGTTCACCAGCCTCACTAACGTTCACCAGCCTCACTAACGTTCACCAGCCTCACTAACGTTCACCAGCCTCACTAACGTTCACCAGCCTCACTAACGTTCACCAGCCTCACTAACGTTCACCAGCCTCACTATCGTTCACCAGCCTCACTAACGTTCACCAGCCTCACTAACGTTCACCAGCCTCACTAACGTTCACCAGCCTCACTAACGTTCACCAGCCTCACTAACGTTCACCAGCCTCACTAACGTTCACCAGCCTCACTAACGTTCACCAGCCTCACTAACGTTCACCAGCCTCACTAACGTTCACCAGCCTCACTAACGTTCACCAGCCTCACTAACGTTCACCAGCCTCACTAACGTTCACCAGCCTCACTAACGTTCACCAGCCTCACTAACGTTCACCAGCCTCACTAACGTTCACCAGCCTCACTAACGTTCACCAGCCTCACTAACGTTCACCAGCCTCACTAACGTTCACCAGCCTCACTAACGTTCACCAGCCTCACTAACGTTCACCAGCCTCACTAACGTTCACCAGCCTCACTAACGTTCACCAGCCTCACTAACGTTCACCAGCCTCACTAACGTTCACCAGCCTCACTAACGTTCAGCAGCCTCACTAACGTTCACCAGCCTCACTAACGTTCATCAGCTTCACTTACGTTCACCAGCCTCACTAACGTTCACCAGCTTCACTAATTTTCACCAGCTTCAGGTAACGTTCACCAGCTTCACGTAAAGTTCAATAGCTTCACTAACGTTCACCAGCTTCACGTAACGTTCACCAGCTTCACGTAACGTTCACCAGCTGCACGTAACGTTCACCAGCTTCACGTAACGTTCACAAGCTTCACTAACGTTCACCAGCTTCACTAACGTTCACCAGCTTCACTAACGTTCACCAACTTCACTAACGTTCACCAGCTTCACTAACGTTCACCAGCTTCACTAACGTTCACCAGCTTCACTAACGTTCACCAGCTTCAGTAACGTTCACCAGCTTCAGTAACGTTCACCAGCTTCACTAACCTTCACCAGCTTCACTAACGTTCACCAGCTTCAGTAACGTTCACCAGCTTCACTAACGTTCACCAGCTTCACTAACGTTCACCAGCTTCACTAACGTTCACCAGCTTCACTAACCTTCACCAGCTTCACTAACGTTCACCAGCTCCACCAACGTTCACCAGCTTCACTAACGTTCACCAGCTTCACTAACGTTCACCAGCTTCACTAACGTCCAGCACCTTCACGTAACGTTAGCCAGCTTCATTAAAGTTCACCAGCTTCAGTAACCTTCATCGGCTTCGATTTTCGATTCCATTGCTTTCGTTTCTAATTGCCCTGAATTTTCCTGTAACTATCCAACAGATTTGTCCCCCTGAACCTCAGATTTCATCCTCTTTCTCACATATCTTTCCTACAAAAAAATTCTCCTGGATTGCGGCAAAAATCTCCACACTCCTCGCTTAAAGTGAATAGGCCATTTTAAGTTACAAAAAAATTGCAAACAAACGATTATGGGGTCCATATTTTACCCACCGACTCATTCATTCATTGTGACCACCAACAGAAAAAAAATCCAACAAAGGCCAAATAAACAATCACATGCTTGCAGATTTAAAAACATAAAACACTTTGCATACTTTTGGGGATATTCTGATTACAGTGTAATGTGTGTGTGTCTGCTTTTTTGGGATGAAGTGACCATATGTGTGTTGTGTTTTTTTTAACATCATGCGAATGAAGAGGAAAAACAATGAAAAAAATTCAACGACATTTTACATTGTTTTTTATATTGTGTGGGCCAACATGAAGGAGAAAAATAATAAAATCATAAATTTTGTGGCATACTTTTGGGAAGTTAAGGTTACAAAGTCAAAAACTATGTAAACAAAAGTTATGTTGAATGGCCACAAAGTTGGAAATCTGGATTGGAAATTTCTAGTATCTAAGGGAGGGGGATTAAATGCTATAAAAAAGTCAGTGGATTTCTGTAATCGTAGCCCACGACTTTCAAGTTTAAAATCGAGAATTTTAGGAAAATTTGAGTTCTTAGGATGCTCACTACACTCTCATTGGGATTTTCTTTGGCACAAGACAAATAACTTTCAACGGTGTCTGGTCTCACAATTACAGAGGGCTGGCGTTTTTTATGTGGAGTGAAGACTTCTTATTTGTATTTGTTTTTCGTTATTTCAATATCTAACAGAACTTTGTTGTATAGGTACGGAAATGTTGGTATTATTTACTAAGGGTTAGCAGCGGAATATGGCAACACTATTATTAGCCAAGACATTCAACCAGATTATTAAAGATTATCACAAGATGGCTGTGTGTTTTCTAGAAGGATGATCTAGGTAAGAATCAGAGTTATTTGTTTAGTTCGATGTTTTAATGCTGTAGATATATCTTCTACAGAGCTATACGCGTGATCAAAAACTTCAGAAATACCACCGATTGCGGAAAATGGTAAGACTTAGATTAGCAAAAACTCTGACCCTCAGATTAACAATGATCATCGCAAATAGAAGGCTGTGTAATTTCAAAATGAGTGGCCTGACTAAGTGAGTCTGATTTCAATCTTCGAATTTATGTTATGGCAAACATGCCCTGACTTTAATGCGTTACTTTGCTAGTAGAGTGATAATGGCGCAGGGTGCAAATATCAACAAAATATTTCCAGAAATTACTGGTAAAGGTGTTACAAACCTTTGTTATATATGTACTAACTTCCAAGAAACCTTCTCATGTGACGATAGATAGCTCTGTCGTGCAAATGGTTAAGAAAGTATAGCACATAATTATCCATTATCACAATAGTCCTGTAAAAATAGACATGCGTATAAGGGGGAAATAGCAAAAATTCCCACAAAGCTGAATTTTGGTGGAGAGCTAGGTTAACCATTAGAAGCAACGTCCTAAAAGTCCCCATCGATCCCATGTGTGCAAAACAAGTTATTCGGGGTCAAAGGTCATTTTTGGAGGCATTATTCAGTTTTTTTAATTTTTCTCAAAAACGGTAAGACTTAGCAAAAGCCGGCTAAAGTAAAAGGTGTAGATTCAATAATTGTCTACAAGAGTGGTCTTTATGATACTTAAAAAATACTTACCATTTTCGAGATATCGCGATCTAAAGGTCAAATAAAAAATTAGCCGCGTAAGTACATTATGAGGCGAACCGGTTAAAGTAACGACACTATGTGGTAGATACATATGTAAGCTTTCAGACGGTTTGCAGGAATCGGTTCAGTAGATCAGGGTCTAACCCGGTTTTAAAATTTGGCCTTTCGGGTCGAATAACCGGCGAACCGTATCCGCAACCGTTGAAAATTATACATTTCCGTAATCAGCGCAACAAACCTTACCTTCGGACAAAACTTGAAAAAAAAAATCGGAGAGTTTTCGTTGGGGTCGTTCCCTTTGGGCTTTCGATAACACATGTGGGTTAAATGGGCTATTTTTGCATAAAATGACTCTAACATTGAATAACTCTACTAAACAAGCTCCGATTTTGTTGGAATTTTTTTTAGAAGATAGCTATAATCTCGCTCTTCAAGAAAATATATATATTTTTGGGGGTCTGACCCGATTACTTTGCTTATTTTAGCCGGTTCGTCTGAATATGTGCATATTTCCCTTATAAGTGCATAAAAATCATGTGTTTTTTAGAACAGCTATATCTCAAGAATGGTTCCTTCTAGGAAAAAAATTATAAAGGTCAAACTCGTAGATAATTTTTGTGTCTACAATATTTGCTTTAGCCACTTTTTGATTAGATCAACCGTTTTCAAGAAATAAATCCGAAAACCAAAAAACCCTTAAAATTTGACCTTTGACCCCGAATAATTTTTTGTGCACACATGGGATAGATGGGGTCTTTTAGGACGTTGCTTCTAATGGCAAACTCTAGCTCTCCACCAAAATTCAGCTTTGTGGGAATTTTTGCTATTTCAATGTCTATTTTGACCGGACTAAAATGTCGGAACGCGATAAAAACACCGTAAATGCCACTGAATACACCACAATTTCCAATGTGCGATCATTTTAAGTGAGTCTGAATTTAATTTAAAGCTATAGCTACAACTGCCCTCTCCAGCATTATATTCCTACTAAAACACCATCTATTGGCTGAAAATTTAGAATGCATTAAGGTCGCAAACTCCGGCACCACCATGTATTTATGGTTGGGTCTTTTAATTATGGTAAAGACTGGACATTTTCATTTTCGAGTCAGTTGCAGAACTAAGAAAAGATTTCCATTTCTCTCTGTCTATTGCTTCTCTTTCTGGAATACCGCGACTTGTCATCTCTTCATCCACTTGTTTGCGCCATCTATTCTTTGGCCTGCCAATTCTGCGTGCACCGCCAAGCGGTCCGTATTTATACGCCTTTTTAGCGGGTTCATCATCGCTCATTCCTTTGATATGGCATAGCCAACGCAATCGTTGCATCTCAATACGTTTAACTATACTTATGTCTTTGTATAGCTGATATAGCTCGTGGTTCATACGACGTCGATATTCACCGTCAACGCAGATTGGTCCGTAGATCTTTCGAAGAATTTTTCTCTAAAACACGCCAAGCACCCCCTTATCTGCTTGCGCAAGTACCCAGGCTTCGGAACCATACATCAGCGCGGGTAGTATCAGTGTTTTGTAAAACATTATTTTTGTTTGACGAGTTGTGGCTTTGTTTTTAGAGTGCTTACTTAAGCCAAAGTAGCATCTGTTAGCCAATACAATTCTTCTTTTTATTTCACAACTAATGTCGTTAGTTGTGTTTACGGCGCTGCCGAGGTAGACGAGTCTTTTACTACCTCAAAATTATAGGAAACAACGTCAACAGTTGGCCCGATCTCTATGGACGCATTGCGCGTCGACACCATCATTTTGGTCTTCTCGCCGTTTACCGCCAGACCCACTTTAGCAGATTCTCCTTCGACCTTCATAAAGGTATCTGTTACTTCTTTTACTGATCGTCCCATGATGTCTATATTATCAGCATAAGCAAGTAACATGTGGCTATTGGTGTAGATTGTGCCACTCCTTTTGACGTTTGCCTCTCGAATAACCTTTTCCAGCAGGATGTTGAAGAGATCACACGAGAGGCTGTCTCCTTGCCTGAAACTTCTTTTGGTACAAAACTCTTCGGAGAGGTTCTTTCCTATTTTAACTGAGGATCTCGTGTCAGTTTAAGTCGTTTTACAAAGCCGAAGGAGCTTTGCGGGAATACCAAATTCAGATATGGCCTGGAATACCTTTAAACGTAGTGGGCTGTCGAAGGCTGCTTTATAATCGACAACAAGGTGGTAGTTGTCGATCCGCATCTCTTGGGTCTTCTCCAGGACTTGCCGCAGGGTAAATATCTGGTCAATGGTGGACTTGCCAGGTCTAAAGCCGCATGGGTATGGTCCAATTATCTCGTTGATCTTAGGCTTTAGTCGTTCGCACAATATCCCTGACACGATCTTGTAGGCAATATGGAGTAGACCTATGCCCCAATAGTTAGAGCATACAGTCTTATCTCCCTTCTTGTGGACGGGACACAGGATACTCAGGTTCCAATCGTCGGGTACTCATTCTTCCTGCCAGATAGTGCTAACTAGCTGATGAATACGCCTTATCAGCGTGTCGCCTCCGGTTTTGAAAAGCTCGGCTGGTAAGCCATCAACCCCTGCTGTCTAATTATTCTTCAGCCGGTTTATTGCTGTCTTTACCTTATCTTGGCTGGGCGGTATACATTCAATACCATCCTCTGGTATTGGATCTGTGGTATCTTCGTCGTCTTCGCTGGATACCAACAGGTTTTAAAAATGCTCTTTCCATATCCTGAGCACACTATCTGAATCAGTTACCAAATTACCTTGTTGGTCTCTACAGGAGGAGGTGCCTGTACCAAAGCCATCAGTTTGATGCTTCACTCTTTGGTAGAATTTTCGGACTTCATTCTGGCTCCAGTACATTTCGATTTTTTCACACTCCCGCTTTTCCATTTCTCTCTTTTTCCTGCAGAAAAGACGTTTCTCCGCTCTCCTTTTCTCCCGATATCTCTCTCGTGCGCTACGCGTTGCTACGGATTGTAAAGTAGGCCTATATACCGCATTTTTTTTTCGGTAGCAGCACGACACTACTGGTCATACCATGGATTCCTTGGTAGAGGTATCTGGTATCCAAGTATGGATTTTGCGGCTGTTTGCATGGAGTGGGCAATACTTTGCCATTGCGCTGATATGTTATCGGGATGAGCAGTGCTTTGATTAAGCAATTGGGCTAGTTGAGTGGAGTATGCTGTGGATATCTGTTGTGATTGCAGCTTACCAATGTCTAACTTTCTTGTTGTGCCTGTTTGTACTTTGTTTGCTACGTTTAACCGGGTGCATACTTTTGCTGCAACAAGGTAGTGGTCCGAGTCTATGTTTGCTCCTCGGAACGAACGCACATCCAACACGCTCGATGAATGTCTTCCATCTATCACAACATGATCAATTTGATTTCTTGTTATCCGATCTGGAGACAGCCAGGTGCCCTTATGGATGTCTAGATGTTTAATCCTGGTGCTGCTACCTACCATGTTTTTTGCCTCTGCGAAGTCTATCAGCCTCATGCCATTGTCAGATGTTTGATTGTTGAGACAGAATTTTCCGACTGTTGGGCCAAATATATTTTCCTTTCCAATTTTGGCATTAAAATCGCCTAGAATAATTTTAATGTCATGGGCAGGACAACGGTCATATGTTTCTTCTAAGCGCTCACAAAACATATCTTTGGTCTGTTCGTCCTTGTCTTCAGTGGGAGCATGAGCGCTAATAAAGCTGATGTTGAAGAATTTTGCTTTTATTCGAATTGTAGCAAGTCTTTCATTCACGGGTGTGAAGCTGGAGACCAGGTGTTTTAACCTCCGACCAACTACAAATCCGCAACCAAGCTCAGGCTTTATGTCATGACAGCTACTAACCCGGCGCCCAAACCCAGGATTTTAACGTTCTTATAAGTGAACGCGCGGCACATGTTAGCTCACTACCTTTAACGGGTGTTAAAGGCAGCTCCCCAGGTGACACCACGGGGAGGTCAGTGTCCACTTGAGATGAGAGAGGGACCAAGATAAATCCTGGAGTTTGCCATGTTAAAGCCGGTCAGGACCGTTCCTTGGTATCTCTCATCCCCTACGTCACTCCTAAAGGGACCTAAATAATATTCAAACTTCTATGTATATATGCTCGTCCTCTAAAACGCCTTACTGACTTACTTTATGACCACAAATTCCAATACAAATTCACATCTGAAGCTTCTTTTATCCTCGAAACCCGTTTACAACCCAAATGCATTGGTTGCAAATGTAATAAGAATACCCTTTTCATATGTAAGACACGTATCTCACAACTACATAAAGTACAGAGATTTCTCTGTTTGCCAGTTTGCAATAGCAATCTAAATAATTTGCCACAGAAATAAACACTTCAACGTGATGTATTTTATATTCCTGCTACTACTACTGCTACTCTTATGCCAAAGAAAAAAAATGAAAAGAATTTTCTTCAATTTATTAAGAAGAAAAGAAATAACGCAAACTGCTTTCCTCTCTACTAACAGATAAAAAATTGTCCGCCCACACTCCTCCGACAACGATGATTTGAGAACAGGTTAATATATGCAATGGACGTTCAGAGAAAGTAAAATACCAAGAAAAAGTAACCAAAGGAGAAGATAAAAAGAAAACAAAAAAAAAAACTAAATAAATTTATTGAAGTTGTGTATGCAATTGCTGAAGAATTTCCAAGGCCCTTTTATGATATGCAATGTATGTTGATTTAGTTTTACATACTCCCTAAGTTATGCTATAGTTAGTTTAGTTCTCTGTTATTTCCTTGCATTTCTATTGTTCTTGACAAACGAAAGTTTGAAGCTGACATCATTAGAACCATTCAAGACAAATACAAAGTCGGATACTTTGCTAAGTTTATTTAGTGTCAGCATTGTTTCAAATGTTGTTTGAATGTTCTTGAGAAAAATACAAATGCTATGGAAATTATCCAAGAAACTATTTACCTTGAAAAAAAAATGATGTTAAACTAACAAAAGGACATGTGTAAGGGCCCTTAGTAAGCGATATGAGAGATGTGTAACTTGCTTGATTTGTAACATACTTCATATAGAGGTGCTTCGTTATCAGGAGAACAAATTAGGATAAATTCCGAGCGGTTGCGGCAACTGCAATCGCCTGAAGACAGATGGAGAAATTGAAGGAGCTTTGAAATTTATGGCAAAACCGCTTCTGTGATGCTATTATAACTTATATCCAATTACATATTTTTGCAAAAAAATCTCAACCGTCATAGCGGACCAAAGACGTTGCTATTCTTTACAAAGTAGCTAGGTATTAAAAGGCAAAAAGAAAGTCTTTGGTTTGTCTTTCTAGTCTTTGTCCAACTCAATCCAACCAATTGTGGTGTTGATCTTTGCTAATTGTAATATTGCCATTTTCAGCCGACAGATAGTGTTCTTCATCACGATTATAACACTAGAGAAGTTAGTTATGTATGTATCATTATCCTGGGTGACGTAGGGGATGAAAGATACCAAGGAGCGGTCTTGCCCGGCTCTAACATGGCACAGTCCAGGATTTATGTTGGTCCCTCTCTCATCCCAAGTTGTCATGGACCTCCCAGTGGTGTCATCTGGGGTAGCTGCCTTTACCACTTGTTAAAGGTAGTGAGATAAAATGTGCCGCGCATTCACCCATAAGAACGCTAAAAAGTTGGGTTTGGGCGCAAGGTTAGTAACCCTCTCCTAAAAAAAGCAGCCTACTATGAAAAAACGAAAGAAAAGAAAATGTTTTAAGGACCATGATCTGCGAATATGCACCAGGAATGTTCCACTCTTTATAGAGAAAGTGCAGTTTACGCATTGGCAGATGTACTTGAAAAGTACAAGACCGATATTACTGCCATACAGGATGGATTGGGAAAAGTGTCACAAAAACACCTAAAGGTGACGCTCTGTATTTTAGCTGCCATGACACAAAGCATGAGTTTGGCTGCGGAAGTTAAAACATCTGGTCTCCAGCTTCACTCTAGTAAATTAAAGACTTGCTACAATACGGATAAAAGAAAAATTCTTCAACATTAGCTTTAACTGCGCTCGTGCCCCAACCGAAGACAAAGACGAACAGACCAATGATATATTCTATGAGCGTTTAGAAGAAACTTACGACCGTTGTCCTGCCCATGACAATAAAATTATGCTAGGCGATTTTAATGCCAAAATTGGAAAGGAAAATATATTTGGCCCAACAGGAAAAATTCAGTCTCCACAGTGAAACATCTGACAATGGTATGAGGCTGATAGACTTTGTAGCGGCAAAAAACATGGTAGTTAGCAGCACCAGATTTAATCATCTCAACATTCATAAGGGCAACTGTCTGTCTCCGGATCAGAAAACAAGAAATCAAATTGATCACGTTGTGACAGATGGGAGACATTCATCGAGCGTGTTCGATGTACGTTCGTTCCCAGGAGCAAACATAGACTCGCACCACTACCTTGTTGAAGCAAAAGTACGTACCCGATTAAACGTAGCGAATAAAGTACGAACAGACACAATACGAAAGTTAGACATCGGTAAGCTGCAATTACAACAGATAGCCACAGCATATTCCACTCAACTGTTCCAATTACTTAATCAAAGCACTCCTCGTCCCGATATCATATCAGCACGATGGCAAAGTATTGCCCATTCCATGGAAACTGCCGCAAAATCCATACTTGGATACCAGAGACCTCCACCGAGGAATCCATGGTATGAACAGGAGTAACATGCTGCTACAGAAGAGAAAAATGCGGCATATTGGGCTACTCTACAATCAGCAACGCGTAGCGCACGAGAGAGGAATCGGGAGAAAAAGAGAGAGGAGAAACGTCTTTTCCGCAGGAAAAAGAGGGAAACGGAAAAGGGAGAGTGTGAAAAAATCGAGATGTACAGGAGCCATAATGAAGTCTGAAAGTTCTACCAAAGTGTAGAGACCAGCAAGATAATTTGGTAACTGATAAAGATAGTGTGTGGGATATGGAAAGAGCATTTTTCCAAACTCTTGTTGTCGAATAGTAGCGAAGACGACTAAGGTAACACAGATCCCAGAAGATGGTATTGAATGTATACCACCTAACCAAGATGAGGTGAAGACAGCAATAAACCGGTTGAGGAATAATAAGGCAGCAAGAGCCGATGGCTTACCAGTCGAGCTGTTCAAAACCGAAGGCGACACGCTGATAAGGTGTATTCATAAGATAGTTAGCACCATCTGGCAGTATGAACGAGTACCGGACGATTGGAACCTGTGCCCTGTCCACAACAAAGGAGATAAGATTGTATGCTCTAACTATAGAGACCGATAAGATAGTGTCAGGGATACTATGCGAACGACTAAAGCCTATGGTCAATAAATAATTGGACCATACCGATGCGGTTTTAGATCTGGTAAGTCCACCATTGACCAGATATTTACCCTGCGGCAAATCCTGGAGAAGACCCAGGATATGCAGACAGACACCTACTACCTTTTTGTCGATTAGAAAGCAGCCTTCGACAGCCCCCTACGTTCAATGGTATTCCAAGCCATGTCTGAATTTGGTATCCCTGCAAAGCTTATTCGGCATTGTAGAATGACATTAACTGATACTCGGTCCTCAGTTAAAATAGGACAGAACCTCTCCGAAGAGTTTAGTACCAAAAGAGTTTTCAGACAAGGAAACGGATTCTCGTGTGACTTATTCAACATTCTGCTGGAAAAGGTTATACGAGATGCGAAGGTCAAAAGAAGTGGCACAATATACAGCAACAGCCACAAGTTATGCTGTCGAAATTGATATCATGGGACGATGGGTAAAGGAAGTAACTGATACCTTTAAGAAGGTCGAAGGAGAATCAGCGAAAGTGCGTCTGGCAGTTATATGTTACTTGATTATGCCGATGACATTGACATCATGTGTCGATCAGTAAAGAAAGTGGGTCTGGCGGTAAACGTCGAGAAGACCAAGTTGATGGTGTCGACGCGCAATGCGTCCATAGAGATCGGACCAACTGTTGACGTTGGTTCCTATAATTTTGAGGTTGTAAAAGACCACGGCACCGCCGTAAACACAACAAACAACATCACTTGTGAAATAAAAAGAAGAATTATATTGGCCAACAGATGCTACTTTGGCTTAAGTAAGCAGTTTAAGAACAAAGCCACATATCGTCAAACAAAAACAACGCTTTACCAAACACTGGTACTACCCGGGCTGATGTATTGTTCCGGAGCTGGGTACTTCCTCAAGCAGACAAGGCAGTGCTTGGTGTGTTTGAGAGAAAAATTCTTCGAAAGATCTATGGACCAATCTGCGTTGTAACTGCTTTACAACGACATTCGTATAGATAAACGTATCGAGATGCAACGATTGCTTTGGCTAGGCCATATGATAAGAATGGGAGATGATGAACCGCTAAAAAGGCGTATAAATACGTGCCACATGGCGGTGCACGCAGAATTGGCATGCCTAAGCTTAGATGTAGCAAACAAGTGGATGAAGAGATGAAAAGGCGCGGTATTCCAGGAAGCCAACAGAAAGAATTGTAGATCTTTTCTTAGTTCGGCGTATGGAACAAATGTTCTGTAATGGGCCAGCTAAGTAAGTAAGTAGACATACTGACGCAAGGTATATATTGTCCTCGCTTCAGCACAGTTGCGTTCGGTATTGACACATAGCTTTTTGTGCAATATTATACAGGTTATCGGTCGAGAACCCGTATTTTCATAAAAAAAGTTGGTAATTTATATGGGTTAGCCCAAAAACCTTTTTCGAAATAGTCCATGGTTCCTGTATTAAGCCAATATGTATTACACCTGTATTAATTTGTTCCATCAGGGCCATGATTGTCGTCTAAATCCGATGGAGGTTTATCTTGATGACCTTGATCACCTGTATGACCAGTATACCGGATTCTTGGGAGTCATTGACCTCAGTAACGACTCCCCATTCTTTGTTCCTTTGAGATGTTTATTATGACTCTCTCGTCCACGCTGATCTTCGTATTTTCGGCTTTGAAGTTGACAGAGTTTGAGATGTAGAAGGTCATGAACTTAGTCTTTGTCAGACTGGCTATGGAGGGATGGCCTCTGTCCGTCCCAAAGAAGAGTAAAGCTCTTCTGTTCCTCCCTGTACAATACTTTCCATCTCTTCCACTCCAAAGTATTGTTTTGGTAACCAAAGACTTCGTTGCGTCTCGAACTTGCTGCTCCAACCTCTGACAAAATCGAATGCCTTATTTAGTTGAGGAATTTGATCTTTCCTCACCAGCTTGAGTTTCCCACTTTCACGTGGAGGTATTATACTGCTGACATTAACCTTGAGGGTCTCACGTTTTGTAGGCAAACAAATTGGACTACCATCATGTCCACTTTAATCAGCTGTTGATGATTTGAATTGTGTCACCTCCCTCATTATATGATCCACTATCTTTCATCAATGCCTTGATGATGGTATTTGGGTAGCTTACATGAAAATGGCCCCTATTGTTTTCGATCACTGCATTGCAGAGTTCGTCCCTATAGCGTTTATTGGCTCCCTACCTGGAGTCGATTTCGTACACCTTCGTCACGTTCGAGTTCGCTTCGTCGCCGTTCGTTAAAACATTCTCGGACAAGCCTTCTTTGCGTGGCCCTTGAGGCGATTCGCCCGAAACAGTGAAAATGTAGAGCTGTTTTCTTTCTTCGTCTTCGGATGTACAGTGTTCTGCTCAACATCTATCCAGCATGTGGCACGCGCCCGCACGGCATACTACACCTTTCAACTGCCATGTTAAACTTAATCAGGTAACCCATCGAAGTAGCAACATTCTTTGAACTGGAATTAGACTCGGGCCCAGTTTAAACAGAAAAAACGAACGAACAAATATATCATATACTTTTACAGCAACAACAACTAATCATCTCGTCTATAAAGACGACCTTCAGCTCGTCTATAAAGACGACCATCAGCTCGTCTATAAAGACGACCATCAGCTCGTCTATAAAGACGACCATCAGCTCGTCTATAAAGACGACCATCAGCTCGTCTATAAAGACGACCATCAGCTCGTCTATAAAGACGACCATCAGCTCTTCTATAAAGACGACCATCAGCTCGTCTATAAAGACGACCATCAGCTCGTCTATAAAGACGACCATCAGCTCGTCTATAAAGACGACCATCAGCTCGTCTATAAAGACGACCATCAGCTCGTCTATAAAGACGACCATCAGCTCGTCTATAAAGACGACCATCAGCTCGTCTATAAAGACGACCATCAGCTCGTCTATAAAGACGACCATCAGCTCGTCTATAAAGACCCGCATCATCTTGTCAATAATAATTCCCATCCTTTCAACTCGCATATAAAGGCTCCCTTCAGCTCATCTATAAAGACCCCCTTAATTTCGTCAATAATAATTCTCATCAGCTAGTCCATAAAGACTCCCTCCAACTTGTCTATAAAGACTCCCTTCAACTTGTCTATGAAGACTGCCTACAGCTCGTCTATAAAGACTTCCTTCAGCTAGTCTATAAAAATTCCTATCAGCTCGTCCATAAAAACTCCTTCCAACTCGTCTATAAAGACTCCCTTCAGCTCGTCTAACAAAACTCCCTTCAGCTCGTCTATAAAGACTTGCTTCTATAAAGGCTTAGCTTAATTTCGCTCTCCATTATTCATTGTTGACGCTAATTGTTCCTGGAACTCTTAGGTCCATTGCTTAATCCTTCAATCAGTGAATTACTCACCATACAGTCAAACAATCCTTGAAACATTAACCTATGAGTCCTTAAACCCTCCCTCTCCCTTTCTCTACAATTGCACATTACCATTCCAAATAATTTCTGTAAATTTATTAGATTTTCCTCCGGAATTGTTTAAGCAACTAATCAGCAATTTACAAAGGCTACAAGAGGGTAATTTTTGGAATATGAATTTGAGCAAACAACAGCTAGACAGCAACAACGTCCATTCATAATCAATATTGCGATAATAACGTTCAGAGGATATTTGTGAACACGATTCGTACATATTCTGGTATTTTTGAAAATACAACAACAGCAATGAGATATTTATTGTTATGTTAACACTGTCTAATGGTTTTAAAGCCCCACACCCATACTCAATCAATAACCACCAACACACAGCATTCACAGCACTCAGACACACGCGGAATATAGGAAGGCATTTTTGCAAATTGCCTAATATTTGGTAATGTGAAGTTGGGGAGGAGGGTAAGCAAGTTGGGAAAAAAATAAATGTTGTTTGAAAATAATTTTGAAGCAATGACTGGCCTGAGGAATCCAATGCGGAAGGGGCAATTCATTTTTATAGTTGGATTTTTGAAGCTCGAAAATCGATTATGAAGACGATTCAGAGTTGGTATGAACAACACTTAAAAATTGGCAGAATCTATCTCAGGACTGTAATTTTCTTTAAATCGACAACGGATTAGGAAGACCGCACCCTTGTTCTTCGAAAATGTATTACCAACAAAAGTTTTAGGTTTTTATCCGTTCCTGTGATATATTCAGTTACAGACTTTTAACGACAGAAATTCCCTTCCAAAAAAATAAATATCTTCTGAAAAATCATTCTTTAATTCTTTTCTTTATTCTTTAATTTAAAGTTAGTTTAATTTTTTCTAGTTCTTCTGTTCCCACCCTCGTCAAATGTATACACATAACATTCAGTCATTGATATCGGTAGCATTTTTAAAAGCAAACAACAAAGCCTATAAGTTATCCACTGCAGACAAAGTAAATACTAAACATTCTAATACGCATCGCATGAGGGTGTCAATAATGTTATTTTATCTCGAAACTTGCATGCATAGTTTTGATTATTGCTAATTTCATATTTCGAACATTGGTAAGTAGTAGTCGGATTTTTAAGTACATACAGAGGCAATGGTGGCAGTCATCTACGCCTCAAAAATTTGAGATACATTAGAATAGCTATTCGTTTGGACGATTTTTTTCAAATATTAGATAGGAGTGGGAGCATTGAATTTATGTTGCAAATAATTGCAGACATGTGGTAGATATGACCAGAAACTGGAATTTATGTTCCAAGAATATTTGCGAAAATAAAATTGAGTTTGTTTGGAATTATTATTGAAATAACTCTTCTATTAGCAATTCCAAAAATTTCAGTGGTTCAAAGGAAGTCTTTGGTTTTTAATTTAAAAATATCACGTCCACTGTTGTAATTCCATAGTCTGAAAAGAAATGGAAATGAGTTGAGAGGTGATGATATGAAAGGCATAAGAAAGAACACAATAAACTCAAGTGGTGGTGGGGACTAGCATGCCTATTGCACCAGTTGGTTCAATACAGACCCATCTCGCTTGAACCTCCAATGACGCCTATGTGGAATGTATGGAAGGTAGGTGTGAAACTGATGAGGTAGAGTTGTTTAACACATATATCCCGCCGATATCTACATGTACTCCACGTCACAACCGACTGGTCTTGGGTAAGCTCATCATGAGCTGTGGTTTTCGGTCCTTGGTAATGACCAGAAGGATATAGCACTGATGAGCAGATTAATAGCTGTACGTTTTGTACGTTTAATGAGAATGTCTCTACAAGGATTAACACCAGGCAATATGTCATTTATCTTGGATTAGACAATCTCTCTATAATTGTCGTTAAGTGGTGATGAAGTCGCAAGTTCTGCTGATGAACTTGCGACTTCATCACCACTTAACGTCGATTTTTTTATCAAAGATAGGAAAGATAATTTGCCTAGTTTAAGAGATTTTATCAATCACCGCTTCTGAGATATGTCCAAGCCTAATATATCTGATCTTTTCGCAAACCTCTGGTATTATGGAAGACATCTGGTCTTATGGAGAGCCTATAGTTTTAAAGGAGGTATGTGGCCCTTTTAAGGACATCTGATTTATTTACCCTAACCATTCAGCAGCTTTACAAACCTTCACCATGGGCTGGATTCCTGTTCTATGAAAATTTGAAATGAAATTTTTTTACACAATTTTTCATTTGTAATTTATTTCCTTTATAAAATGTTTCATTTAAAATTTTCATAGAACAAGAATTGAGCCCTAGATTCACAAACTGTTAACCATCTTTACTGAAGTTTACAATTCCAACCTTTAAGGTTCTCATATCCTCTATGCTCCAATTACGTTCAGCAGTTTTACAAACCGTTCATCAGCGTCACAAACCATTCACCAGCTTTACAAACCGTTCATCATTTCACAAACCGTTAACCAGTTTCTCCAACCATAATCCGGCTTCACAAACCATTCACCAGCTCCACAAGCCGTTCACCAGTTTCGCAAAATCTTCAATAGCTACACAAACCGTTCAACAACTTCGCAAAACGTTCACCGGCTTCACTAATCGCTCATCAGCTTCACTGACCGTTCACCAGTTTCACAAACCGTTCACTAGCTTCGATAACCATTAAGCAGCTTCACAAACCATTCACCAGCTTTACAAAATTTCACCAGATCCACAAGCTTCTCTAACGGCTCACCAGCTTCACTAACGGTCACCAGTTTCACTAATCATTCACAAGCTTCACTAACAGTTCACCAGTTTCATTAACGGTCACCAGCTTCACTAAAGTTCACCAGCTTCACTAACGTTACCAGCATCACAAACCGTTCAATAGTTTCACACACCGTTCACCAGTTCCACAAACCGCTTATCAACTTCACAAACTGTTCACCAGTTTCAGAAACCATTCACCAGATTCACAAACCGTTCACTAGCTTCACAAACTGTTCACCAGCTTCACAAACCGTTCACCAGTTTCACAAACCGTTAGCCATCATCATATACCGTTCACCAGCTTCACAAACCGTTCACCAGATTCACAAGACGTTCATAAGCTTCACCGAAACATTCAACAGTTTCACAAACCAATGACCAATTTCACAAACCGTTCACCAGCTTCCCTAACCATTCAGCAGCTTCACAAACCTTCACCAAATTCACAAACCGTTAACCAGCTTTACTGAAGTTTCCTATTTAGGTTATCATATTCTCTATGATTTAATAACGTTCAGTCCTAGGTATTGACCAGGGGAATATAGATAGCTCTATATTTTCCGCTGTCAAAAAGATGCCCCTACCAGAATTAGCATCTGGCAATAGACAATTTCTCTATAATCGTCTCCATCAGCAGACCTAACGACTTCATCACCTCTGAACGCCGTACTGTAGTGTTCGGCCCTCGGAAATGACTAGCTCTACTTTTTGTACGATCAATTAGGACGCCCTTCCGTCGTGTCACCTAATTTGACAACTGGCAACAGGTCTCCATTAACCAACACCCCATTTCATTACCTCAGAACTTTCATCAATCGTCGGAAAATTAATTGGCCTAGTTTCAGGGAGTTCACTAATCGCCACTACAGAAATCAGCCCAAGCCTTCTGATGTTCGTTTCGAGACATCATCACTGCGGCAGCCGCTCGGCACATACCTGCTGGTTGAATACCCCAAGTGAGATGACATTTTCCAACAGAGGCGCAGAACTAGCAACTGAGCGTGATTACCTTCGTGTATGTATTCCTATCAATATTAAGCGAAATGCGAAAAGGGTGTGTACGATTTTTTTAAAAAGAGAATTTTTTGACCCAAAATGCAGGTTAGAAAGGGGAAACAGAAACACAATTTTTTCAAGAAAGGGTGTATAGATGTACGCTTTCCTTCAGAAAGGGTCTATGTACCCTTTCTTTCCCTTTATTTTAAAAAAGGTCTATAGAAGTACCCTTTCTTTCCCTTTATTTTAGAAAAGGTCTATAGAAGTACCCTTTCTTTCCCTTTATTTTAGAAAGGGTCTATAGAAGCACCCTTTCTGAGACAAACTTAGTGTCGCCAGAGTCAGGAATCTGATACTCCATAGTCTCTTGAAACAACAAGATGAGCAAGGAGTTGAGTATCTCACCAATATTCTTAACCTGTCGCTAGCACGAAGTCTGAAAAGTGGAAAGGGTGGTCCTGCTGATACAGCCAGGTAAAAATACTAGCAATGGTGAAAAATACCAACTGATTTCGCTTTGGGGCTTTACTTCTCCCAAGCTTAAGAAATAGCTATCCAGTTGCTTATCAACAGCACATACATTAGCCGTGGACTTAACCGTTCGGTAGGACAGTGTTGGTGGCGCTGGACCTATCAAAAATCGTTGTTACTGTCAAGCACTCCACGCTGTGAACATCAAGCAGACTACCCTCGGCCATGTTTGAAACCTTTGATAATTAATTAACCATTTTTACGTCATTGAAGCTCATTAGAGTGAAACGCGGATCTCTCCAAGGTGGGTTGATATCTCCGGATCTGTTCTACACATTTTAGCCGAGGACTCAACCAGAACAAGTCTTGCGATAGAACAGTGGAATTCAGGAACACAAAGTCGAAGCCTTACAGAGAGAAACGCATAGTTGGTGGGGTGATATCTCCGGAACTATGTAACCTCCGCCTTGGGTGATATCTCCGGAACTATTCAATATCTCTCTTTTCTGTATTCCACCCCTCCAGACGGCATTGACGTATGCGGATAATTGTACAATCTTGGCGTCTGGTACCTTCCCTAAATGTCATTTATTTAATACTGGACTTATATTTGATCGATCTTACCACCTTTATCCATGCGAAGAATATGAAAATATCCGCCACTAAGTCTACGGCCCTCAGATGAGCACATAGATGAATGTCTTCTCCGATTGTAACAGAATTCCAAAGACCTACTACTACCAAATTTTTAAGGGTCGTCATTGACAGAATGTTCACGTGGTCTGCTCATGCCAATATCTATCTGCGACAAGTAGATATTTAGGAACAAGGTCCTCAAGTCCATAGCTGGCCGCTCTTAAGGTGCAGACGAAGAACCACATATAACGCTATAAGTCAGTCTGTGACAATCTGTGAAGGGGCATAACATGAAATAACATTCAAATGTGTCAGCGGTGAGAACTATTACAGGTTGTCCCCTCCAGTCATCAGTGGATCATCAGCACGAGGCGATGGATATTCTTCGTGCTTTCGTTGCAGCACCTGATCGGGAGTTACCGTGATAGTCATCCTAATCGCCATATTGGGGATAGGACCACCACCTACCAAATCATGTCGGGAGGTATTTTCATGATCTAGGGAGAGAGAGAGGTCCTACGTTACAGGAGAGGACCTTTGGCAGGAAGCACACATATACTGTAAGCAACTATCGTGTGAATGCGGTCCTCCGATCAAAATACCCATTTGTCGCGTCTGAAGAACGTCAGATGCTTTTATAGACCAGTGCAGTTTTGTAGTTGAGTCAGTGTAGTTTGAGTTCACATGGTGCAGTCGACTCCATTCCAATCCTATTCACCTACCTCCAGTTTTCCAAACCGTTCACCAGCTTTACAAATCGTTTACCAGATTCACAATCCAGTCACCAGATTCATAAACCGTTTACCAGATTCACAAACCGTTCACCAGCTTCACAAATCGTTTACCAGATTCACAAACCGTTCACCAGCTTCACAAACCGTCCACCAGCTTCACAAAGAGTTCACCAGCTTCACAAATCGTTTACCAGATTCACAAACCATTCACCAGTTTCATATATCGTTATCCAGCCTCAGAAATTGTTTACCAGATTCACAAACCGTTCACCAGCTTCACAAATCGTTCACCAGCTTCACAAACCATTCACCAGATTCACAAACCGTTCACCAGCTTCACAAATTGTTTACCAGATTCACAAACCGTTAATCAGCTTCACAAACCGTTCACCAACTTCACAAACCGCTCATCAGCTTAAAAAACCGTTCACTAGCGTTCACCAACTTCAATAAGGTTCACCAGCTTCACTAAAGTTCACCAGTTTCGCAAACCCCTCACCAGTTTCACAAACCGTTCCCCAGTTTCACAATTCATTTACCAGATTCCCAAACCGTTCACCAGCTTCATAAATCGTTTATCACATTCACAACCCGTTCACCAGCTTCACAAATAATTTACCAGATTCACAAACCGTTCACACAGCTTTACAAAACGTTTACCAGATGCACAAACCGTTCAACAGCTTCACAGATCGTTTACCAGATTCACAAACCATTCACCAGATTCATAAATCGTTTATCACATTCACAACCCGTTCACCAGCTTCACAAATAATTTACCAGATTCACAAACCGTTCACCAGCTTTACAAAACGTTTACCAGATGCACAAACCGTTCACCAGATGCACAAACCGTTTACCAGATTCACAAACCGTTCACCAGCTTCACAAACCGTTCACCAGCTTCACAAACCGTTCACTAGCTTCACAAATCGTTCACCAGCAGCACAAACCGTTCACCAGCTTCACAAATCGTTTAGCAGATTCACAAACCATTTACCAGATTCATAAACCGTTCACCAGCTTCACAAATCGTTCACCAGCTTCACAAATCGTTTACCAGATTCACAAACCGTTCACCAGCTTCACAAATCGTTTACCAGATTCACAAACCGTTCATCAGTTTCACAAAACGTTCACCAGCTTCACAAACCGTTCACCAGCTTTATTAAACTTTACCATTGCCCACTTTTAGGTTCTCATATCCTCAATGTATCCTGAATATTCCATATATGTACTTCCAAAGGATAAACAAGCCTACCAAAAAAATTGAATGAATTTTATTTCTCAACACATAAGGCAAAGATGAAAATGAACACAATTTTTGTACAAAAAAGTAACGGAAGACCATGAAGGAAGAGGGACAGAGAGAGAAAGAGAGAACGCTGAAAAAAATTACACCAATTAAAGTGGCAAATTGTCTGCTGCCAAGTGGTATTCCTTATCTTGGGATTCTGTTTACTTTTTGGTGATTTTTTTCCTAGCTTTGTTTACTCTTTTTTATTGTTGTTGTTCCTTTCATGTTATTCTTTACGAAAAACTGACACTATGCCATATTGGAGAGTATTGCAATTGAACCATAACCGTCATTCCTTGCTGCAGACTTGTATCCCGTGTGTCAGTCTGGTTGTGGTACATCTCATGCTCTGCTGCTATTTACATGATATCTGTGAACGAAAAAGTGTGCAACACTGACAATCACCATGATGATGCTGCTGAAGCTAGCAGCAGCACCAGCCATTTGGTGCTAGAACTGGTGAGATGATGGCAAAGCTAAAAGTTGCATGTGTAATGGACCCTTAAATGAGTTCTTGTCACAAAATGACAATACAAACACATTGTTTTGGCAGTAGATTCGTAAGACCATCTTCGGCCAAAAGAGAATGTGAGTGTGTGTGAACGGTT
Source organism: Musca autumnalis (assembly GCF_047663935.1). Lineage (NCBI taxonomy): Eukaryota > Metazoa > Arthropoda > Insecta > Diptera > Muscidae > Musca > Musca autumnalis. The sequence continues at coordinate 194,325,923 of NW_027412088.1, read as the reverse complement.
GAATGGGGGTGTGTGTGTCGAGAAGAAGAAAGAGTGGGCGTTTTGCTTGTATTGAGTTTCTGCTAGTGTGGAGTGTTCATTTCTCAAGCAAAACAATGACAATGTAATCTTTTTAAGCGCCAAGAGTTTATTTGTTTTGCTCTCTAGCAAAGCAACGCAATATCAGAATGGCACAAATAGACAGATGACTCAAATGAAGTGCTTTCATTAGAAATTGTTTTTGGTTATTTTTTTTGTTAACTTTTTTCCAGTTTTGAGGAGGTTTCATGTTGTGTCTGTTTTGCTTGCTATTCAAAGCAATTTATAAAAGTGTTGCCATTTAGGAAGTAAATTGGGGGCTTGGCTTTTTTCTGGTAGAAGGAAAGGATAACAAGAAAATGTCTAGAATGGGGACTGGAAAACAGCAAAATTGTAATCTGTGTTTGAAATTTATTGGTGAGTATAATTTATTTGGAATTACATTAATTCCAAACAGAGTTACAAAATGTTTAATGAGTTTCAATAGAAATCAATTCAAATTAATTTCAGAGGCTTTATTAGGGTAAATAAAAAATAGCAGTAGATTTTTTCTAAATTAGCTCTATTCAGTCTAGCTGACTAGCAATTTTCATATCGGGAACTCTACTCAGGAAGGCTGAATAGCAATTTTCCAAGCTGAATAGGATTTTTTCTATCGGAAACTCTGGCTGTATAGCAATTCAGCCAGGCTGAATAGCATTTTTCCTACGGAAAACACTATTCAGCCAGGCTGAATAGCATTTTTCCTACGGAAAACACTATTCAGCAAGGCTGAATAGCATTCAATTTTCCTATGGAAAAACACTATTCAGCCAGGCTGAATAGCATTCAATTTTCCTATGGAAAACACTATTCAGCCAGGCTGAATAGCATTCAATTTTCCTATGGAAAACACTATTCAGCCAGGCTGAATAGCATTCATTTTCCTATGGAAAACACTATTCAGCCAGGCTGAATAGCATTCAATTTTCCTATGGAAAACACTATTCAGCCAGGCTGAATAGCATTCAATTTTCCTATGGAAAACACTATTCAGCCAGGCTGAATAGCAATTTTCCAATGGAAAACACTATTCAGCCCGGCTGAATAGCAATTTTCCAATGGAAAACACTATTCAGCCCGGCTGAATAGCAATTTTCCAATGGAAAACACTATTCAGCCCGGCTGAATAGCAATTTTCCAATGGAAAACACTATTCAGCCCGGCTGAATAGCAATTTTCCAATGGAAAACACTATTCAGCCCGGCTGAATAGCAATTTTCCAATGGAAAACACTATTCAGCCCGGCTGAATAGCAATTTTCCAATGGAAAACACTATTCAGCCAGGGTGAATAGCAATTTTCCTATGGAAAACACTATTCAGCCAGGGTGAATAGCAATTTTCCTATGGAAAACACTATTCAGCCAGGGTGAATAGCAATTTTCCTATGGAAAACACTATTCAGCCAGGCTGAATAGCAATTTTCCTATGGAAAACACTATTCACCCAGGCTGAATAGCAATTTTCCTATGGAAAACACTATTCAGCCAGGCTGAATAGCAATTTTCCTATGGAAAACACTATTCAGCCAGGCTGAATAGCAATTTTCCTATGGAAAACACTATTCAGCCAGGCTGAATAGCAATTTTCCTATGGAAAACACTATTCAGCCAGGCTGAATAGCAATTTTCCTATGGAAAACACAATTCAGCCAGGCTGAATAGCAATTTTCCTATGGAAAACACAATTCAGCCAGGCTGAATAGCAATTTTCCTATGGAAAACACAATTCAGCCAGGCTGAATAGCAATTTTCCTATGGAAAACACAATTCAGCCAGGCTGAATAGCAATTTTCCTATGGAAAACACAATTCAGCCAGGCTGAATAGCAATTTTCCTATGGAAAACACAATTCAGCCAGGCTGAATAGCAATTTTCCTATGGAAAACACAATTCAGCCAGGCTGAATAGCAATTTTCCTATGGAAAACACAATTCAGCCAGGCTGAATAGCAATTTTCCTATGGAAAACACTATTCAGCCAGGCTGAATAGCAATTTTCCTATGGAAAAACACAATTCAGCCAGGCTGAATAGCAATTTTCCTATGGAAAACACAATTCAGCCAGGCTGAATAGCAATTTTCCTATGGAAAACACAATTCAGCCACGCTGAATAGCAATTTTAGCAATTTTCCTATGGAAAACACTATTCAGCCAGGCTGAATAGCAATTTTAGCAATTTTCCTATGGAAAACACTATTCAGCCAGGTTGAATAGCAATTTTCCCATGGAAAACACTATTCAGCCAGGCTGAATAGCAATTTTCCTATGGAAAACACTATTCAGCCAGGCTGAATAGCAATTTTCCTATGGAAAACACTATTCAGCCAGGCTGAATAGCAATTTTCCTATGGAAAACACTATTCAGCCAGGCTGAATAGCATTATTCCAATGGAAAACACTATTCAGCCAGGCTGAATAGCATTTTTCCAATGGAAAACACTATTCAGCCAGGCTGAATAGCATTTTTCCAATGGAAAACACTATTCAGCCAGGCTGAATAGCATTTTTCCAATGGAAAACACTATTCAGCCAGGCTGAATAGCATTTTTCCAATGGAAAACACTATTCAGCCAGGCTGAATAGCATTTTTCCAATGGAAAACACTATTCAGCCAGGCTGAATAGCATTTTTCCAATGCAAAACACTATTCAGCCAGGCTGAATAGCATTTTTCCAATGGAAAACACTATTCAGCCAGGCTGAATAGCATTTTTCCAATGGAAAACACTATTCAGCCAGGCTGAATAGCATTTTTCCAATGGAAAACACTATTCAGCCAGGCTGAATAGCATTTTTCCAATGGAAAACACTATTCAGCCAGGCTGAATAGCATTTTTCCAATGGAAAACACTATTCAGCCAGGCTGAATAGCATTTTTCCAATGGAAAACACTATTCAGCCAGGCTGAATAGCATTTTTCCAATGGAAAACACTATTCAGCCAGGCTGAATAGCATTTTTCCAATGGAAAACACTATTCAGCCAGGCTGAATAGCATTTTTCCAATGGAAAACACTATTCAGCCAGGCTGAATAGCATTTTTCCAATGAAAAACACTATTCAGCCAGGCTGAATAGCATTTTTCCAATGGAAAACACTATTCAGCCAGGCTGAATAGCATTTTTCCAATGGAAAACACTATTCAGCCAGGCTGAATAGCATTTTTCCAATGGAAAACACTATTCAGCCAGGCTGAATAGCATTTTTCCAATGGAAAACACTATTCAGCCAGGCTGAATAGCATTTTTCCAATGGAAAACACTATTCAGCCAGGCTGAATAGCATTTTTCCAATGGAAAACACTATTCAGCCAGGCTGAATAGCATTTTTCCAATGGAAAACACTTTTCAGCCAGGCTGAATAGCATTTTTCCAATGGAAAACACTTTTCAGCCAGGCTGAATAGCATTTTTCCAATGGAAAACACTTTTCAGCCAGGCTGAATAGCATTCACTATTCAGCCTGGCTGAACAGCATTTTTCCTAGGGAAAACACTATTCAGCCAGGCTGAATGGCGATTTTCCTATGGAAAACACTATTCAGCCAGGCTGAATAGCATTTTTCCAATGGAAAACACTATTCAGCCAGGCTGAATAGCATTTTTCCAATGGAAAACACTATTCAGCCAGGCTGAATAGCATTTTTCCAATGGAAAACACTATTCACCCAGGCTGAATAGCATTTTTCCAATGGAAAACACTATTCAGCCAGGCTGAATAGCATTTTTTCCAATGGAAAACACTATTCAGCCAGGCTGAATAGCATTTTTCCTATGGAAAACACTATTCAGCCAGGCTGAATAGCATTTTTCCTATGGAAAACACTATTCAGCCAGGCTGAATAGCATTTTTCCTATGGAAAACACTATTCAGCCAGGCTGAATAGCATTTTTCCTATGGAAAACACTATTCAGCCAGGCTGAATAGCATTTTTCCTATGGAAAACACTATTCAGCCAGGCTGAATAGCATTTTTCCTATGGAAAACACTATTCAGCCAGGCTGAATAGCATTTTTCCTATGGAAAACACTATTCAGCCAGGCTGAATAGCATTTTTCCTATGGAAAACACCATTCAGCCAGGCTGAATATGGAAAACAAAGCAATTTTCCTATGGATAGCATTATTCCACCTTTTTGAATTGCAATTTTCCAATGTAAGAATCTATTCAGCCAACGGATTGTACCCATTCCTTTGAATTCCCGTAATTGAAAGCTTTTCGTTCATTTCACGAAATTACAAACATTTATATTTTACGCTTCTGTTAATCTCCAAAAACCAACAAAATTAAATGCTCCGCTTGCCATCAACACAAAATCTCCACTTGAGTGTCGTTCGTTCGATATATCGTTAGGGGAAAATTGTCATTAAGCCTAAAAGTATACCCCAACATGTTTATCTTAATTGGTATGGAACAACGACAAACTCTTAAAGCTTATCTCCGACAAAGCTGCTCAAAACATAACAAAAGCCAAACAACCAACCAACCGACCGACCATCTAGTGAACGGAACTGGTTCTACTGGTTCTTGGTTCCACAAACTCGCTCTCCCTACGTTGACATAAGCTCAATTTTATGTTCATGCACTTGAACGAGGCGCATGTACATACATATGTGAGAGAGTGTGTTGGAGCTTGTTACGGCGTTAATGTCATGTTATGCTTAGGTGGATATTAGGGTCAACCACTACGACAACTTCCCCTAGAGGGTAGGTGCTTTATACAAATCATACCGTTGCTTCTTTATTATTGTTAGGAAGTGTTTTTAGTTTAGGAACTGTTGCAATTTTTTATTTTCCACTACACCCTAAGCTACGACATGTTATTGTCAAGCAATGTTGTTGCTAAACATTGTCGTTTGTCAGTTACTGTTAATGTTTGTTTTGCTGATAATATTACAACTGCTACTGCCAATGCTTTCAAATACAACAATTTATCTCCACGCTGCCGTTGCCGTTGTTGTCGTCCTCGTCTTCGTGGTCTGGGCAGACGAGATGGATTGCACTTAAGTGTATTGCGTTAGAAAATTGTTGTTAACTTAATTGCATTGCCAAGGCTCAACGATCGATAGCTAGATATGCTTAGAAGTTGTTATTGTCGCTTGTTACAGCAACATCATCCTCTGGTGGTGTGTCGGAACTCTGGCAAAACTTTACAACTCTCTAAGCAGCTGCAGGCAGTGTGTGTGTGTGCGGTTGTTGTGCTGCTGCAGATAGTTGTATCTTTGGCAATGGAACGAACTTGTCTTGTCTTTGTTTCCGGTAATCCGAAACGAAAATACAACAAACGCCCGTTTAGTGGCGAAGAATTGTTAATCAAACAGATTTTGATGTTGGCTGAATAGTGTTTTCCATAGGAAAACTTCAATTCATCCTGGCTGAATAGTGTTTTCCATAGGAAAAATTCAATTCAGCCTGGCTAAATAGTGTTTTCCATAGGAAAAATTCAATTCAGCCTGGCTGAATAGTGTTTTCCATAGGAAAACTGCAATTCAGCCTGGCTGAATAGTGTTTTCCATAGGAAAACTGCAATTCAGCCTGGCTGAATAGTGTTTTCCATAGGAAAACTGCAATTCAGCCTGGCTGAATAGTGTTTTCCATAGGAAAACTGCAATTCAGCTGGCTGAATAGTGTTTTCCATAGGAAAACTGCAATTCAGCCTGGCTGAATAGTGTTTTCCATAGGAAAACTGCAATTCAGCCTGGCTGAATAGTGTTTTCCATAGGAAAACTGCAATTCAGCCTGGCTGAATAGTGTTTTCCATAGGAAAACTGCAATTCAGCCTGGCTGAATAGTGTTTTCCATAGGAAAACTGCAATTCAGCCTGGCTGAATAGTGTTTTCCATAGGAAAACTGCAATTCAGCCTGGCTGAATAGTGTTTTCCATAGGAAAACTGCAATTCAGCCTGGCTGAATAGTGTTTTCCATAGGAAAACTGCAATTCAGCCTGGCTGAATAGTGTTTTCCATAGGAAAACTGCAATTCAGCCTGGCTGAATAGTGTTTTCCATAGGAAAACTGCAATTCAGCCTGGCTGAATAGTGTTTTCCATAGGAAAACTGCAATTCAGCTTGGCTGAATAGTGTTTTCCATAGGTAAACTGCAATTCAGCCTGGCTGAATAGTGTTTTCCATAGGAAAACTGCAATTCAGCCTGGCTGAATAGTGTTTTCCATAGGAAAACTGCAATTCAGCCTGGCTGAATAGTGTTTTCCATAGGAAAACTGCAATTCAGCCTGGCTGAATAGTGTTTTCCATAGGAAAACTGCAATTCAGCCTGGCTGAATAGTGTTTTCCATAGGAAAACTGCAATTCAGCCTGGCTGAATAGTGTTTTCCATAGGAAAACTGCAATTCAGCCTGGCTGAATAGTGTTTTCCATAGGAAAACTGCAATTCAGCCTGGCTGAATAGTGTTTTCCATAGGAAAACTGCAATTCAGCCTGGCTGAATAGTGTTTTCCATAGGAAAACTGCAATTCAGCCTGGCTGAATAGTGTTTACCATAGGAAAACTGCAATTCAGCCTGGCTGAATAGTGTTTACCATAGGAAAACTGCAATTCAGCCTGGCTGAATAGTGTTTTCCATAGGAAAACTGCAATTCAGCCTGGCTGAATAGTGTTTTCCATAGGAAAACTGCAATTCAGCCTGGCTGAATAGTGTTTTCCATAGGAAAACTGCAATTCAGCCTGGCTGAATAGTGTTTTCCATAGGAAAACTGCAATTCAGCCTGGGTGAATAGTGTTTTCCATAGGAAAACTGCAATTCAGCCTGGGTGAATAGTGTTTTCCATAGGAAAACTGCAATTCAGCCTGGGTGAATAGTGTTTTCCATAGGAAAACTGCAATTCAGCCTGGCTGAATAGTGTTTTCCATAGGATGTTGGCTGAATAGTGTTTTCCATAGGAAAACTTCAATTCATCCTGGCTGAATAGTGTTTTCCATAGGAAAACTTCAATTCAGCCTGGCTAAATAGTGTTTTCCATAGGAAAAATTCAATTCAGCCTGGCTGAATAGTGTTTTCCATAGGAAAACTGCAATTCAGCCTTAGGAAAACTGCAATTCAGCCTGGCTGAATAGTGTTTTCCATAGGAAAACTGCAATTCAACCTGGCTGAATAGTGTTTTCCATAGGAAAACTGCAATTCAGCCTGGCTGAATAGTGTTTTCCATAGGAAAACTGCAATTCAGCCTGGCTGAATAGTGTTTTCCATAGGAAAACTGCAATTCAGCCTGGCTGAATAGTGTTTTCCATAGGAAAACTGCTATTCAGCCTGGCTGAATAGTGTTTTCCATAGGAAAATTGCTATTCAGCCTGGCTGAATAGTGTTTTCCATAGGAAAATTGCTATTCAGCCTGGCTGAATAGTGTTTTCCATAGGAAAATTGCTATTCAGCCTGGCTGAATAGTGTTTTCCATAGGAAAATTGCTATTCAGCCTGGCTGAATAGTGTTTTCCATAGGAAAATTGCTATTCAGCCTGGCTGAATAGTGTTTTCCATAGGAAAATTGCTATTCAGCCTGGCTGAATAGTGTTTTCCATAGGAAAATTGCTATTCAGCCTGGCTGAATAGTGTTTTCCATAGGAAAATTGCTATTCAGCCTGGCTGAATAGTGTTTTCCATAGGAAAATTGCTATTCAGCCTGGCTGAATAGTGTTTTCCATAGGAAAACTTGCTATTCAGCCTGGCTGAATAGTGTTTTCCATAGGAAAACTGCAATTCAGCCTGGCTGAATAGTGTTTTCCATAGGAAAACTGCAATTCAGCCTGGCTGAATAGTGTTTTCCATAGGAAAACTGCAATTCAGCCTGGCTGAATAGTGTTTTCCATAGGAAAACTGCAATTCAGCCTGGCTGAATAGTGTTTTCCATAGGAAAACTGCAATTCAGCCTGGCTGAATAGTGTTTTCCATAGGAAAACTGCAATTCAGCCTGGCTGAATAGTGTTTTCCATAGGAAATACTGCAATTCAGCCTGGCTGAATAGTGTTTTCCATAGGAAAACTGCAATTCAGCCTGGCTGAATAGTGTTTTCCATAGGAAAACTGCAATTCAGCCTGGCTGAATAGTGTTTTCCATAGGAAAACTGCAATTCAGCCTGGCTGAATAGTGTTTTCCATAGGAA
>NW_027412088.1:194227888-194317652 GCF_047663935.1 Musca autumnalis | reverse complement strand
AAAATTGCTATTCAGCCTGGCTGAATAGTGTTTTCATAGGAAAATTGCTATTCAGCCTGGCTGAATAGTGTTTTCCATAGGAAAATTGCTATTCAGCCTGGCTGAATAGTGTTTTCCATAGGAAAATTGCTATTCAGCCTGTCTGAATAGTGTTTTCCATAGGAAAATTGCTATTCAGCCTGGCTGAATAGTGTTTTCCATAGGAAAATTGCTATTCAGCCTGGCTGAATAGTGTTTTCCATAGGAAAATTGCTATTCAGCCTGGCTGAATAGTGTTTTCCATAGGAAAATTGCTATTCAGCCTGGCTGAATAGTGTTTTCCATAGGAAAATTGCTATTCAGCCTGGCTGAATAGTGTTTTCCATAGGAAAATTGCTATTCAGCCTGGCTGAATAGTGTTTTCCATAGGAAAATTGCTATTCAGCCTGGCTGAATAGTGTTTTCCATAGGAAAATTGCTATTCAGCCTGGCTGAATAGTGTTTTCCATAGGAAAATTGCTATTCAGCCTGGCTGAATAGTGTTTTCCATAGGAAAATTGCTATTCAGCCTGGCTGAATAGTGTTTTCCATAGGAAAATTGCTATTCAGCCTGGCTGAATAGTGTTTTCCATAGGAAAATTGCTATTCAGCCTGGCTGAATAGTGTTTTCCATAGGAAAATTGCTATTCAGCCTGGCTGAATAGTGTTTTCCATAGGAAAATTGCTATTCAGCCTGGCTGAATAGTGTTTTCCATAGGAAAATTGCTATTCAGCCTGGCTGAATAGTGTTTTCCATAGGAAAATTGCTATTCAGCCTGGCTGAATAGTGTTTTCCATAGGAAAATTGCTATTCAGCCTGGCTGAATAGTGTTTTCCATAGGAAAATTGCTATTCAGCCTGGCTGAATAGTGTTTTCCATAGGAAAATTGCTATTCAGCCTGGCTGAATAGTGTTTTCCATAGGAAAATTGCTATTCAGCCTGGCTGAATAGTGTTTTCCATAGGAAAATTGCTATTCAGCCTGGCTGAATAGTGTTTTCCATAGGAAAATTGCTATTCAGCCTGGCTGAATAGTGTTTTCCATAGGAAAATTGCTATTCAGCCTGGCTGAATAGTGTTTTCCATAGGAAAATTGCTATTCAGCCTGGCTGAATAGTGTTTTCCATAGGAAAATTGCTATTCAGCCTGGCTGAATAGTGTTTTCCATAGGAAAATTGCTATTCAGCCTGGCTGAATAGTGTTTTCCATAGGAAAATTGCTATTCAGCCTGGCTGAATAGTGTTTTCCATAGGAAAATTGCTATTCAGCCTGGCTGAATAGTGTTTTCCATAGGAAAATTGCTATTCAGCCTGGCTGAATAGTGTTTTCCATAGGAAAATTGCTATTCAGCCTGGCTGAATAGTGTTTTCCATAGGAAAATTGCTATTCAGCCTGGCTGAATAGTGTTTTCCATAGGAAAATTGCTATTCAGCCTGGCTGAATAGTGTTTTCCATAGGAAAATTGCTATTCAGCCTGGCTGAATAGTGTTTTCCATAGGAAAATTGCTATTCAGCCTGGCTGAATAGTGTTTTCCATAGGAAAATTGCTATTCAGCCTGGCTGAATAGTGTTTTCATAGGAAAATTGCTATTCAGCCTGGCTGAATAGTGTTTTCCATAGGAAAATTGCTATTCAGCCTGGCTGAATAGTGTTTTCCATAGGAAAATTGCTATTCAGCCTGGCTGAATAGTGTTTTTCCATAGGAAAATTGCTATTCAGCCTGGCTGAATAGTGTTTTCCATAGGAAAATTGCTATTCAGCCTGGCTGAATAGTGTTTTCATAGGAAAAATTGCTATTCAGCCTGGCTGAATAGTGTTTTCCATAGGAAAATTGCTATTCAGCCTGGCTGAATAGTGTTTTCCATAGGAAAATTGCTATTCAGCCTGGCTGAATAGTGTTTTCCATAGGAAAATTGCTATTCAGCCTGGCTGAATAGTGTTTTCCATAGGAAAATTGCTATTCAGCCTGGCTGAATAGTGTTTTCCATAGGAAAATTGCTATTCAGCCTGGCTGAATAGTGTTTTCCATAGGAAAATTGCTATTCAGCCTGGCTGAATAGTGTTTTCCATAGGAAAATTGCTATTCAGCCTGGCTGAATAGTGTTTTCCATAGGAAAATTGCTATTCAGCCTGGCTGAATAGTGTTTTCCATAGGAAAATTGCTATTCAGCCTGGCTGAATAGTGTTTTCCATAGGAAAATTGCTATTCAGCCTGTCTGAATAGTGTTTTCCATAGGAAAATTGCTATTCAGCCTGGCTGAATAGTGTTTTTCATAGGAAAATTGCTATTCAGCCTGGCTGAATAGTGTTTTCCATAGGAAAATTGCTATTCAGCCTGGCTGAATAGTGTTTTCCATAGGAAAATTGCTATTCAGCCTGGCTGAATAGTGTTTTCCATAGGAAAATTGCTATTCAGCCTGGCTGAATAGTGTTTTCCATAGGAAAATTGCTATTCAGCCTGGCTGAATAGTGTTTTCCATAGGAAAATTGCTATTCAGCCTGGCTGAATAGTGTTTTCCATAGGAAAATTGCTATTCAGCCTGGCTGAATAGTGTTTTCCATAGGAAAATTGCTATTCAGCCTGGCTGAATAGTGTTTTTCATAGGAAAATTGCTATTCAGCCTGGCTGAATAGTGTTTTTCATAGGAAAATTGCTATTCAGCCTGGCTGAATAGTGTTTTCCATAGGAAAATTGCTATTCAGCCTGGCTGAATAGTGTTTTCCATAGGAAAATTGCTATTCAGCCTGGCTGAATAGTGTTTCCATAGAAAAAATTGTTTTCCATAGGAAAACTGCAATCCAGCCTGACTTAATAAAGTTTCCCACACAAACACCTGGCTGAAGGGAGTTCTCTGTTGGAAACTGGTTAATCTAATCTTTATTTACAATCCAAAATTTCCATCTCTGCCTTACCCTCATACAGCTATTTAACGTTTCTACCTAAAAGTATGCTACGTCTTAGACAATGACACTAATTTAAATGTTAATTTTTATCAGTTCATTTATTTATATTCAGATTATTTAATTTAAGAGAGAAGAGGTAGAAACTAATTTCATTGACCTCGGACAATCTGTTACGGTCATGGTCATTGCCATAAACTATGCGATGAGAAATTTTAAGGATATTAGTCACCCATTTTCTTTGATGTTAACTCTTTGAAATTCAACTACTGGAAACTATGGTAACGGATTTGGCCAAACATCAAAGTTTTACTTTGTCCTCACAAAAAGAAATGAAAAAAACCTTCCTTTGGCCTTTAAACAAAATTACCATAAAATTGATTTTCTTTTTTGCTGTGTGGAATGTCAGGCAAATAGTAGTAAGTAATCCAATGACTAATGTCATCGAGATTTTGTTCGAAAACTTCATTCAATTAATTAATTACTTTCCTCTCCAAAGCAGCAGTGACGTAGTTGGATAAAATATAAAGAGAATAAACTGCACAAGGTTTGATTCTATTGCTCGTAAAAAAATCATAGTTGCTTTCCAGTGAGAGGGTATCCCCCCATGCAAGTTCTTTCTACGCCACTGCTTAGCATATAAAAAGAAACAAAATAGCCGCAGACTCAAAGAAAAAATCCTTCCTTTTACGTAATAGAATAGGCAATCGACTAATCAACTATCTAGTCACCCTGCCAGACTCCCCGCCCGACATCCTTCCTAAACTCTCCCCCCCCCCCCACCTTGCTGGTTTCAATTACAAATCTTTCTTCCATATAGAAAAAATATCATTGACAATGATTTCATTTAATTTGCTCTAATAGAAAATCCATGTTCGAGATTACAAATAATTTTGTTGGTAGAAGTAAGTGGGGGAGAAGGTAGAGGAGGAGGAGGTAAACCCACAAGGCAAGTTAGTATAAAATATTGCCAAAGAATAACTGTTAAACGGCGGAGACATGTAAATCTTTTAATTCTTTGGGAAATCTAAAATCCACAAAACCTCAACATGGGATAGCAACACAACCAAACCACACACATGCACACATATGGATACACATAAAGATATCTGAGGAAATAAAAAATCGGAAACAAATGGTTGACACACACTTTGATTAGATACTCGGTAATACCATCTTAAGGAGGATGGCTAATCTTTCATTCGTTATTTTGATTTGTTTAGAAGGGATATTCTCCATCCATTGCTTTTGTAATTTTCTTTACAAAGGGGACATTTCCTTCATCATGGTTCTTAAATATACTGAAAATTTGCTCTCAGTAGCTATCTTAACTCAGAATGAAGCTATCTTCATCATCAACGTTTTAGTTTTATTACAACATTGCATTGTGTATCCACATTTTATTTAATCAGCCTCGTTTTATGCCTATATGTAAAATGAGAGAATGTGTGGTCTGCATGTTTCTCCGGCTTTTATTATTATCTTCATCTCATTTTGCTTATGTGACAATTTCTATTCGAAATCTGCATTTCATCTAAATAACCACATAAATCAAAAACTAATCCCACTTTCAAGTGATAGAATTCTACAAAAAAAGAAGGAATACGATATTCTACAAAAGAGCACTTAGAAAGGAATTTATATGGATAAAGAAGGATATGTCCAATATGAGGACAGCATTTTAGTTACAGAATGAGAAAATAACGTAAAAGAGTTTACTACTGATATATGAGTAATTAGGCATTATGGTAACATGGGGCGCCTTCGTCACGTTTTTGTTCAAAATGTTCTCATATCTCAGTTTAGAACCTGCTCTCGAATCGCTTTGATTTTTGTAGCAACAATTTGTATTCACTGCCCCCATACGACGGTAAAAGTTTCATCAGGGGCAAGTCCAAACTTCCTGAGAAAATAGCCTAAAAGTTGCAAAGAGCCCCTATGACACCGTGTGAAGTGGTAGGAGCGCAAGAAAACTCTCGAACGGATCTGCATATTCGGTCCAAAATTTGGCCTTCGTTATATTTTGTCCAAACTTACTTTAAATTCAAAGATAAGCCATGTCGGTCCACTCCTTCAGGTACCTCCCCCACAAAAGTTTAAAAATGTTCGGAAAAATTGTAAGCACGATAACTATTGAAGGGAGTGACCGATGTAATCCATACTTTGCACATCCTAATATATCTACCAGATATAGATCAGGTTCGAATATGGACTATATTTGTCTCCTCCTTCTGGTACCTCTTACACAAAATTTCGGATAAGTACACTTTAAGACCTGCGATTTGTATTCGCTACCTCCATTACGATAGTAAAAGTTTTTTTCAGGGGCAAGTCAATATTTCTTGGGAAAACAGCCCGAAAGGTGTAAAAAACCCCTATGTCACCATATGTGGCGGACGGAGAGCACGATAGCTCTCGAACTGTATAACCGATTTGGTCCAACATTTGGTCTTCTCCCCAACATTTAAAAAATGTAAGTAAAATGTTAGGACGATATCACTTGAATGGGGCAACCAATTTGGTCCAAACTTTGGATCTCCTAATATTTTGTCAAAATTTAGTTTAACTTCTAAAAGGGCCCATATCGGTCCTCCCAAGGGTACCTCCCCCACAAAAGTTCACCATTTGTGTCTTAGTGCTGTTAATTCCTAATCCACATTTTTGTCGGCAAGTTCAAATATCCAAAAAGGGCCACAAATTAAGAAGATACCTTACCTTCGATCTGTCCGTAGATGAAAGTTTCACCTCATATTAGCAGAGGGTATATATCTGTCGGCAAAGCCCGACACTTTTTTACTTGTTAGAAGATTTTTTTCATATAATCAAAATTGAAACTGCCATAACTTTTGCGCACAGTAACCAAAGTTAGTATCTCGAACAGATTTGAGAATGGGAATTTTTTCTCAATCTATGTACCAAAAATCTTTAATTTTAATTTTTTTCAAATTCAATTCTAAAAAATGTTGACTTTTCCTCATATACCACTTTCATACGGGCAAATTGTGCCTCATCGAAATAATGGCTTTAGACCCCAAGTATGTTTGGACGAAATCCGACTCAGAAAATTTGAAGTTGATTTAGCCATGTCCATCCGTCTGTCTGTTTGACGATAACTATCGAACGGATTTGCCGATTCTGTCCAAATTCCAAACTTAGTTTAAGTTTGAAGATAGGCGATATAGATCCACTCCTTCAGGTACCTCCCCCACAAAAGTTCAAGAATGTTCAGAAAAATTGGGCGCACGATAAATTTTGAAGGGTGTGACCAATTTGGTCCATACATTACACATTCTAATATATTTACCAGATATAGATCAGGCTCAAATATGGAGTATATTTGTCCTTCGGATACCTCCCACATAAAATTTCGTATAAGTTCTCTTTAAGACCTGGCTCTCGGACCACTTTGATTTTTGTTGAAGCAACTAGCATTCGCTGCATCCATTACGACGGTAAAAGTTTTTTCAGGGGCAAGTTCATACAATGGCACCATATGTAGTGGCTGGAGAGCGCGATAACTCTCGAGCTGATCATCCGATTTCGTCATATTTTGTCCAAACTTAGTTTCAATTCGAAGATGGGCAATACTGGTCCACAACTTCCGGTACTTCCCCCCAAATGTTTCAAAAATGGTATGCACGATATCTCTTGAACGGGGCAACCAATTTGGTCCAAACTGTGCATCCCCTAATATTGTGTCCAAATTTAGTTTAACTTTTAAAATGGCCCGTATCGGTCCTCTCTTTGCGACAGCTCCCCCACAAAAGTTCAACATTTTTGTCTAAGTGCAGTTAAGGGTCTGTTAGAAGATCCTTTGGGAATGTATACCGATGCTGTTCATTGTGGTCCTGTTTACAGCGATATTAGATGAAACAAAGGGACATTTATTCTACAGTAGACGATCCAAGGAGCCGCCTACTCTACAGTAGACGACACAAAGGGTCATCTAATCTACAGTAGACGACCCAAAGGGTCATCTACTCTACAGTAGACGAAACAAATGGCCATCTACTCTAAAGTAGACAAAACAAAAGGCCATTTACTCTATAGTAGATGGTCCAAGGAGCCGCCTACTCTACAGTAGACGACCCAATGGGTCATCTAATCTACAGTAGACGACCCAAAGGGCCACCTACACTACAGTAGACGAAACAAAGGGCCATCTATTCTACAGTAGACGACACATAGGGTCATCTACTCAACAGTAGATGAACCAAAGGACCATCTACTCTACGGCAAACGATCCAAGGAGACGCCTACTCTACAGTAAACGACCCAAAGGGTCATCTACTCTACAGTAGACGAACCCAAGAGCCATCTACCCTACAGTAGACGAACCAAAGGGTCATCTAATCTACAATAGACGAACCAAAGGGCCATCTACTCTACAGTAGACCAACCAAAGGGCCATCTACTCTACAGCAGACGAACCAAAGGGCCATCTACTCTACAGTAGACGAAACAATGGGCCATCTATTCTACAGTAGACGATACGAGGAGCCGCCTACTCTACAGTAGACGACACAAGGAGCCGCCTACTCTACAGTAGACTACCCAAAGGGTCATCTACTCTGCAGCAGACGAACCAAAGGGCCACCTACTCTACAGCAGACTACCCATAGCGCCATCTACTCTACAGCAGATGAACCGAAGGGCCATCTACCTTACAAATTAACAACCCTAGGCGACATCTACTCTGTTTCGGAGGAGGTACTTGAAGGAATGGATCGACGAACGCCATGATGGAAGTGGATTTTATTTTAGGAGTCATATCTTTTCGACAGATATCGCGCCCACTAGTCAATTTAGTGGGTCATCGAATAACTTTTGGACCATTATGCCAGGATGCATGGACTTGTCCATGAAAAACATCTGGCTTTGTTTCATCTACTGTAGAGTAGATGGCCCTTTGGGTCGTCTACTATAGAGAAGATGGCCCTTTGGGTCGTCTACTATAGAGTAGATGGCCCTTTGGGTCGTCTACTATAGAGTAGATGGCCCTTTGGGTCATCTTCTATAGAGTAGATGGTCATTTGGGTCGTCTACTATATAGTATATGGCCCTTTGGGTCGTCTACTATAGAGTAGATGGCCGTTTGGGTCGTCTTCTATAGAGTAGATGGCCATTTGGGTCATCTACTATAGAGTAGATGGCCCTTTGGATCGTCTACTGTAGAGTAGATGACCCTTTGGGTCGTCTACTGTAGAGTAGATCAGCATCCGGCAAAAAGGGACACACGTGCCCTTAATGAGAGTAACAACAAAACAGCCACCATTTAGTCTTCACTCAGAAGTCAATGAAGAAGGTTGTGTCGTCGCTTTTTTCAATGATTTTTTTTGGTTCATCTACTGTAGAGTAGATGGCGCTTTGGTTCGTCCACTGTAGAGTAGATGATTTTTTGGGTCGTATACTGTAGAGTAGATGACCCTTTGGGTCGTCTACTGTAGAGTAGATGATCCTTTGGGTCGTCTACTGTAGAGTAGATGACCCTTTGGGTCTACTTTAGATTAGATGACCCTTTGGGTCGTCTAATATAGAGTAGGTGGCCTCTTTGGGTCATCTACTGTAGAGTAGATGGCCCTATGTGTCGTCTACTCTAGAGTAGATGGCCCTATGGGTCGTGACATTTTCTTCTATCCACAAATTTATTTATAATTATTTTTAAACGCATACAAAATCACATGCTAACATTTATATTTTATACTTAATAACAAAATAATTTATATGTATGTGCGTATGTTGTTATATATGTATGCCAGATTGTGTGTGACTGTTTGGAAACTAGCGGCAATCTCTTGAGTATGCTGTCAACTCTTGTTTGTGGTATTAAATATCATTGTAAAGGTACATGAGTGTGGTCCTTCTGCTACACTTTTTTAACCGGGACCAATCAACGTTTACAATCCTTTTTGTGTCTTCTTGAATAATAATGTGATCATATTTGGTTGTAGCACACACACACACATGTATCTATGTGTGAAAGTTTGTATGTGTCTCGTTCACCTCCTTCTTATTAACATTATTGTCAGTTGTCACATGTTTCGAAATGTGGTCGAAACCCCTGTCAACCACCAAACAAAAATCTAATTATGTGTTTACAAGTAACGTACACACATAAACTTACAAAAAGCAGACAGAGACACACATATGTACATACCCAGCAAACCAATCGTACCGACTTCGTAACGAAATCGGAACAAAATGTCGGACGTATCGTCCGAAATCGTAACGATATCTTAACGAAAGTTGTATGAAGTGGTTGACATAATTTCGGAACAAAATGTCGCAGCGACATCGGATCGATTTCGGTCCGATTTCGTAACGAAATCTGAAGAAAATCCTTAAGAAATTCGGAAAGGAAATTTCTATCCGACATTCGTTCCGAAATCTGAACGAAATCGGTACAAAATCTGAACTATTTCCTCTCCGAAAAATCGTTTAGAAATCGGAACGAAATCTGAACGACTTTGCTTCCGAAATTGTTCAGACGTGTGGGACATCAGACATTTGGTTTGCTTGGTATACAGTAGACACTTTCTATGGTTAAAGTAGGGTTGGTTGGTTAGTAGACAGACAACTGAGATGGAGAACACACAAAAAACGAAGTAAGGTACCACAACGCCCTGTATTACATTTTATTACAAATATGAATTGAGTGTAAAGTCCTTTGGAAGTACATATATAGTGAATGCAATGTGTGTAGCAGTGTGCGGTTTCTGTGTGTAGGTGAGTGTGTGTGTTCCATTCATTCACAAATGGCTCCAAGTTAGTCTAGCAAATGAATTGTTTGCCTTCCAAGTCGCAGTTGTATTGAATAGTATCGACTTTGTGTGTGTGTTTGTGTAAAATTACACATCACTGTTCTACCTTGACGCAAATTACCCACACTCAGAGAACACACACATTTGCTCTCCACACGCCTTTCACACATTATAGACATGTCTATTTGCGAATAACAACCTCCATTATACGCACATTTGCCCCTCCACCCACCCACCATGCCTCATTTGCATAAATATCATCATTTTATAATTTTGATTGGCATTGGTAACGAAGTTTTGTGTGTGTGGCCTCCTTCCTTACTTTGCAACAATGGAGGTGTGAGAGCTAACATAAATTACTCTTTTTTTCTTCTTCCAAAGGCCCTCAACCCATTCGTTATTGAATCAAAACACACCTCAAACCATCAAACAAGTTTTGTGATATATGAATCTGGCGTGTGCCGTGACATTGAAAGACAAATTTACAACGTGTTAATGAAAATTGGTTAGCCAAGGTTTTTGGCTAGGAAGTAAATGAAAGGGGTTTTTATCTATGAACATAATATCGTGGAGATGGTAAGGGTCGTTCGGACCAAGCTACTTCGTTTTTTTTGCACGGTTATACAAATGAAATAAGGAAATTACCATATTGTGCGTGTGCACATGAAAAGGCATACGTCATTTGCGTGATTAATTTGGAGGATTTTCTTCTTTGTTGTTGTTGTGTTTTTTGTTGCTGTGATGTTGAAAAGGATAACCGGATTTTGGACAAATTTGCATAAATTCATAATGCCATTCATTCATTGTTGCTGTTGCGAATGACATTTTAATTATACGGTTGTAGATTTTTATCATGATACGTGGATATGTATTTACATATGTATATGTCATTCAAACGTAACAGTAATTTGTAAAATATTTAATTAAACCCCTTTGAAAAGATACGTCAACTCTTTGAAAATTACAAAAATGCGATGAAGATGGCCCTTAGCGCCCTCTACAGGCGACAATATGACCCTTAGTCTGCTGTAGAGTATATGGCCATTAGGGTCCATTACTGTAAAGACCTAGTACTCTATCCTAGAGTAGATGGTTATAAGGATCTTCTACTGTAGAGTAAATGGACCTTACAGCCCTCTACTGGAGAGTAGATGATCCTTAAAGTTGTCTACTTTAGAGTAGAAAATGCTTAGTGTTCTCTACTGTATAAAAGGTGGTCGAAAAGTTTCTCTTCTGGAGAGTAAATAACATTTAGAATCATCTAATATAGAGTAGATGGGCCTTGGGGTCTTCTTATGTAGAGTATGTGGCCTTTAAAGTCCTTTTCTGCGGAATAGATGGCGCACCTCCACTGATGAATATATAGATTTTAGGGTCCTCTGCTGAAGAGTAGATGGACCTTAGGGTAGAGCTGGCAAAAAGTGGGTCGACTACTGTAGAATAGATGGCCATTTGGGTCGTCTACTGTAGTATATGTGGCCCTTTGGGTGTTTACTGTAGAGTAGATGGCCTTTTCGTCGTCTGCTGTAGAGTAGATGGCCCATTTCGTCGTAGATGGCTCTAAGGGCGTCTACTATAGAGTAGATGGCCCTAAGGGGCGTCTACTGTAGAGTACAGTAGACGCCCCTTAGGGTGTAGGCGCCCTTCAGGGTAAGACGTCCCTTAAGGACATCTACTCTACAGTAGACGCCACTTAGGGCCATCTACTCTACAGTAGACGCCCTTCAGGGCCATCTACTCTACAGTAGACGCCCTTCAGGGCCATCTACTCTACAGTAGACCCCTCTTCTACTCTAGAGTAAATGGCCCTGAAGGGCGCCTACTGTAGAGTAGATGGCCCTAAAGGGTGTCTACTGTAGAGTCGATGGCCCTAAGGGGCGTCTACTGTAGAGTAGATGGCCCTAAGGGGCGTCTACTGTAGAGTAGATGGCCCTAAGGGGCGTCTACTGTAGAGTAGATGGCCCTAAGGGGCGCCTACTGTAGAGTAGATGGCCCTAAAGGGTGTCTACTGTAGAGTCGATGGCCCTAAGGGGCGTCTACTGTAGAGTAGATGGCCCTAAGGGGCGTCTACTGTAGAGAGGATGGCCCTAAGGGGCGTCTACTGTAGAGTAGATGGCCCTAAGGGGCGTCTACTGTAGAGTAGATGGCCCTAAGGGGCGTCTATTGTAGAGTAAATGTCCTTAAGGGACGTCGTACCCTGAAGGGCGCCTACTGTAGAGTAGATGGCCCTAAAGGGTGTCTACTGTAGAGTCGATGGCCCTAAGGGGCGTCTACTGTAGATTAGATGGCCCTAAGGGGTGTCCACTGTAGAGTCGATGTCCCTAGGAGGCGTCTACTGTAAAGTAGATGTCCCTAAGGGGCGTCTACTGTAGAATAGATGGCCCTAAGGGGCGTCTACTGTAGAGTAGATGACAATAATGGGCGTCTACTGTAGAGTAGATGGCCCTAAGTGACGTCTACTGTAGAGTAGATGGCAATAAGGGGCGTCTCCTGTAGAGTAGATGGCCCTAAGGGGCGTCTACTGTAGAGTAGATGGCCCTAAGGGGCGTCTACTGTAGAGTAGATGGCCCTAAGGGGCTTCTACTGTAGAGTAGATGGCCCTAAGGGGCGTCTACTGTAGAGTAGATGGCCCTAAGGGGCGTCTACTGTAGAGTAGATGGCCCTAAGGGGCGTCTACTGTAGAGAGGATGGCCCTAAGGGCGTCTACTGTAGAGTAGATGGCCCTTTGGGTCGTCTACTCTAGAGTAAATGGCCCTTTGGCTCTTCTACTCTAGAGTAAATGGCCCTTTGGGTCTTCTACTCTAGAGTAGATGGCCCTTTGGGTCTTCTACTGGAGAGTATATGGTCCTTTGGGTCTTCTACTCTAGAGAAGATGGTATTTCGGGTCGTCTACTGTAGAGTAGATGGTCCTTTGGTTCGTTTACTGTAGAGTTGATGGCCCTTTGGGTCGTCTACTGTAAAGAAGATGGCCCTTAGGGTCTTCTGCTGGAGAGTATATGTTATTTTGGGTCTTCTTCTCTAGAGAAGATGGTCCTTTGGGTCGTCTACTGTAGTGTATATGACCCTTTGGGTCGTCTACTGTAGAGTAGATGACCATTTGATTTGTCTACTGTAGAGTAGATAACCCTTTGAGTCGTATACTGTAGAGTAGATAACCCTTTGGGTCGTCTACTGTAGAGTAAACGACCATTTGGTTTGTCTACTGTAGAGTAGATGGCCCTTTTCGTCGTCTAGAGTAGATTGCCCTTTGGATTGTAGAATATGTGCCCATTTGGTTTGTCTACTGTAGTGCATATGACCCTTTTGGTCGTCTACTGCCCCTTTTGGCATCTACTGTATAGTAGATGATATTGAAAATCTTAGGAACAGTTGACCCTCGACCCAGAAATCAGAGAAAATTAACCAGTTACACTTCCATCAGTAGATCTGGTGATTTCCATTGTTTCGCTTCTGGTTCGTGTGGAATATTCTGCCTGTGGCCTGGCAGATTTTTTATTACTTGTGGGCTTTGTAAGCTTTCGATGATTAATTTTTAATCGTCGTCCTTAGGGATGGGTCACGTGATAAGTAATCAGGGATGATACCCTAGTTCAACCTGAAGGACCCGCTCTCCGCAATATATTTGAGTGCTTTATTACATCTTTTTACTGTCGACCCAAGTTCCATGGTTTACAATTGGAATCCGATGCAAAGCAAACGGAATCCTTGTGGAAATTCCAATCAAAAGATGTAATTAGGCGTTAGATAATCAGATTGATAGGTGATATTTACCATCTAGTCGGACTGTTCCTGTATCGTTGTAACCCTGCAGCTGTTTGTAGAAAAAACACTACTTAGGCTTAAAAACACCATTATTTTTCTGTTTTTTTCAATTTCCAATCTCTCTTTGAGCATATTGTGTGTGTCATGCATTTCAATTGTAAGGAAGATGTTCATTTGGAAACATCTATAAATATTTATTGCAAAATCAAAAAAGTAAGCGAATCAAAAAAGAAAAAGAAAATTGAAGATGGCACCACTTAATTTTGTCATCAATTGCGGTGATGATGATGAAATTCACATCAAATAAAATGGCAAGCTATCAAAAACAATAAACGGCAGCATATTTTTTTCATCTCAGGCATGATTTTGAAATAGCTGAAACTAATTAAAGCGGAAATAAACTACATCGTATTGTATAGTAAATACATGCGGATGGATAAAACAAGCAGCAGGAGAAACATCTATACAAACACATACATATATGTGTGCGTTGTTAAATACCTGGCAACTGTATTATATCAATTACAAAAAAAACAAGATTCCGAACAGAGCGGAAGTTATGCTCCTCCAAGTGGTCATGGCATGCTCTTCTCATCATGATAGAGATGTGAATATATTTGGGTTGTCTGTTTTGTTATTATTCATGGAAATATGTTAACAGGCCTATTGTTTACTCTGCAAAAATAGATCATGGCTTAGTTTTGCTACTACCACTACTACTACTGTTAAGCATCATAATTGCTTGTCAAAATTCCCGACCAACATCAAAACAATCATGTGGATCTTGTGAATATGGTGTAATTAAATAGCTGCCATGTTTTTTGTGCCAACTTTTTAAAGACAGGTTGTCATTGTGACATACTTGATTTGGATACGATAAGTTCGGTTATGTGTTTTTTTTTTTGCTTCTCCTGTCGACCATGAAGTTGCATATATCCGTATTGCTACTACCTGAAATGATTTGTTCATGACCAGAATTTCCTTAAGGGATATGTTGTTAATTGTTTTGCTAATTAACCCAGTTAGGTAAATTGCTATTTCCGATTTTCCTTTTGAAACTCCACAACTAATGACTTTTTTAAGTGTATAATAGTACGTTTATATATAACCGGATTTAACAAACCGACTGGGTTTCAAATGTCAATTCCATTGCTTATATTTCAAAAAAATCCTCTTAAAGAAGGTTAATCCTGCAAAAGGCTATAATATAAACATGGCCTAACATTCTGAAAATCACAATTTATATAAAAATTGACAGCGCAAATAGCACATACGAGGGCTGCACGATAACTTTCTAGCCTAGGCAGTTCCTTCTAGGGATATACACAGAATCACTTTCTGAGTCGATTTATGCATGTCCGTCCGTCCGTCCGTCCGTTCGCAACATACAGGTCGCATTTGTTGACCGATTTCGCTGAAAATTGGGGCATACCATTTTTTAGCCGTCGGAAGATCAAGTTCGAAGATGGGCTATATCGGTCCAAGTTTTGGTATAGCCCCCATATAACGGTACCTCCCGATTTAAGGTATTTTAAGGATCTTAGCCGCATTTTTTGCCCAAACTAGCTGAAATTTTACATTTGAGGTTCTCAATGGCCGCGAAATTGCTCCACTAAAAATTGTCAAGATAGGTCCACGGTTCGGTATAGTCCCCATATAACGATACCTCCCGATTTAAGGTAGCGTTGGGCCATCTACTCTACAGTAGACGACCCAGTGGGCCATCTACTCTAAAGTAGACGACCCAGTGAGCCATCTACTCTATAGTAGACGACACAGTGGGCCATCTACTCTACAGTAGACGAACCAGTGGGCCATCTACTCTACAGTAGACGAAACAATGGGCCATATACTCTACAGTAGACGAAACAATGGGCCATATACTCTACAGTAGACGTACCAGTGGGCCATATACTCTACAGTAGACGAACCAGTGGGCCATATACGACCCTAAGGGCCATCTACTCTACAGTAGACGACCCGATGGGCCATCTACTATACAGTAGACGACCCGATGGGCCATCTACTATACAGTAGACGACCCGATGGGCCATCTACTCTACAGTAGACGACCCGGTGGGCCATCTACTCTACAGTAGACGACCCAGTGGCCCATCTAATCTACAGTACACGACCCTAAGGCCCATCTACTCTACAGTAGACGACCCTAAAGGGTATCTACTCTACAGTAGACGACCTAGTGGTCCATTTACTCTACAGTAGACGACCCAGTTGGCCATCCGCTCTACAGTAGACGACCCAGTGGGCCATCTACTCCACAGTAGACGACACAGTGGGCCATCTACTCCACAGTAGGCGACCCAGAGGGATATCTACTCTACAGTAGACGACACAGTGGGCCATCTACTCTACAGTAGACGACACACTGGGCCATCTACTCTATAGTAGACGACCCAGTGAGCCATCTACTCTATAGTAGACGACCCAGTGAGCCATCTACTCTATAGTAGACGACACAGTGGGCCATCTACACTATAGTAGACGACCCAGTGAGCCATCTACTCTATAGTAGACGACACAGTGGGCCATCTGCTCTACAGTATACGACACAGTGGGCCTTCCACTCTACAGTAGATGACCCAGTGGGCCATCTACTCTACAGTAGACGAACCAGTGGGCCATATACTCTACAGTAGACGAACCTAAGGGCCATTACTCTACAGTAAACGACCCTAAGGACCATCTACTCTACAGTAGACGACCCCAAGGGCCATTTACTGTACAGTAGACGACCCCAAAGTCCATTTACTCTACAGTAGACGACCCAGTGGGCCATCTACTCTACAGTAGACGACCCAGTGGGCCATCTACTCCACAGTAGACGACACAGTGGGCCATCTACTCCACAGTAGGCGACCCAGAGGGATATCTACTCTACAGTAGACGACACAGAGGGCCATCTACTCCACAGTAGACGACACAGTGGGCCATCTACTCCACAGTAGGCGACCCAGAGGGATATCTACTCTACAGTAGACGACACAGAGGGCCATCTACTCTACAGTAGACGACCCAGTGGGCCATCTACTCTACAGTAGACGACCCAGTGGGCCATCTACACTATAGTAGACGACCCAGTGAGCCATCTACTCTATAGTAGACGACACAGTGGGCCATCTGCTCTACAGTATACGACACAGTGGGCCTTCCACTCTACAGTAGATGACCCAGTGGGCCATCTACTCTACAGTAGACGAACCAGTGGGCCATATACTCTACAGTAGACGGCCCAGTGGGCCATATACTCTACAGTAGACGGCCCAGTGGGCCATCTACTCTACAGTAGACGACCCTAAGGCCCATCTACTCTACAGTAGACGACCCCAAGGGCCATTTACTGTACAGCAGACGACCCCAAAGTTCATTTACTCTACAGTAGACGACCCAGTGGGCCATCTACTCTACAGTAGACGACCCAGTGGGCCATCTACTCCACAGTAGACGACACAGTGGGCCATCTACTCCACAGTAGGCGACCCAGAGGGATATCTACTCTACAGTAGACGACACAGTGGGCCATCTACTCTACAGTAGACGACACACTGGGCCATCTACTCTATAGTAGACGACCCAGTGAGCCATCTACTCTATAGTAGACGACCCAGTGAGCCATCTACTCTATAGTAGACGACACAGTGGGCCATCTACTCCACAGTATACGACACAGTGGGCCTTCCACTCTACAGTAGATGACCCAGTGGGCCATCTACTCCACAGTAGACGACCCAGTGGGCCATCTACTCTACAGTAGACGACCCAGTGGGCCATTTACTCTACAGTAGACGAACCTAAGGGCCATTACTCTACAGTAAACGACCCTAAGGACCATCTACTCTACAGTAGACGACCCCAAGGGCCATTTACTGTACAGTAGACGACCCCAAAGTCCATTTACTCTACAGTAGACGACCCAGTGGGCCATCTACTCTACAGTAGACGACCCAGTGGGCCATCTACTCCACAGTAGACGACACAGTGGGCCATCTACTCCACAGTAGGCGACCCAGAGGGATATCTACTCTACAGTAGACGACACAGAGGGCCATCTACTCTACAGTAGACGACCCAGTGGGCCATCTACTCTACAGTAGACGACCCAGTGGGCCATCTACACTATAGTAGACGACCCAGTGAGCCATCTACTCTATAGTAGACGACACAGTGGGCCATCTGCTCTACAGTATACGACACAGTGGGCCTTCCACTCTACAGTAGATGACCCAGTGGGCCATCTACTCTACAGTAGACGAACCAGTGGGCCATATACTCTACAGTAGACGGCCCAGTGGGCCATCTACTCTACAGTATACGACCCAGTGGGCCATTTACTCTACAGTAGACGACCCTAAGGGCCATTACTCTACAGTAGACGACCCTAAGGGCCATTACTCTACAGTAAACGACCCTAAGGACCATCTACTCTACAGAAGACGACCCTAAGGGCCATTTACTCCACAATAGAAGACCCTAACAACCATTTACTCTACAGTAGACGACCCTAAGGGCCATTACTCCACAGTAAACGACCCTAAGGACCATCTACTCTACAGTAGACAACCCCACGGGCCATTTAATGTACAGTACACGACCCCAAAGGCCATTTACTCTATAGTAGACGACCCAGTGGGCCATCTACTCTACAGTAGACGACCCAGTGGGCCATCTACTCTACAGTAGACGACCCAGTGGGCCATCTACTCTACAGTAGACGACCCAGTGGGCCATCTACTCCACAGTAGGCGACCCAGAGGGATATCTACTCTACAGTAGACGACACAGTGGGCCATCTACTCTACAGTAGACGACACATTGGGCCATCTGCTCTACAGTAGACGACCCAGTGGGCCATCTACTCTACAGTAGACGACCCAGTGGGCCATCTACTCTACAGAAGACGACCCAGTGGGCCATCTACTCTACAGTAGACGACCCAGTGGGCCATCTACTCTACAGTAGACGACCCAGTGGGCCATCTACTCTATAGTAGACGACCCAGTGAGCCATCTACTCTATAGTAGACGACACAGTGGGCCATCTACTCTACAGTAGACGAACCAGTGGGCCATCTACTCTACAGAAGACGGCCCAGTGGGCCATCTACTCTACAGTATACGACCCAGTGGGCCATCTACTCTACAGAAGACGACCCAGTGGGCCATCTACTCTACAGTAGACGACCCAGTGGGCCATCTACTCTACAGTAGACGACCCAGTGGGCCATCTACTCTATAGTAGACGACCCAGTGAGCCATCTACTCTATAGTAGACGACACAGTGGGCCATCTACTCTACAGTAGACGACCCAGTGGGCCATCTACTCTACAGAAGACGGCCCAGTGGGCCATCTACTCTACAGTATACGACCCAGTGGGCCATCTACTCTACAGAAGACGACCCAGTGGGCCATCTACTCTACAGTAGACGACCCAGTGGGCCATCTACTCTACAGTAGACGACCCAGTGGGCCATCTACTCTATAGTAGACGACCCAGTGAGCCATCTACTCTATAGTAGACGACACAGTGGGCCATCTACTCTACAGTAGACGACCCAGTGGGCCATCTACTCTACAGAAGACGGCCCAGTGGGCCATCTACTCTACAGTATACGACCCAGTGGGCCATTTACTCTACAGTAGACGACCCTAAGGGCCATTACTCTACAGTAGACGACCCTAAGGGCCATTACTCTACAGTAAACGACCCTAAGGACCATCTACTCTACAGTAGACGACCCTAAGGGCCACTTACTCCACAATAGAAGACCCTAACAACCATTTACTCTACAGTAGACGACCCTAAGGGCCATTACTCTACAGTACACAACCCTAAGGGCCATCTACTCTACAGTAGACAACCCCACGGGCCATTTAATGTACAGTACACGACCCCAAAGGCCATTTACTCTATAGTAGACGACCCAGTGGGCCATCTACTCTACAGTAGACGACCCAGTGGGCCATCTACTCTACAGTAGACGACCCAGTGGGCCATCTACTCTACAGTAGACGACCCAGTGGGCCATCTACTCCACAGTAGGCGACCCAGAGGGATATCTACTCTACAGTAGACGACACAGTGGGCCATCTACTCTACAGTAGACGACACATTGGGCCATCTGCTCTACAGTAGACGACCCAGTGGGCCATCTACTCTACAGTAGACGACCCAGTGGGCCATCTACTCTACAGAAGACGACCCAGTGGGCCATCTACTCTACAGTAGACGACCCAGTGGGCCATCTACTCTACAGTAGACGACCCAGTGGGCCATCTACTCTATAGTAGACGACCCAGTGAGCCATCTACTCTATAGTAGACGACACAGTGGGCCATCTACTCTACAGTAGACGAACCAGTGGGCCATCTACTCTACAGTAGACGAAACAATGGGCCATATACTGTACAGTAGACGGCCCAGTGGGCCATATACTCTACAGTAGACGTACCAGTGGGCCATATACTCTACAGTAGACGAACCAGTGGGCCATATACGACCCTAAGGGCCATCTACTCTACTACGGTACAGTAGACGGCCCGCGGGGCCATCTTCTCTAGAGTAGACGACATCTGTGGCCATATTCACTGCAGTAGACGACCCAAAGGACCATCTAGTCTACAGTATTCGACCCAAAGGGCTATCTACTCTATAGTAGACGACACAAAGGGTCATCTTCTCTACAGTAGACGACGCAGATGGCCATCTACTATCCAATAGACGACCCTAAGGGCCATCTATTCCACAGTAGACGACCCTTGGGGCCATTTACTCTACAGTATACGACCCTTGGGGCCATTTACTCTACAGTAGGCGACCCAGTGGGCCATCTACTCTACAGTAGACGACACTGCGGATCATCTACTCTACTGTAGACGAACCTGTGGACCAAATACTCTAAAGTCGACAATCCTTAATGCCCAACTACTGTGCAATAGACGACCCAAAAGGCCATCTAATCTAGAGTAGACTACCCTGTGGTCCATCTACTCTACAGTAGACGACATTGAAGGTCATATTCTCTACATTAGACGACATTGAGTGCCATCTACTCTACAGTAAACGACCATAAGGGCCATCTACTCTACTGTAGACAACCATGTGTGCCACTCGAGAGTAGACTACCCTTTGGGACCATCTACTCTACAGTAGACTACCATGTGGTCCAT
Source organism: Musca autumnalis (assembly GCF_047663935.1). Lineage (NCBI taxonomy): Eukaryota > Metazoa > Arthropoda > Insecta > Diptera > Muscidae > Musca > Musca autumnalis. The sequence goes on along the minus strand of NW_027412088.1, from coordinate 194,297,025 downwards.
ATACTCTACAGTAGATGACCCAAAGGGCCATGTACACTCCAGTAGACATCCCTGTGGGCCATCTACTCTACAGCCGACGACCCTGTGGGTCATCTACTCTACAGCAGACGACCCTTGAGGCCATCAACTCTACAGTAGGCGACTATGTGTGCCATCTACTCTACAGTAGACGACCATGTGCGCCATATACTCTACAATAAACGACCAAAGGGCCATCTGCTCTACAGTAGACAACACTGTGGGCCATCTACTCTACAGTAGACGACCATGTGCGCCATATACTCTACAATAAACGACCCAAAGGGCCATCTACCCTACAGTAGACGAACCTGTGGGCCATCTATTCTATAGTAGATGACGGTGTTGGACATATACTCTACAGTATACGGCTCTGAAGTTGACGACCCTTTGGACAGAAGACGACCCAAAGAGCTATCTACTCTACAGTAGGCGACCAAAAGGGCCATCCGTTCAACAGTAGACGACCCTTGGGGCCATTTACTCTACAGTAAGTAGAGTTTGGCTTGAGAAAAAATTTTGGAAATATTTTAGGTCCTTTACCTGGACATAGACCTCTTATTTGATATTCTACTGGTAGAACTTTTTAAATGGGTCTCCCACTATATAAATCTTCTGCAGATGGAAGACCCGTTCACATATCTTTCAAGGGATTTTGTGTATAAGTATTCCTCCTAATAGTCTTCTATAGATTGAGGACTTTGTCTATAGATATAAGTACTTTTAACAAGTAAAAACGGCATTAAGTTCGGCCGGGCCATACTTTCTATACTCTCCACTACGAGTTGTATTGAAGTAAAATGGAACAATTAGGGCAGCATTCCTCTTTAAGGGGTTTTTTTGTAGATGGAAGGATGGGTCTTCTACAGGTAGAAGAATTTCTAAAGGAATCTTTTATATCTAAAATACCACCTTAAGGCTATAAAAGAGATGTCATGCTAGAGGAATATTATAGGTAGAAAACTGGGTCTTTAATAGAAGAACGCCTTAAAGGACCCTCTACAAAAAGAAGTCCTCCTAAGGGGGTATTCTAAGATGGAAGATCTTTCAAAGGTGTTTATATAGAGAGGAGATTTGTAAAGGGTTTATCTATAGGGAAAACATCATCTGAAGAGTAAACATCGCCTTAAGAGGTCCTCTACAAAAAGAAGTCTTCCTAAAGAGGAACGAAAGATCTTCTAGAGGTGTCTTAACCAAGTTTATGTAGAGAAAAGACCTTCTAAAGTGTTTCTTCCATAAAGAAAAAAATCACCTGAAGAAAATAAAAGATAACTTCCTAAGTGGTACTTTTATAGAGAAAACACATGTTCTTAAAGCATAACCTCCAAAATAATTTTTCTTCTACAATAGATCTTTTATAGGTAGAAATATATTATTTCGCCTTAGTTACCTTAAAGAAATACTGAACATTATTTTCGTGGTGACACTACGGGGAGTTCATTATAACATAACGCCGTTGACTATAACAAAGACGTAATAAAAAATATTTTCCTAAAATTTGTTGTCAAAGGATTTGATAAACATTTAACTGTCTACGAAAGGAGACAGTAGACATAACATGCATAATACACACACGTTTGTCTACCGCACGCTGTGCCATCTGACAATATTTGTATGCGGCTTTTGTTTCATCTGCCTGCCATCCATCCATTCATCCAGCCACCAAGCCAGCAATTACAAACTTATTGGCATAATCCCAGTCTTTGTTGTTGTGGTGTGACTACTAAGTTTTGCCATGTTACCCTGATGGTGCTGCTGCTGCTATTGCAGCAATAGATGAAGATGATAAACTTTCACGCTTAGAAACGGTTCAAATATTTCCACATAACTGAACGGAATGAGCGAGTGAACGAGTGAGTGACTGAATTGTATGTGAGGTTAATTCCTAAACGTTGTGAATGACTGAAAATGTTTTTGCATATAATTTATGCTTTATGAGTTTATTAGCAACCAAAAAAGACACGACTACGAAGACGACAATGAATTTTAAATAGAAATTTGTGAACAATGCTCTTATGCGGTATTTATGCTTTAATGAAGACGGAAATATTGATGCTTTTCATATTTTTATTAGATGTCACTTCCGTTGTTTCTTTGTGTTGCAGGCGATAGACATGCATGGGAAAATTTCTACAAAGGGTTGTTCTCGTGAGGGTGTTACTGCAAAGGCTGCTGTGGTTTGTTATGTAAGAAAGTCAGGAGTTCGGGTACAGGAATCATGACAAAGGATGCATGACTCAAGTCATGGAAATTCTACGTGAAGACTTTGTATAAGTCAATAAATGGAAGAAGAAGCGTGAGCCTGCCATCTACAGTTTCTTCCTTCTAACAACTCTTTATGAATTCCTAGAGAATGTAACTAAGGCATCAAGGTTATTGCGAAAATTTTTTCTCAAATCCATATTCAAGCTTACAATACCTAATATTTTTCCCATGATTACTAAAGAGCTGTATAAAGTTTTTTTGGATTTGTGGTGTAAAATTGTAAAATAATTATTACACATACTTTTCGAAATCATAATTAAAATAACACCCTCTCTAAATGGTCCAGAGATGTGGACACGCACTCACACACACTCACATCTATGTTATGTTATTTGTAAAATTTCTCTTAATTATATGAAAAGCCATCATTGAGCTCATTAATACTCTTGCATGGAGACGTACAAACAAAACAGTATGAAAAAATGTAGATCAACAATAGCACCAAAAATTCAATTAAAACAAAACCACCTAGCCAAAGAAGAAGAAAGCCTTACCGGAAAACTATGTACGATTACCTGGCTCGGCAAAAAAGACATATCAATTAATTAATTGACAATTTAGAGTTAAGTTTTATTTGTTTAATGGAGCGTTGCAATCGTTTTGTGGTTGCTGAAAGTCCTCAGAGGTAGCGTCGTACAAGACTAGATAGACACAATGGTGTCGGTGTTAGTGATGGTCGTAATGATGATTTTATAACACAATAAGACAACAAGGAGATTAGCTGGATACCCGTATTTTTTGGTTGATTGTGAAACAAGAAATTAAACGTGATTGCCTAAAATATTAGTGCGAGGTTTTGGAAAAAGTCACAATATCTTGCAAATGAATAGTTAGTGCTATAAACATTAGACTCGAAACAATATATCAGTTGAAATATGTATTTTCTAATCGTATAAGAGAATTTATGGTTTAAAATAAGAAGATTTGTGGTCTTCTAGGTGGGGGGTGTTGTGACCATCAATGGGAAACCCTTCTTCAATAAAAAGTAGACCTTCTTGTTTTCTTGTGGTCTTCTAATAATACTTTCATTTATATGAGGACATTGATGTCTTTTATAGGAAGACATTGTGTTCTTCTTTAAGAAGACAGCGTGATCTTCCAAAAAAAAAAAATACGTTGCGGTCGTCTATAAGAGATTGTGGTTCTCTATAAGAAGACTTTCCGTTCTCTGTGAATACTCTGTGGTGTTTTTTGAGAAAACCTCATGGTCTCCTGTAATAAAAACTTGTTTTCCTCTGTTATAAGACATTGTGTTTTTTGTTGTAGTATTTTATGAGAAGACTAAGTGGTCTTCTATCAGTAGTCCATTCGGTTTTCAATAAGTCAAGCTTGTAGTCTTCTATTAAGGGAACTTCAAGTCTTTTATTAGAAAAAGTTGTAATCGACTTTAAAAACACTATAAGATGATCATGTAGGACTTATGGACTACTAGAAGACGACCTCTGGTTTGCTATAAGCATACCTTATGGTCTGATATAACAAAACCTTGTGTTCTTCGATGAAAATATATTGTGGTCCTCTATGAGAAGACCAAAAAAATCCAAAAAAAATCGGCGGAGGGATTTTCAAATAAATCGCGATTTAAGTTCACATTTTTAGGAGTTCTTTAGGGTTTCACGATGTTGCTTGGAAACCGCGAGTCCTATGTAAATAAGCCTAAGGAAAATGTTGTAGCTGTGAAAATTCTCCACAAGATTGACCTTTATGAAATTTTCGTAGGTTTTACCGTTTTTGAGATATAGAAGTTCAAATTGAGACAATGCACTGACTGTATCGCCTCCTTATAAAACAATATCATACTCAGTGCGCCTTAACTAACTTTTGATGAAAACAGCTTACACATGGAAAGATTTCGCGGATTCTGAAACAGTAATGTTCATAGATAAGAAAATTAAAAAAACACAAAAAATCGCCGGAGGGATTTTTAAATAAATCGCGATCAAAATTCACAATTTTAGGGTTTTCTTTAAGGTTTTCACGATTTTGCTTGGAAACCGCAAGTCGTATTGAAATGAGTCTAAAGAAAATGTTGTAGCTGTGAAAATTCTCTACAAGACTGACTGTTTAGGTTTGATACATTCCAACTCAACTTCCCGAGCTCAGTCGATCACGGATGCTGATTGACATCATCGTGCATCACCTCAGCAAGTTCCCTCTGCGGAGACCGTATAGTGTTGATGCTAACAAGCGATGGTTGTTGAGTTTTCTCTCATTGGAATATGTAAATGTAGTAGTAGAAATCGACTCAGATCCTCTGCGATCGCTGCCATCTTCTGCGATTGCAAGAACCTCTGCGTTCACTTGTCGACCAACCTTTGAATAGCTAACTTCGCGTATTAACCAACCGTCTCGCGTTAATACTAACCGGCCTCTGTCGCCACCCCAGATTACACTTGGTAATCTTTGTTGTTTACTAACCGGCCTCTGTCGCCACCCCAGATTACAAGGTAATCTTTGTTGTTGAATAGAAAAGAAATACATCAATAAACCAGCATATTATTTAATATTTAAACAGATACTGCTTGTGTTTTATTTTCTGACATCCTGAGCTATCGTTGTAAAAAACCTATGGATTTCCCCTCCCTCACCTAAACACTGACCTTTAGGTTTTTCGTAGGTTTTACCATTTTTATACCTTCAGCATTTATGCTAACGAGGGTATATACACTTTCATACGGGCAAAATGTGCCTCATCGAAATAATGGTTTTAGACCCCAAGTATGTTTGGACCAAATGTGTTTCAGACAATTTGGAGTCGATTGAGCAATGTCCGTCCGTCTGTCTGTCTGGCTGGCTGAAGCGCACGATAACTCTTGAACGGATGAACCGATTCGGTTCAAATGTTGGCTTTCGTAATATTTTGCCCAAACTTAGTTTAAGTTCGAAGATGGGCTATATCGGTCCACTCCTTCCGGTACCTCCCCCACAAAACTTCGAAAATGTTCGGAAAATTTGTGCGAACGATAACTCTTGAAGGGAGTAACCGATTTAATCCAAACTGTGCCCATCATGAAATGTGTACCAGACTTAGATAAGATTTTAATATGGACTCAATTGGTCCGCTCCATACTTCCTGAGAAAACAGCCTGAAAGTTACAAAAAAAACCCCTATGACACCGTGTGAGGTGGTTGGAGCGCAAGATAACTCTCGAAGGGATCTGCCGATTCGGTCCAAAATTTGGCCCTAGTAATATTTTGTCCAAACATATTTAAAGTTCGAAGATAAGCCATATCGGTCTACTGCTTCAGGTACCTCCCCCACAAATGTTCAAAAATGTTCGGATAAATTGTTCGTACGGCAACTCTTGAAGGGAGCGGCCAAATTGGTCCATACTATACACATCCTAATATATCTACCAGATATAAGATCAGGTTCAAATATGGACTATATTCGTCCACTCCATCCGGTACCTCCCACACAAAATTTCGGATAAGTTCATTTTAAGACCTGACATCGAATCACTTTGATTTTTGTTGAAGCAACTTGTATTCGCTGCTTCAATTGCGATGGAAAAAGCGTTTTAGTCCATTCTTCTTGAGCAAACAGCGAGAAGGGTGTAAAAATCCCCTATGGTACCATATGTAGTGGCTGGAGATCTACTTCCATAATGGTCAATGTCGATCCATTCCTTTTAGTACCTCCTCGGCAAAACTTCTGATCTTTAATCCTAATCAAAATTTTTAAACCCTCCTAAATACAAACGTTTTTTGGGAAAAAATTGTTTCAATATACACAGGCTGAGGGTATATCTCTGTCGGCGAAGCCGACTGATACTTTTTTACTTGTTAAGATATAGAGGTTCAGTTCAAATTTTTAGGTTTTTATCTTAAGTCTTCAAGATTTTGCTTGGAAACCGCAAGTCATATCAAAATAGAATTAAAGAAAATGTTGAAGCTGTGAAAATTCTCTACAAGATTAGATAACTTATCTTTTCCTAGGTTGTTCCATTTTTAAGATATATAAGTTTAATTTGGGAAGTTGCAGTAATGACATTGTTTTATAAGGAGGCGATACAGTCAGTGCATTGTCTCAATTTGAACTTTTATATCTCAAAAACAGTAAAACATATGAAAATATTTTAAAGGTCATACTTGTGGAGAATTTTCACAGCTACAACATTTTCTTTAGGCCCATTTACATAGGACTCGCAGTTTCCAAGCAAAATCGTGAAAACCTAAAGAACACCTAAAAATGTGAACTTAAATCGCGATTTATTTAAAAATCCCTCAGCCGCTTTTTTGTTTCCTGATATTTCTTATCTATGAGCATTGTAGATTCAGAATCTGCAAAAACTTCCCACGTGTAAGCACCTTCCATTTAAAATCAGTTAAGGCGCACCGTGAGGAGGCTTCAACGTGATAGCAAGCCTCCATAGAGATGTGATAGAAGGCCTTCTTTGCGATAAAAGGTCAGCATAGGAGGATTCTATACAAAATGAGGGTTTCATAAAAGGCGTTTAGGTGATAGGAAGGCTATATAGGACGCTTCTATGCCATAGGTGGCTTCTATGTGATAAGAGAGTTCCATGGGATTTTTTATGTGATACGACGCCTCCATAGGAGGCTTCTCTGTTGGAGGAGACCTCCATAAGATGCTTCCACGTCATAAAAAGGCATCAATAGGAGGCTTATATATGATAAGTGGACTCTATGGAAGATTTTTATTTGACAAGAGGCCTCAATCGGAACTTTCTATGTGATAGAAGGTCACCTTAGGGAATTTATATGTGAGGCTCTCATAGGAGACTTCTATGTGATAGGGTGCCTCCATAGGTGGCTTCTATGTGATCGGAGGCTTCTACGCAATAACAAGTCTCCATAGGAGGGGCCAATGTGATCGGGAGTCTCAAAGGAGGCTTCTATTTTATAAAATCCGTCTCCCTAGGAGGCTGCTATGTGATAAAAAGCCTCCGTTAGAGGCATCTATATGATTAGAGGTATCCATAGGAGGATTCTATGGCCCTAATTGGAGGCTTTTATTTGAAAGAAGGCATATAGTGATTCTGTGTGATAGGAAGTTTCCAAAGGAGGCTTCCATGTTATAGGAGGTATCTAAAGGAGAAGATTATCATAGGGTGCTTCTATGCTATACACGGTGCGCCTTAACTAAATTTAAATGAAAGGTGCTTACACCTGGGAAGTTTTTGCGGTTTCTGAAACTACGATGTTCATAGATGAGAAAAAGCTAAAAAAACCAAAAAAATAGCTGAAGGGTTTTTCAAATAATTAGCGGTCAAAGTTTACACTTTTAGGGCTTGTTTATGTTTTCACGATGTTGCTTGGAAACCGCAAGCCCCATCGAAATGGGATTAAAGAAAGTGTTGTAGCAGTGAAAATTCTCTACAAGATTGTACTTGATGATGTTTTGAGATAAAGAAGTTCAAATTTTGACAATTTACTGACTGTATCGTTTCCTTATAAAACTAGGTCATGACTGCAATTTCCCAACTTTAGCTTATATATCTCAAAAATGGTGCAACCTAGAAAAAAAATTACGAAAACCAATCTTATAGAGAATTTTTACAGCTATAAGATTTTCTCTAGTCCCATTTCGATAAGACTTACCGTTTTCAAGCAAATCGTGAAAACCTTACAAAAAAACCAGAAACTGAGATCTGAACTTCTTTATCTCAAACATGGTAAACCCTAGGAACAAATCATAACGGTCAATCCTCTGGAGAATTTTCACAGCTACAAAATTTTCTTTAGCCCCATTTCGATAGGACTTGCGGTTTTCAAGCAAAATCGCGAAAACCTAAAATAAACCTAAAAATGTGAAGTTTGACCGCGATTTATTTAAAAATCCCTCCAGCGATTTTTTCTTGTTTTTGGAGTTTTCTCATCTATGAACATTGCTGTTTCAGAATCTGCGAACATTTCCCAGGTGTAAGCGGTTTTCATTCAAAGTTACTTAAGGTTTACCCTGCATGACATTGCTTTATAGGGGGCCATACAGTCAGTGCATTGTCCCAATTTGAACTTCTATATCTCAAAAATGGTAAAACCTATGAAATACCATTGAGGTCAATCTTGTAGAGAATTCTGACTGCTACAACATTTACTTAAATCCTATTTCGATATGTCTTGGGTTTCAAAGCAAAATCGTGAAAACCTAAAAAAACAATAAAAATTTGAACTTTGACCGCGATTTATTTTGAAAATCCCTCCGGCGATTTTTTCGCAGGTGAATGCACCATTCATTTAAATTTAGTTAAGGCGCACCGTGTATAGGAAGCCCCCATATTAGGCAGCTATGTGCTAGGAGATCCCATAGGTGGATTCTACGTGATAAAAGATTCTGTTAGACATTCTATTTGATCGAAGCCATCCATACGATGTTTCTATGTGCAAGACGGCCATCTTAGGAAGTTTCGGTGTGATAGGAGGCTTTTATATTAGGTTACTTTGTAATAGGAGGTCTCCATAGGAAGCTTCTATATGATAGGAGACCTCCATAAGTGGCTTCAGTGTAATAGGAGGTCTCTACAGGAGGCTTCTGTGTGATATGATGGCCCAAAGGAGCTTTCTCTTTGATATAAGGCCATCATAGGATCCGTCAATGCGATAGGAAGTTTCCATATTAGGCTTTAATGTGATAGGAGGCCTAAATAAGCGCCTTCTATACTCTAATAGGTCTCCAAAGGAAACGCCTATGTGATCGGAGGACTTTATAGTAGGCTTATTTATGATAAGATATGATAGGAGGCTTCTATCTGATATGAGACATTCACAGGAGGCTGCTGTGAGATACGAGACCTACATAGGAGGCTTTAATGTGATAGAAAGACTACACAGGAGTCATCTAGGTAATTGAATGGCTCTATAGTAGGCTTCAATGCGACAGAAAGCCACCTAAGGAGACTCCTTTGTGTTAAGAGCCCTCAATATGAGCCTTGTATGTGCTAGATAGTCTCCATTGATGTATTCTATGTGAGAGAAGGGCTCCATGTGAGTCCTGTATTATAGAATGCCCCCATTTCAGGCCGCTAGTTTAAAACGGGTTATCTCCTCCTCCGCCCACATGAGACTGAAACTGGAAGTATGCACTGGGCAATCTGTCCCAATTTGTGTGGAGCTAAAACTGGTGGTGGTGTCAACTACGAAGTCTGACCGGAGACCAGGAGGTAAGTGATCTTCAAATTGGTTCTTGGTAGATATAAATGGAAACTATGTGGACGGCAAGCACTCTCTAGGAGCTCACTAAGTAATGCCAAAGAGCTTTGGTCCACTTGACGACACGTCTCGACTACTTTTGCAATACCTATGTAATAGCGCCTCCGCAGTGGGAAAAAATACCGATCTAGCGTGCAGAAAATCAAAAAATGGACTTGAAAGAAATTATTGAACTAGAGTGTTGACTGTACTTAACGGTATACATAATAATTAGAAATAGTTAGTCAGAACGTAATAACGGTACAATTAAAACAGATAATATTTTAGCTGCAAAATTGAAATAGTTTTATAACCCATAACTTATTATAATGTAGATGTTTCGGGTTAAGTATCAGCATTTATGCTAACAAGGGTATATACATACACTTTCATACGGGCAAAATGTGCCTCATCCAAATAATGGTTTTATACCCCAAGTATGTTTGGACGAAATACGTTTCAGGCAATTTGGAGTCGATTTAGCAATTTCCGTCCGTCTGTCTGTCTGGCTGGTGCGCACGATAACTCTCGAACGGATCAACAGATTTGAAATCAATTTTGGGTATCGTAATATATTGCCTTAACTTTTATTTATTTATTTTGGTCTATGGAACATAATTTCCTTACAGACTATGATTTAAAAAAAATATAAATATTTACAAAAAAAAAGAAAAACATATTTTTAATCAAATTTAGTTAAAAAATATAATTTAAAATTATCTTTTGAAATGCTGAATTCTATACACTGGTTAAATTTCTTTTGGTATTTCATGTTAATGGAATTGATAAAACAAAAAGCCCAAAAAGCCTTAGTTTATGTTCGAAGATGGGTTATATCGGTCCACCCCTACAAAAGTTCGAAAATGTTCGGAAAAATTTTATGCGCGATATCTCTTGAAGGGAGTAATCGATTTAGTCCATGCTTTGCACATCCTGAAATTTCTACCAGACTTAGACGAGTTCCAATATGGACTCAATCGGTCCACTCCTTCGGGTACATCCCATACAAAATTTCGGAAAAGTTCAGTTTAGGACCTGCTCTCGAATCGCTTTTATTTTTGTTGTAGCAACTTCTATTCACTGTCCTCTATACGACAGTACAAGTTTCATCAGGGGCAAGTCCATACTTCCTGAGAAAATAGCCTGAAAGGTGTAAAAAAACACCCTATGACACCGTGTGTAGTGGTTGGAGCGCAAGATAACTCTTGAACGGATCTGCCGATTCGGTCCAAAATTTTGCTTTCGTAATATTTTGTCCAAACTTACTTTAAGTTCGAAGATAAGCCATATCAGTCCACTCCTTCAGGTACCTCCCCAAGAGATCAAAAATGTTCGGAAAAATTGTGCGCTTGATAACTCTTGATGGTAGTGACCGATTTGGTCCATATTTTACACATCCCAATATATCTACCAAATATATATATAAGGTTTGAATATGGACTATACTGTCCACTCATTCGGGTACCTCCCACACACAATTTTGGATAAGTTCAATATAAGAACTGCTCTGGAATCAGTTTGATTTTTGTTGAAGCGACTTTCATTCGCTGCCTCAGCTACGACGGTAAAAGTTTTTTCAGGGGCAAGCCAATACTTCTTCAGAAAACAGCCCGAAAAGTGTAAAAACCCTCTATGCCACCACGTAGTGGCTGGAGAGCACGACAACTCTCGAACTAAATACTTCATTGATCCACACTTTGCATATCGTAATATTTCTTCTAATATTAGATGAAATTCGAAGGTGGTGCTTGTAGATCCACTCCTTCCGGTACCTCCCCCACAAAAGAATCGAAAATATTAGCTTAAATAGTACGCGCGATATCTCATAAACAGAGCAATCCGGTTAAGGGTCTGTGCGAGGATCCATTGAAATTTTTATTAAGTCTTCCTAGGCGGTAAACAACTTTCAGGCTTACATATAACCCCAATAGAACGATACCTCCCGATTTTCGGTATTTTGAAGGTTGAGGCTGTGGTTATACATTGCTCTATATTATTGACTTGTCTGAAAAGAATTTGAAACAGAAAAATTTTACATACAAAAAATTTTGTACCTATTATTGAAATATTTGTTGCATAAGAAAATATGTAAAATGCATAAATTTGTGCATATGCAAAAATTGCATTTTGCATAATTTCGATTGCAATTTAATCAGAAGTCAAAAATATGCCAAGTCCCAAAATTTGACATGAATCGGACCAAAAATAGGGGTTGCATAAAATCCCGCTGTATGTTAATGAGGGTATATTTCTGTCGGAAACACCTATAGAAACTTATACGTTGCTCGCCATCGCTGTCCTGTGTAAACGACAATAGCCTAGGTCAGAGCAAAAAATCAATCATGTCATTCCTCAAAATATTCCCATAGGAACTGATCATTTTCTTCGAGCTTACATTGCTGTAAAAGAGTTTCCTTGAAAGAAATTGCCTAAAACAAGCTGTACCGATCAGGCAGACAGGCTGTGTAACAAAGCATCGCCTAACTGTTGGTGGTGGTGGTGTGAGTGGCCAAACGACATAACTGTATAACTGTTCAATGCAGACAAACAAAACTAAGGTAACAACAATTGGTAACAAACAGTTGCTGATGATACGTGCAACAGTTAAGATTGATTGTTTTGAGCCAAAGACAAAGTAAAACAAAATAAAGAGACTTTCCCTAATGAACAAGGATTGTTTATAGTGATCGCGAAAAAACACAAAACGAACACAATAATGAATTTTTTGATTTGTAAATAATTCCAGGAAAAATAAATATTTAATTGATAAAGGACATGGGCCAAATATTATCCTTTGTTGATAAACCAAGTGTTACTTAAGAAAATTTAAAATAAAAATATTTATTTTTTTATATAAAACAACTGAAGCATTAAAACGAAAGTGAAAAGTTAAAAATGTTTAAGCAAAAAATTCACACAATAAATTAATGTGTTTTGTGGCAGTTTAAATTCATGTTAAACACTATTTATCATAGCTGAAAATTGTACGTTTTTCCCACTTCATTTAAAAGTAGTGTGAATTTTGTGTAAGAAAAAAAAAAGACAACAACAACAAGTCATTGCCAGCAATAACTGCAGCAGCAGCATCAGCATCACATTTCTCCCAACATACCTTTTTACCTCGACTCTGACACGCGCCTGCCGGTTAAGGCCATTTCTACAATGACAATGGCGTTCACAACCACAATAACAACGAAGAGAACCACAGCAGCAGCAGCAGCAACTCTAACCGCATTAGGCCTCTTCACCTTGGCTTTGCTGGTAAGTGTTTATTTGCATGGCCATTCGAACAATCAACCAACAACTAACTACTCAGCATCATAGCCTGCTTGGCTTGTTGCAAAAGCTAGTTTTGTTTGTCGGTAGCTGCCACATTTTACAAGTTAGTTGAATTATAATTTTTTGCCACAAAAAAAGTTAAAACAAACGGCTACATCATGTGTGTGATGCTCTTGCGAGTACCACTTGTGCTGTTGCAATTGAAAGCGAAATTGTTGTTTTTCGTTTCGTTTTCCATAACTGCATTTCTTTTTATGGTGCAATTTTTATTTTTGTTTTCTGTTTTTCTTGTGCAATTTCACATAACATAATATTTCATAGCGAAGAGGACGAGAGCAAGAGAAAAACAAGGCCTCTCACCTAAAACAAAAGAAGTTTTTCCACAATTAAGATTCAAATCTCGTAGCAAAAAAGCAAAAATTGCTTCCACTTGCCATGAACTTTGTGGAAATTATTATTTTTTATCCGGTTTGTTGTGCTTAAATTTTAAGACAGGAAGTTGTGGTCTCCCCAAAAATGGAACTCTGAAGCTGTAATTTGTGTTGTAAAGTGAGGAAATAAAATCCATGATATATGGGATGACCGGAAGAAAATTTGGATGCAAAGTAGATTTTCAAAAGTTGAGATATAAAGGCACTCGTACTGTCCCTATATACCTATAAATCGAAGAACCAGTTCGAAAAGTAAAGAACTGTTTAAAATTTCTATCTAAGTATTACAAAAAATCTTGATAATAAAATTGAATGATTGAAAAGAAGGAACTTCGCTGTGATAAAACTCAGTAGGTTATGTTGGGTCTTAGGAACATGGGCCAAAGGAACAACAGACAACAGAAATCTCTTGAGGTCTTTTTCGGCAACAGTAAACCTCTTGAGGTGTCCTGCAGACAACAGGAGACCATTTGAAGTATCCTGAAGGCAAAGAAAGACCTCTTGAAGTCCTCTACAACCAATAGAAAACCTTCTGAAGACTTCTATAAACAACAGAAAGCCGACTGAAGTCTTCTGCAGAAAACGAAGACAGAAAACAGGAGGCCTTGTATAGTCAAACAGAAGCCGGTTTGGAATCTTCTATATCAACAGAAAACGAGTTGGCCTCATGAGGTCTTCTATAGGCAACAAACGAACTTTTGACAGCAGAAAGCTTTTGTGATGTCTTCCACGGCAACAGAAGAAATCCTTAGGTATTGTACAGACTACGGGAGAACTCTTGAGATTCTCAATTTAAAGAGCAGACGGTTTAAAGTCCTATATAGCCAACAGAAGACCTCTAGAAGGCTTCTATAGACAATACAAGTCTGTTTTGAGGTCTTCCTAGGCAACAGAATAACCATCAACAATCACCACCACTAACTAAGATGCCGAACAATCGCATACACACCAGCCCAGAACCTCCAGAATCTACATCCACAAACACATCACCTACAATCTTCATCTATACATAACTACAGTCACACATATGTATCTACATCATACCATAACATCTTCAACCAGTTTTCAATATCCAGGATGAACACAATGGACCTCAAGGTCTCCGAGATGAGTGGCCCCATACAGCAGCTGCGCATCCTATAACCTAACCTAGGCAACAGAAGATCACTTGAGGTATCCTACACACTACGGACTACATTTAGAGTTCTTCTATAAACAACTGACGACTAGAACTGGAAACTGGTAGACTCTAAACCAACTATTTTTTAAATAATTCTCAGCAATAATTCGTAGTAATCTTTGTGACAAAAGTACAATCAAAACGATAGCCGGACTATCGATAGTTTGCCAGCTATACTGACAACCTCTGAGGGCTTCTACAGAAAAGAGAACGTAGGGGTTTGTCCTGTCAGTCCAGTCCAGTTTGGATTTTATGGCCTCATCTAAACCAGGCTAAAACTACAGTTTTTTGTATTTATCGGGCCTGTATCTCATAAACGATTAGGAATTTGGCCTTGCTATCATTGGCAATATTGTAGCCCTAACTAGTAGAACTTTTCTTTTGAACAGACCACATAAAAAAACTCCATCTAGGGCATCAAAATCGATAAAATATTTTTTTTATATAATTGCTGAAATTCTGGTCAGTATAAGCTAAACTACTGGGAGTTGAACCAAGTAACCGTTTCCAAGGTATTTCAAATAAAGATCTCAGCAATTCTTGGGAACATTGTGAAACCCTAAAACGCTTACTTCATGTTGTTTTAGCGATATTTTGCATCATAACTTTTACAACACGTATTTCAAACACAGTTCACACCAACAGTTAATTCTCGCATTTCGGATTTCACCGCATTATTGACGTATTTATTAAATGGAAACATATTCTGAAAACAACGTGATAGAGGCATTTTACAACAACGACATGTTCTGAAGAGTTGTGTGTTACATTCCAGCGAATATTTTTCCAAAAGAAAACATTAAGAAAAAATTAACGGTTTTGGAGATATGTTGCGGAATGAACACAAATTACGGAATTTTTCGATATTTAATAAAATTTGAGGCAATAAATGTAGTATTTCGAGTTCATTATTTCTCCAAATATTTTATTCGTTCCCTTATCTACAAATTTGCTTCAGAGGTCAGAAGAAGGTTGGCATTAGTTTCAGAGATATAGCCCCGACAAGCTTTAAAAAGTCAATATTTAATCATGTTTAGATGGGGCCATAAAATCCAAGCTGGATCTGACACAACAAAACCCAACTAGGGTTTGGGTTTGTACTTTCCAAAAATCCTCAGTTCAAATTGTTTGCACAAGATTACCATAAAATTGTTGCTCAGTGGTATCCAACAGACAACCTCTTGACAGAGGACCTCTTGAGGTCTTCTATAGACAACAAAATACTGTTTGAAGTTTTCTGCTGACAACATAAGACCTCTTGAGGTCTTATTTAGGCAACAGGTAAGAAAAACCTCTTGAGGTGTTCCTTGGCAACTGAAAACCTCTTGAGGTATCGTCCACATAACAGAAGACCTTTTGAGGTATTCTTCAAACAATAGAAGACGGCTTGAGGTCTTCTACAGTAAACAGAATACCTCTCGAGGTCTTATGGCGTCAAACAGAAGACGTTTTGAGGTCCTATATGCCTAATAGAAGACATTTTGAGGTCCTATATGCCGAACAGATGGTCTCTTCAGGTCTATGAAAGACCTTTTGAAGTCATCAATTGGCAACAGAATACCTCATCAGATATTCTATACCTACGAGAAGACCTATTCTATAGACAAGAGAAGACCTTTTGAAGTCTTTTATTGACAACAAAAGACCCCTTGGGGTCTGCTTTAAACAACAGAAGGCCTTTGGATAGTTTCTACGGTAGCAGAAGGCCTGTGGATGTATCATATACACTACAGAAAACATGTTCAAGTCTTCTATAAAGAACAGATCGCTAGAAGTCTTCTGCGGAAACAGGTCTTCTGCAGTCAAACAGAAGACGGTGTCAGGTCCTCCATAGTCAACAGAAGGCCGTTAGAAGTCTTTAACAAGCAACAGAAACATCGCAAAAATCCTTTAGAAACAAAACTCTGATGAGCCGTGTTCAACCTTCGTGGGTACCAAACACCAAGCAGATACTCCACTAATTTACTCCTGCAAGCTTCTAGAAGTTCCAAGAATTATTCCAACTATTTTTGGATCAAAGTTGTGGGAGAGAAAACAGAGCCATTTAAATTAAATATAAGTTTCTTGTCTAAATGTATCGTCCGCATAACTGAATTTTTAGGAAGTTGTCTCAGCAAAGTCTAGTATTTACATATATATGAAGGAGGGTTGGTTTTAGCGCCGAGAACATGTTTAAGTCTTTCGTTCTGTTATGACGTATTAAGTTACGAAGGGCTTAATACGGCATAACAGAACGAAAGACTTCAACAACGGTTTACCGCTGTTCTCGGCGCTACAAACAACCCTCCTTCATATATAAATACTCGACTTTGCTGAGACAACTTCCTAAAAATTCTTCTATCAACAAAATACCTAAGTTATTTTATAGACAACAGACTATCTCAAGACCTTCAAAAGGTGCAGAAAGTTATTGTAAAAGTATTTTACAGGCACTAAATCTTCTATAAGTTTCATATAAATTACCTTTTATAGATCTTCTGTGGACGTGAGACTTCCTACAGGTTTTCCATTAAGGATCTTCTAAATGGTTAGTCAAAATACATTCCAAAATTCTTCTTCAGATAGAAGAACCCTAGAAGTCATCTCTTAAAAGAATACCTCTTCACGGCCTTCTTTAAACAGAAAACCATCGAAAGGTTTTCTCCCAAAAAAAGGGAGTACAGAAATAATGTCCCGCGAAATAACACCCCAAACGGAAATGAAAATGGGCCCCAATTTTTGGGGTGTTTTTTCAATTTGAAAAATGGCCCCAATACTAAAAGGCCCCAAACTAGGAAATTTGGCCCCAAAAAATATTAAATTTTTGCCCCAAAATGTCATTGGGGCCAAAATGCATTTTTGAAATTGGGGTGCATTTGGCAAATGCATTATCACCTCAAACAGCGAAAATACAATTAGGCCCCAAACTATCCATTTACGCCCCAAAATATGTATTCACTTAAATTTCTGGTGTAAATGAAGCCCTAAATTTGGGGTGTATTTTCAAAAAAAGATTTTTAAAGATATTCATTCAATACTTTGTAAAATGTAACTAATTGATGGTTATAATTTTTTTATAATTTTAACGTATTTAACATTTTTTCTGGGTGCCACCGTGGTGCAATGGTATGCACACTCGCCTTGCACGCTAAAGGTCGTGGGTTCGTTTCCCCGGCCAGGCAACATCAAAACATTTATAACGGTGGCAAAATACCCCTCAGTGATGTTGGCCACATTTCCTGAGTATTTCAGCCTTGTAAAACTTCTCTACAAGTGGTGTCTTAGACACACCGTTCGCACTCGGTAAAAAACAGTAGGTCCCATATCAATGAGCTAATATGAAAAGGGGTGCACTCATTGATATGAGAGAAGTCTCCCTTGTCGCATCTGGGATGTTTGTGGAACAATTATATATTATAATTTTTTTTTCTAATTCTGTTTGAATAAATCGCGCGATTTGTTATAAAAATATTTTTACAGCTTTAGAAAACACAAAGTTTTTCTAAAAAATTGCAAATATTTTTAAAAAACCGAAAAGAGCCGCATGCGAAAACATTTTTGAAAAAAGCACGCGATTTTTTACAAAAATATTTTCACTATTTAAGGAAATACAAAGTTTTGCTACCAATTGCAAATACTTTTGTAAAAACGAAAAGCGTCGCAACCAAAATATTTAAAAAAAATTGCGCGATTTTTTACAAAAATATTTTCACAATTTTGGAATTACAAAGCTTTTCAAAAAATTGCAAATACTGAATACAAATAAATAATTTTTGAAAAAATCGCTCGATTTTTTTTTTTTTTTTTTTTTGAAAAACAAAATTGAAAAAATACAGAGTTTTCGTAAAAAATGCAAATAATTAAAAAAAATTTCCCGATTTAATTTTTTTTTTCAAATTATGTTATTAATATACTCGACTGTCAATCGCCGAGGTCAAATTCCTTTCACAATTTTTCTTGAGTTTGGCCTGTAGAAACGGTTCTTAAAGGTCAAAATAACAAAATCGGATTAAAGAAATACTATTTTCATCCCTTTTTTCTTGGGTTTTGGTCCCTCCATAGATATTAAACCGTTCAAAATTCAAGAAAACAATCAACTACAAAAATGTCCCTAAGGCCTAATCAACTTTCTAGATTTTCTGAACGTTCTAGGAACGGTTCTTAAAGATCTTACTATTTTGATCTTTAACAAACAAATTTAAATACTAAAATTTTCCGGGACATATGTCTTCTTTTTTTGTCTTCTATAAGGCTGCGGTGTCATAATACATCTTAAGAATAATGTAAACATCAGTATCAACTTATATGGATCTAACTTAAATGATGCGAGCTCCATCCTGTTTTCAAGAGACAGGTATACAGATATATTTATATTTTATAGAGTTTCCGCCGAATATTTCGATGTGTTCTCAACAGAATAACAAAGTAAGTGTGGTGGAAAGTATCCTTAGCCTACCACCTCAAAAAGAAAACAAGTAAAATCGGCCTAGCCGAATGACAATCGGAAGTAATTAAATAGACATAGAAATTAATATATCCACCATAGAGGCAATGCCCATAATTTAACATTGATTTATTAGACATTTTTCCTTCCGGCCATTTCAATACATACATTTGCGCCTTCCTCCGCATAAATATAAGAGGAAAAATTGGCGGAAGATCATCTTTAGGAAGATTCTAACTTTTCTCATACAAATTCATCAAGAAGTCTTGTAGGATATATGCACACGGTGCTTTGCACGAAACTACAATGTTCATATATAAAAATCCAAAAAAAAAAAAAAAAAATCGCCGGAGGCCAAAGTTCACATTTCGCATACCAAAAATGGTACAACCTAGGAAAAAACAAGTGAACCAAGGCTATAGTCGGGTCGGGGCCGACTATGTGATACCCTACACAACTAACCCTGTTCATAAGCTTTTGACTAATAAAATTCAAAATATTAAAATTGGGATAGCTTAGCGCCTTTGCTCTGAATGTCTTCATTAACACAGGTCAATTTTTTTGAAACGCATTTAAGTGCATCGACAGTACAACCCAAATAAAAAATGGAAAAGTGGGATGTATGCCAACCATCAATAGGCTTCTTTCTCTGTTAGACCCCCATCAACCCCCAAAATTTCGTGAGGATCCGATCAAAATTGCGACCTGTAGCGTGATTACAAGGTTTAGATGGACAGACGGACGGACAGACGGACGGACAGACGGACGGACGGACACACATAGCCAGATCGACTCAACTCGTCGAGACATTCATTTTGGTATAGATAAGTATTTTGGCCAAAACCAACTTATAATACCCTCCCCACATAGTGGTGTAGGGTATAACTTTAACAGCCAATCTTCTGAAGAATTTTCACAGCTATAACATTGTCTAATACAATTTCTACAAGACTTGTCGCTTTTAAGAAAAATCATGAAAACTTAAAAAAAACCTGAGACCTGAACTTCTATATCTCAAAAATGGTAAAACCTAAAAAAAAATCATAAAGGTCAATATTGCTGACAAATTTCACAACTACAACATTTTCTATAACCCCATTTCGATAGTTTCAAGTTCAAGTAAGTTTTCAAGCAAAATCCTGAAAACCTACAAATTTTAACTTTGACCGCAGTTTATTTAAAAATCACTCTGGTAATTTTTTTCTCATCTTCAGGTGTTTCAGGTGTTAGCACCTTTTTCTTAAAGTTCGCTCAGGTACCCCGTATATCACTTCTATAAAAGTCCATTTCGTCTTCAGTACGATTTCTCTTATAGTGATCTTTCTTATAAGGCCAACAGCTCCCTTCACAGAAGACATTAATGACTTGTAATTGAAAACAAGATGAGAAGACCTGTAAAGCATGTGGGAGGTCTTCCCCAAGAATATGCAGGATATTCCTTATTCCAAATTGTGTTATAAATAACACTGGTCAACAGGACTTTTGTTTCAACCGAAGTTGCAGTTGTTTCTAGATGAAATCGGCGAATTATTTTCAAATCCGGTCCCGGGTTTTCTCTATCAGCTCATGTTTTTGAGATATAGCTCAAAATCGGTTTTTACGAGTTTAACCCAGACTTTCGTTATTTTCGGATACAAACAAATATTTTTTTGTGGGTTTTTCGACATTAATATATTAAGGAGATGTTGTACGCTCGATACACATCGTTTTTGAAATAGCTACGGTGAGTATATATCAAAAAAATATAGAAAATATACGACGGACCTTGTAAAAATTGCATATTTTGAGTACTTTAAGCTGTAATTACGTCATCGGGGGAAGTCATAGGATATTCATATGGTACTCCGGATATGCTTAGGGTGTCTACTATATAATCCAGTATTCAAATGTATAATATAAAGTTCATAGCCGCCATGATTCGGCCATAACCAAAAAATCGCCATGAAGACTGCTAAAGGGATATAATTTACCAGTGATATCATTACCACATAAGCCATTTACTTTTCAATGGCAGTCTTCATGATGATTTTTAGGTTATGGCCGAATCATGGGCGCTATGAACTTTATATTATATATTTGAATACTGGACTATATAGTAGACACCCTAAGCATATCCGCATTGCCATATGAAGATAGTATGACTTCCCCCGATGACGTAATTATAGCTTAAATTACTCAAAATAAGCAATTTTTACAAGGTCCGTCGTATATTTTCTATATTTTTTTGATATATACTCACCATAACTATTTCAAAAACGATTTGTATCGGGCGTACAACATCTCCTTAATATATTAATGTCGAAAAACCCACAAAAAAATATTTGTTTGTATCCGAAAGTAACGAAAGTCTGGGTTAAACTCGTAAAAACCAATTTTGAGCTATCTCAAAAACAAGAGCTGATAGAGAAAACCCGGGACCGGATTTGAAAATAACTCGCCGATTTCATCTAGAAACAACTGCAACTTCGTCTGAAACATCCAACTTTTTCAATTTTGTTGAGCAGTGTAATCAATTGAAAATATTTCCAATTGAATTAATCGAGCTATATGACCTAGGGAGATTACATTGAAAAATTGATATCTAGCGAAGTCCTACACACACATCCACCGCTATACGACGGTCGTTTCGTTAACTGGTTAGGTTAACATCCTCAGGCGTATTAGATGTTATTGTTGCTAGACAATTTTTGCCATTTGGAGCTCCTATTTATACATCCAAGATTGCAAATTTGGATTTGTGAATTTCAAATTGAAGCTTTTTATATCCAAAGACGACTCATTTGTCTCCCTTCTATTCCAGAAATCAAATTTTCAATGTTACATCATATTACAGTTGATAGCTTTTTTCATCATACTGTAGTATGTTTTTCATATCGAAAGATTTTAAGTGGATTGTGGTTCAGAACGCTAAGATGTCAGCAACATTGTCTGCTAGTTGGCGACGACCAAGGTTCAAATCCCAGGCGGGCTCAGCTAAATTTGTATTTTTAAGTTTTTGCCTTTTTAGGGCGAAGGCCATTATTTGTGAGGTTTTTAATTAATTTAATTAATCGAACTATATGACCTAGGGAGATTACATTGAACAATTTATATCTAGCAAAGTCCTACAGACACATCAACCGCGTAATAAATATAGAGACTAAAAGAGTGGCATTTAAATTATGGTCTTTAACAAATTTAAACATTTGGTCTTTAACAAATTTTAACATGTCTATCTGTCTGGCTGCAAGTAGCGCACGATAACTCTAGAACGAATTAACTGATTGGGTCCAAAACTAGGCGTTCGTAAAGTTCGAAGATGTGCCCAAAGATCATTATTTTGGTTAAAATGGTATGCGCGATTACTTTGCACATCGTAATATTTCTACAGACAAAGGTCAGTTTCGAATATGGACCATATAAGTTCAATCTTTAGGGTAGCTCCCACATCAAATTTCAGATCAGTGCAGTTTAAGACCTCCTAATGAAACATTTTAATTTGTTTGTATTATGCATTCTTTCAGGGGTAAGTCTATAGTATAGACTCTATACTTCCTGAGAAAATGACCTGAAAGCTGTAACAAACCTACTTTCGAACGGAATACTGCGTTTGTCCAAACTTAGCATATAGTTATATTCATTTTAATCTTAGATAAAGCTCGAAGATGGTGCTCAGCTGTCCAATCCTTCTGGAATGGCTCTCAAAAAAAAAAATAAAAAAATAAGAAACACTTCCATAGTCCATTTTGGATGGAAGTCGGTCCATTCCGTCAAGTACCTCCTCCGCAACACATTTAAGCTTTAATCCAAATCCATATCTTTATCTGCAAGTTCAAATATTGGACAAGGGCCACAAAATACTGAAAAAAGCCCTTAATGTATAATTTTTGGGAAAAAGGATTCTGGTTGTATAGCAAAGCAGACTGATACTTCTATTGCTTGTTATTTGGTCAGCTGCTGGAATTGGCAATGCGAACTTCACACTACGAACATTAGGGACTGTTTAAATTTACATCAACAACTCTTTATATTTTTGCTAGCAGAAAAATAGTTTGCCACAGGTGAGCGTCGTCGGTTTTGTAGAGGGAAACACACACTCTGTGTGACCTTTACGCATTATTCTCGTTAATTCTTATCAAAGTATTTTTTCGTAATGATCACATTTTCTTATAGTTACACTACAATCCTCTTCATTACTTACAAAAGTAAATCGTGATTTTTCGCACAAATTCTTATTTTTACTCTTTTTCTTCAATCATCTATTATAAAATGCCGTTTTTTATTTATAAAACTCTTTCGTAATTTAGGTCTATTGCATACCACCCACAATTTATTTTACCTCTATTCCTTCGTTAAAATTTATGAGTGTCTTTAACAGTAATTGTCTATTGTTTGTTTTATGCTGCAGCAAAACATAATTACTGATAATTATTTTGCATATTTCACACTTTCATGCATTTCAGATTTAAATGACAGTTAAGACAGATTAGGAGCTTTGCAAAAAATAACTACAAATAAATTCGAAACGTAATCTAAATTAAGCAGAAATATGAGAGTTATATAAATTAAGATACAATTTTTTTCTGGAATGGGTTGAATTTGATGTTGCTTAGCATTGCTGTGTATTTCAAGCAGATGCGACACTGATTTAAATAAGAAGTATTATACTTCGGTATCAGAGTCCGTTAAAAAAATACATTTCACCAATGTCAAAACGAACATCAGTTCATATACTAACTTGTTTACATAACTAACAAAATTAGTTCTGATTATTTTAATTTTTTTTTCTCACTCGCCTACCAAAGCCAATTTGCGGAAAAAATATAAGAATATTACCCTGCAATCCTTCCCTAATTGCAACCAACTTCTAACAGCAACAACAACTATCGACTAGTCTTAACAAATCTTAATGACTTCAAGTGAAACTTACAACAATATTTATTTACAAAACTAATTTAAGTCGAAATTTGGTTAGTTAGAACAATACCCAGAAACACCCCGCCTCCCCTTGAAACCATGGCCTTTTGTGTGCCACCCAAACAAAAAAAGTAACCAAAGTCTTTATTTAAATTGAAATTTTTAAAAGAATAAAAAACGAAAATTTTGTAAAAATAAACTAAACATTTACCACTGCGTGTTGCCAAACAATTAGAAAAGTTTTGTGGCCCAGTTTCCGTTGCTAACTTCCTTCCCTTCCACTTTTTTTAACGATGTGTTGTGAAATAGTGCAAAAGCCAAATGGTTCCAGTTCTAGTCCAGTTCTTGTGCCTTACATTCTCAAATTTGGTTGGTGTTGGCTTTTATTGCCGAACTCGCTTAGTTTTCTTTTGTCTGCGTTGAGACTAAATTTTATTGTATCTTTTTTATTTACAATGTTTTTTTTTTAATTTTTCACACAAGAAACCATGAACAAAACAAAAAAAGTATGTATAAAACAATTACAACAAATTAATAACAATGAACAACGGTTTTGTTGAAGTCCACTTCGTTTTTTCTGTAAATACGGAACGGATGTTTTACGGTATCAAGGGAGAGAAAAAAGTCATGGAAATTAAAAATAAGCAACAACAAGTAAAAGTCTTCTTTGAGCAAAGGTTTTGTATAGACAGGAGACCATCCAAAGTTCTTCGCTAAATAGAGGGCAAAAATTGTTTCTTAGAGGTGACAGACACCTTCTGCAGACTTCCTACAGACAGAAGACATTTTAAATAGTTCTATAAAGAAAATACATCCAGACCTTTCAAAGGTCTTCTATATGCAGAAAACACCCCAAAGATATTTAGTATACAGAATACCCTCTAAGGATTTTTTATACACTTTTCAATGAAAATAATAAATAAGAATTAAATAAAAAAATTATTTGGAATAACTTTAGATTTTGAAATTGTACGATTTGGTTGCAGAATGTCCTCTTAAAGAAGCCAAAAATTGATTTATAGGAAAGTTAAACCTTCTGGCAAAATGTCCAGAAATTCCCCAAAGAATTTGTTTGGTCATCAATCAAAAATCAAAAAATTAACATTAAAAAAGCGACGAATTTTTTCTATTGATAGACAGTCCTCAGGGGGTACAGAGGAATTTTTTCTATAGATAAACAGTGTTAAGGAAGTACTGTGGAATGTTTTTCCATAACAGTGCTAAGGGTTCCTGAGTAATTTTTTTCTATAGAAAAACAGTCCTCAGTCGGTCCTGAGGATTTTTCTGTAGAAAAACTGTCCTCAAGGGATCCTCAGGAAGTTTTTTCTATAGATAAACAGTCCTTAGGGGGTCCCAAGGAATTTTTTTCTATAGAAAAACAGTCCTCAGGGGGTCCTGAGTAATTTTTTTTATAGAAAAACAGTCCTCAGGCAGTCCTGAGGGTTTTTTTATAGAAAAACTGTTCTCAGGGGTCCTGATGATATTTTTACTATAGAAAACAGTCCTCAGGCGGTCCTGTGTCCTCAGGGGGTACTGGGAAGTTTTTTCTAAAAAAAAAAAACAGTGCTAAGGGTGTACTCAGGCATTTTTTTCTATAGAAAAACAGTCCTCAGGGGGTCCAGAAGAATTTTTTTCTATAGAAAACCAGTCCTAAGAGTTCCTGAGGAATTTTTTTCTATAGAAAAACAGTCCTCAGGGGGTCCTGAGGATTTTTTTTCTATGGAAAAACAGTCCTCAGGGGGTCCTGAGGAAAATAGTCCTCAGTGGGTTCTGAGGATTTTTTCTATAGAAAAACAGTTCTCGGGCAGTCCTGAAGATTTGTTTTCTATAGAAAAACAGTCCTCAGGCAGTCCTGAAAAACAGTCGTCAGGCAGTCCTGAGGAATTTTTTCTATAGAAAAAACAGTCCTCAGGCAGTCCTGAGGAATTTTTTTCTATAGAAAAACAGTCCTCGGGCAGTCCTGAGGAATTTTTTTCTATAGAAAAACAGTCCTCTGGTCGTCGGAGGAATTTTTTCTATAGAAAAACAGTTTTCAGGGGTTCCTGAGGAATTTTTTTCTATAGAAAAAAAGTCCTCTTGGGGTCTGAGGAATTTTTTTTCTATAGAAAAACAGTCCTCTGGTGGTCTGAGGATTTTTTTTCTATAGAAAAACAGTCCGCATGGGATCCTGAGGAATTTCTTTCTATAGAAAAACAGTCCTCAGGGGTAATTAGGAATTTTTCTATAGAAAAACAGTCCTCAGGGGGTAATTAGGAATTTTTCTATAGAAAAACAGTCCTCAGGGGGTTGTGAGGAATTTTTTTCTATAAAAAAACAGTCCTCGGGTGTCCTGAGGATTTTTTTCTTTAGAAAAACAGTCCTCAGGCAGTCCTGAGTAATTTTTTTCTATAGAAAAACAGTCCTCAGGGGGTCCTGAGGAATATTTTTCTATAGAAAAACAGTCCTCAGGGGGTCCTGAGGAATATTTTTCTATAGAAAAACAGTCCTCAGGGGGTCCTGAGGAATATTTTTCTATAGAAAAACAGTCCTCAGGGGGTCCTGAGGAATATTTTTCTATAGAAAAACAGTCCTCAGGGGGTCCTGAGGAATATTTTTCTATAGAAAAACAGTCCTCAGGGGGTCCTGAGGAATATTTTTCTATAGAAAAACAGTCCTCAGGGGGTCCTGAGGAATATTTTTCTATAGAAAAACAGTCCTCAGGGGGTCCTGAGGAATATTTTTCTATAGAAAAACAGTCCTCAGGGGGTCCTGAGGAATATTTTTCTATAGAAAAACAGTCCTCAGGGGGTCCTGAGGAATATTTTTCTATAGAAAAACAGTCCTCAGGGGGTCCTGAGGAATATTTTTCTATAGAAAAACAGTCCTCAGGGGGTCCTGAGGAATATTTTTCTATAGAAAAACAGTCCTCAGGGGGTCCTGAGGAATATTTTTCTATAGAAAAACAGTCCTCAGGGGGTCCTGAGGAATATTTTTCTATAGAAAAACAGTCCTCAGGGGGTCCTGAGGAATATTTTTCTATAGAAAAACAGTCCTCAGGGGGTCCTGAGGAATATTTTTCTATAGAAAAACAGTCCTCAGGGGGTCCTGAGGAATATTTTTCTATAGAAAAACAGTCCTCAGGGGGTCCTGAGGAATATTTTTCTATAGAAAAACAGTCCTCAGTGGGTCCTGAGGAATATTTTTCTATAGAAAAACAGTCCTCAGGGGGTCCTGAGGAATTTTTTTCTATAGAAAAACAGTCCTCAAGCAGTACTGAGTATTATTTTCAGGCTATCCCGAGGAAGTTTTTTTCTGTAGAAAATAGTCCTGAGGAAATTTTTTTATAGATAAACAGTCCTTAGGGGTTCCTAGGAATTTTTTCTATAGAAAAACAGTCCTCCTGTTGTCCTGGAGAATTTTTATCTATAGAAAAGCAGTCCTCAATATGTCCTGAGGTTTTTTTCTATAGAAAATTAGTCCTCAGGAGGTCCTAAAGAATTCTTTGCTATAGAACAACAGACCTCAGGGGGTCCTGAGACATTTTTTTATAGAAAAATGGTCATCAGGGCGACCTGTGGAACTTTTTTCTATTGAGAGACTATTCAAAGGTCTTCTGTAAACAGAAGGTCTTCTATGGATGTCCAAGGCCTTCTGTAGTCAGACGATTATCCCCAGGTCATCCGTAGACAGAAGACCGTCCAGAGGTCTTCTGTAGACCCTAGGCTATTCTTAGACATTCTAAGACAGAATCCTCCCCTGAATAGACCGAAAAATACCTCTCGAAATTTTCTTGAGACTGAAAAAGACCTCTTAGAATCTGATATAGACATACAAAGATCTCTTAAGATCTTCTCTATGGGAAAAATGTCTCTTTGGGTCATCACAGATGAAGACCTGTTAAGATATAATACATAGAAGAACACTTTTTGGGGTCTTCTATAGACACAAGAATAAGTCTTCCATTATAAGGTATATTATTGGTCCTTAGAAAAATATTCATCTGTCGTCTGAGAAAGGAATTTTAAAGGCAGAAGGTCTTGTAAGGATCTTCGTCAGACAGAAAAAATTATCCCTTGCCACGTAGTATTCTAAAGGTATTTTATTGGAGGTTTCTGTTATACTGTCTAAACATGAATTGCTCCCTCCCAGACCTATGGAGCTTGCCGTCGGAACAGGGGATTTGAAATTTGCCTGCGACCCCCTGCGAGATATGTGATATTCCTTCGTGTTGTATTCATGTTACTTTGACGTTTTGTCAGGGTTTCTCCGACGCTTGTAAGGAGCTTAATTGAAGAAGAGCTTAGTTGAGCCCGACACTCATGAACGACCCCTCAGGGGGTCCTGAGGAATGTTTTTCTATAGAAAAACAGTCCTCAGGGGGTCCTGAGGAATATATTTCTATAGAAAAACAGTCCTCAGGGGGTCCTGAGGAATATTTTTCTATAGAAAAACAGTCCTCAGGGGGTCCTGAGGAATATTTTTCTATAGAAAAACAGTCCTCAGGGGGTCCTGAGGAATATTTTTCTATAGAAAAACAGTCCTCAGGGGGTCCTGAGGAATATTTTTCTATAGAAAAACAGTCCTCAGAGGGTCCTGAGGAATATTTTTCTATAGAAAAACAGTCCTCAGGGGGTCCTGAGGAATATTTTTCTATAGAAAAACAGTCCTCAGGGGGTCCTGAGGAATATTTTTCTATAGAAAAACAGTCCTCAGGGGGTCCTGAGGAATATTTTTCTATAGAAAAACAGTCCTCAGGGGGTCCTGAGGAATATTTTTCTATAGAAAAACAGTCCTCAGGGGGTCCTGAGGAATATTTTTCTATAGAAAAACAGTCCTCAGGGGGTCCTGAGGAATATTTTTCTATAGAAAAACAGTCCTCAGGGGGTCCTGAGGAATATTTTTCTATAGAAAAACAGTCCTCAGGGGGTCCTGAGGAATATTTTTCTATAGAAAAACAGTCCTCAGGGGGTCCTGAGGAATATTTTTCTATAGAAAAACAGTCCTCAGGGGGTCCTGAGGAATATTTTTCTATAGAAAAACAGTCCTCAGGGGGTCCTGAGGAATATTTTTCTATAGAAAAACAGTCCTCAGGGGGTCCTGAGGAATATTTTTCTATAGAAAAACAGTCCTCAGGGGGTCCTGAGGAATATTTTTCTATAGAAAAACAGTCCTCAGGGGGTCCTGAGGAATATTTTTCTATAGAAAAACAGTCCTCAGGGGGTCCTGAGGAATATTTTTCTATAGAAAAACAGTCCTCAGGGGGTCCTGAGGAATATTTTTCTATAGAAAAACAGTCCTCAGGGGGTCCTGAGGTATATTTTTCTATAGAAAAACAGTCCTCAGGGGGTCCTGAGGAATATTTTTCTATAGAAAAACAGTCCTCAGGGGGTCCTGAGGAATTTTCTTCTATAGAAAAACAGTCCTCAGTGTGTCCTGAGGAATTTTTTCTATAGAAAAACAGTCCTCAGTGTGTCCTGAGGAATTTTTTTCTATAGAAAAACAGTCCTCAGGGGGTCCTGAGGAATTTTTTTCTATAGAAAAACAGTCCTCAGGGGGTCCTGAGGAATTTTTTTCTATAGAAAAACTGTCCTCAGGGGGTCCTGAGGAATTTTTTTCTATAGAAAAACAGTCCTCAGGGGGTTCTGAGGAATTTTTTTCTATAGAAAAACAGTCCTCAGGGGGTCCTGAGGAATTTTTTTCTATAGAAAAACAGTCCTCAGGGGGTCATGAGGAATTTTTTTCTATAGAAAAACAGTCCTCAGGAGGTCATGAGGAATTTTTTTCTATAGAAAAACAGTCCTCAGGGGGTCATGAGGAATTTTTTTCTATAGAAAAACAGTCCTCAGGGGGTCCTGAGGAATTTTTTCTATAGAAAAACAGTCCTCAGGGGGTCCTGAGGAATTTTTTTCTATAGAAAAACAGTCCTCAGGGGGTCATGAGGAATTTTTTTCTATAGAAAAACAGTCCTCAGGGGGTCCTGAGGAATTTTTTTCTATAGAAAAACAGTCCTCAGGCAGTCCTGAGTATTATTTTCAGGCTATCCCGAGGAAGTTTTTTTCTATAGAAAATAGTCCTGAGGAAATTTTTTTATAGATAAACAGTCCTTAGGGGGTTCCTAGGAATTTTTTCTATAGAAAAACAGTCCTCCTGTTGTCCTGGAGAATTTTTTTCTATAGAAAAGCAGTCCTCAATATGTCCTGAGGTTTTTTTCTATAGAAAATTAGTCCTCAAGAGGTCCTAAAGAATTCTTTGCTATAGAACAACAGACCTCAGGGGGTCCTGAGACATTTTTTTATAGAAAAATGGTCATCAGGGCGACCTGTGGAACTTTTTTCTATTGAGAGACTATTCAAAGGTCTTCTGTAAACAGAAGGTCTTCTATGGATGTCCAAGGCCTTCTGTAGTCAGACGATTATCCCCAGGTCATCCGTAGATAGAAGACCGTCCAGAGGTCTTCTGTAGACCCTAGGCTATTCTTAGACATTCTAAGACAGAATCCTCCCCTGAATAGACCGAAAAAAAAACCTCTCGAAATTTTCTTGAGACTGAAGAAGACCTCTTAGAATCTGATATAGACATACAAAGATCTCTTAAGGTCTTCTCTATGGGAAAAATGTCTCTTTGGGTCATCACAGATGAAGACCTGTTAAGATATAATACATAGAAGAACACTTTTTTGGGGTCTTCTATAGACACAAGAATAAGTCTTCCATTATAAGGTATATTATTGGTCCTTAGAAAAATATTCATCTGTCGTCTGAGAAAGGAATTTTAAAGGCAGAAGGTCTTGTAAGGATCTTCGTCAGACAGAAAAAATTATCCCTTGCCACGTAGTATTCTAAAGGTATTTTATTGGAGGTTTCTGTTATACTGTCTAAACATGAATTGCTCCCTCCCAGACCTGTGGAGCTTGCCGTCGGAACAGGGGATTCGAGATGTTTGATATTCCTTCGTGTTGTATTCATGTTACTTTGACGTTTTGTCAGGGTTTCTCCGACGCTTGTAAGGACAAAGAAGAGCTTAGTTGAGCCCGACACTCATGAACGACCCTTGTACATAATCCGACCATAATTATGCAATGATCTGCCCGACCCTATTCCCTGACTACTTCGAGTTGGCTCATTGGCAGATGAGATATTGTTGTTTGGATGCTAATTTTAAGGACGGCATCTACGCGTCCTAACAATGAGGTGTTCGGGTTATGGAGCTTCCATACCCTATTCCTCATCCGCTGCTTATTCGGGGTTGTTTATTCAATATATGCACAACTGCACTATCCCCAACCTGTGACCCGTCCGGTAGCTAGCAGCTCAGCTCTCACGGGTATCTCACTCCCGCGAACCTTCAAATGGAATAAATCACAACACTGTTTTGCCCAACTCTCTTAAGCTTCCCTCCTTGTGTATCTCTCCCAACGTTAATGGTCATCTCTACATAGTATCCCTCCCCCACAAATGGTCACTGTGAAAGAACAACATCCTTACACCTCCACTCCATTGTTATATTGGGGAAAAAATATTGTTTGTTAGACATAATTGATTTTTATTTGTTATTCATTTCAGATGATGATGAAAGTTTGTGTGTGTCAGTTTGTATGCTACATGAAGCTCTAGTTTACACTTGGAGCTTCATAAATTACAATGTTTCTATAAAAATGCTATTTTCATGGCAATTCTTGTTGCAATCTTTCATTTTTCATCTTTCATTCTTTTGCGAGAAAAAAACTCCATCCATTAGATTTTTATGGAAAACCAACTATCCAGTGGATTGGCTGAGGCCTTCTAAGAGAGAGAAAGAGTAAGAGAAGA
Organism: Musca autumnalis; assembly: GCF_047663935.1. Classification (NCBI taxonomy): domain Eukaryota; kingdom Metazoa; phylum Arthropoda; class Insecta; order Diptera; family Muscidae; genus Musca; species Musca autumnalis. The sequence goes on along the minus strand of NW_027412088.1, from coordinate 194,265,594 downwards.
GGAAGGAATACTGATTGGACCCCTTTATTCTTTGGTCCATTTGTATGTGAGCTTGTCGTGTTTGCTTTTTGTTACTTTGTATCCCTGAATCAAGTGTTGTATGCATAATAACTAGTACGAGTATGTATGTATGCGTGTATGTGTTTTGAAAGGTTCCTTTTCTCCTCTTTTTGTGTTCAGGGTATATTTTTCAAATCAATATTGAAATTAATCAACAACAAAAGAGTTCATTTTTTCATTTCAATTTTGTTTTTTTTTTTTACTTTTTTCTTGTCTTCTCTCGTTGTGTGTGTCCGTGTGTGTTTGTAATAACATTTACATTGTATAAATTTGTGTTGAGATAACAATGTAAATTTTTTGCAACTACATATGTATGTATGTTGAAGTGGATTTTTTCTTGCTGAGAAGTTTTCAAGATTTTTTATTTCGAATTAAATTTCATAAAAAATTAAATTGCCTATTTTTGTTTGTAAAGCAATATTAAAGCCCTTTTATTTATTTTGAATTTCAATTTTATAAACGTTTGAATCGCTTTTAAATATTTCCCAAAAAATCTCAAAATTTAAATTCCACTTTATTCGAAAATCGAATAAAAGACAACAATCACTCTCTCACATGTTGAGTGGGGTTTCCATTAAAATATCTCCTGTTCCGAAAGCAATTTATTTAAGTGTTCACTATTTAGTTGTTTATTTTAACACGCATATACGTAAACACAAACACACACACCTTTACCATATTCCCATTCATTTATCTCCTTGTTTCTCAAGTTTCGCCGTATAGTGTATTTGCTTGTTTTTATTTCATCCTCATTTAATTTATAATCAATTATGTGAAAAAATCCCTCTCGACTTATGTGTGCTGCTGAACTGAACTGAAGTCTACTGAACTGAGCCGAACCGAACTGAACTGTTGCCTCTGAGTCATTTTGGTCGTGTAGTATTTAGTCCTGGTTGTTGTGTCGCCATTCTTTATTTTGTCGGGTGTTTAAAACTCATTTTGACATTTTAATTAAAAACCCCAAACTATTGACACTACAATCGTATGTTTCGAGTTTTCTGTTTCTGTCTTCTTCGTCTCTTCCACTTCTGCCATCACTTTTTTTCGCCGCCTTATTTTTATTTCGTTGTATCTTTTGTTTTATATTTGTTTTGTATCGTTTTCAGTGAAGATGTCTCTTTTTCCTTTCCTACTTCAGGAGGAATACTCACTTAATACGTTTTTAATGGAGGTGCATTCAAGAAGTTTCGTTAGGAAATTTAATAAATTTTGGTATAGGCAGGAGGCAGGAAGACCGTCTAAATGTCGTTTCTAGGCAGGATAACTTCTACTGGTCTTCTACAGAAAAAAATAAAGGGTTATATACACCGCAGACGCTCTTAAGGTCTTCTATAGAAAGAAGGCTTCCTAAGGTATTCTCCATTGGAGCATACCTGACAGTGGTAATCGGCAACCCCATCACAATGAACAAGAACAATAAATCCCTACAAATATTTTGGCAGTTTTCTTTTTTATATCTCCAATAATGCCAAAAATTAAATTCTCTGGTGAGTTGCTTTACTTCTCGCATAAGCCATTGATTGTTGTCTCTTATCCTGACCAATCCTTCAATCGACCCCTTACGAATTGACCAATGGTTTTGTGGCACGGTGTTGCAGCCAAACAGTATTATAAATTATCTCAAACTATGTGGTTATGTTTAATTAAGTTTTAATCGTTAAAACTTTCAAACGACTCTCGAAAATGCATTTCGCAGTATTTATAGGTAAAATTCATTGAATATTTGGGTGTAACGAAAAAATAAATGGAAATTAAATAATATTTTTTTCGAGAATGATTTAAGATTTTTTAACAGCCCTCCAACTACTAAGTTTCAGAAGGTCCAATTGAAGAAGACCAAACAAGTTTTATAAGAACATACGAAGCCTTCTGATAACGTATCCTGAGATTTTCTCAAATTTTTTTAATAAAGCTTAAAATAACCATGTTTGACCCTAAAGGTCTAACAAAAAAGTAATACTACTTTCCAAAATAATGCTTAAGGATTTTTTTCTATAGAAAAACAGCCCTTAGGGGTAATGAGAAATCTCAGGTGGTCCTGAGGATTTTTTTCTATGGAAAAACAGTCCTCAGGTGGTCCTGAGGATTTTTTTTTTATAGAAACACATTTCTCTGGGGCTCCTGAGAACTTTTTGTAGAAAATCAGTCCTCAGGGGTTCCTGAGGAATTTTATTCTACAGAAAACCAGTCCTCAGGAGGTCCTGAGGAATTTTTTTCTATAGAAAACCAGTCCTCAGTAGATCCTGAGGAATTTTTTTCTATAGAAAAACAGTCCTCAGGATGTCCTGAGGAATTTTTTTCTATAGAAAAACAGTCTTCAGGTGGTCCTGAGGAATTTTTTTCTATAGAAAAACAATCCTCAGGTGGTCCTGAGGTTTTTTTTCTATAGAAAAACAGTCCTCAGGTTGTCCTGAGGAATTTTTTTCTATAGAAAAACAGTCCTCAGGTTGTCCTGAGGAATTTTTTTCTATAGAAAAACAGTCCTCAGTTGGTCCTGAGGAATTTTTTTCTATAGAAAAAAGGGTCCTCAGGGGTCCTGCTCAGGTGGAACAGTTCTCAGAATGTCCTGAAGAATTTTTTTCTATAGAAAAACAGCGCTCAGAGGGTTCCGAGGAATTTTTCTATATTAAGACAGTCCTAAGGATTTTTTTCTATAGAAATCAATACACAATGGACCTTGAGCAATATTTTCTATAGAAGAACAGTCCTTAGGTGGTCCTCAGGATTTTTTCTATAGAAAAGCAGTCTTTAGGTGGTCCTCAGGATTTTTTCTATAGAAAACCAGACCTCAGGTGGTCCTGAGGAATTTTTTTTTCTATAGAAAAACAGTCCTCAGTGGGTCCTGAGGAATTTTTTCTATAGAAAAACAGTCCTCAGGCGTCCTGAGAATTTTTTTTCTATAGGAAAACAGTCCTCTGGGGGACTTGAAATTTTTTTCTACAGAAAAACAGTTCTCAGGGGTCATGAGAAATTTTTTTCTATAGAAAACAAGTAAAAAAGTATCAGTCGGCTTTGCCGACAGATACATATATACCCTCAGCCTATGTATGGGGTCTTTTCAGAATTCTGTGGCCCTTTTTGGCTCTCTTAAGTTAAAAAGTGTTGCGAAAGAGGTACTTGCAGGAATGGACCGACATATTCCATTATTGAAGTGCATCTTATTTAGGGAGTAATATCTGTGCGATAGATAATGCGCCCACTAGTCATATCAGTGGGTCATCGTATAAATTTTGGACAAGTATGCCAGGAAACATGGACTTGTCCACGGAAAACATAATATCGTTCTAAATAGGACCACAACGAACACCATCGGTATACATTTACAAACTATCTTCGAACAGAGCCTTAACTGTACTTAGGCACAAACTTTGAACTGTTATGGGACCCTAAGAAGAAGACCTATATGGGTCATTTTAAGAACTTAAACTAAATTTGGACAAAATATTAGGGATCCAAAGTTAGAACCAAATTGGTTGATCGGTTCGGGAGTCATCGTCCTCTCCAGCCACTACATATGGTGCCATAGGGTTTTTTTACCCCTTCCGGGCTGATTTCTAAAGAAGTATGGACCTGCCTCTGAAAAAAACTTTTACCATCGTAATTGAGGCAGCAAATTCAAGTTGCTCCAAAAAAAATCAATGTGATTCGAAAGCAGGTCTTAAAGTGAACTTATCCGAAATTTTGTGTGGGAGGAACCCGATGGAGTAAACAAATATAGTCAATATTCAAACCTGATCTGTATCTAGTAAATATATTAGAATATGTAAAGTAGGGACAACATTGGTCACTCCCTTCAAGTATTATCTTGACCACATTTTTTCCGAACATTTTTGAACTTTTGTGGGGGAGGTACCTGAAGGAGTGGACCGATATGGATTATCTTCGAACTTAAACTCAGTTTGAACAAAATATTACGAAGGCCAAATTTTGGACCGAACCGGCAAATCCGTTCGAGAGTTCTGTTGGGCTTTTTGCAACTTTCAGGCTATTTTCTCTTTCAGGCTATCAGCCCACTTAATGTACTTCAAGATGTTGGGAGATGTTGATGGGAGCAAGTTGAATGTAGTGGCTGGATTTGAAACTTTTTTCACAAAAAGTTTTCAAAAATTAATTTTTTGTCGAAAATAGACTTGCCCCTCATGAAACTTGTACCATCGTATAGGGGGCAGTGAATACAAGTTGTTACAGTAAAGATCAAAGCGATTCGAGAGCAGCTCCTAAACACCATTTTCCCGAAAATTTGTGTGGGATGTATTCGAAGGAATGGACCGATTGAGCCCATATTAGAACTTTGGTTAAGTTTGGTAGAAATTTCACGATGTGCTAAGTATGGACCAAATCGGTTACTCCCTTCAAAAGTTATCGTGCGCACAAATTTTCCGAACATTTGCGAACTTTTGTGGTACTGAAAGGAGTGGGCAGATATAACCCATCTTCGAACTTAAACTAAGTTTGGACAAAATATTGCGAAAGCCAAATTTTGGACATAATCGGTTGATCCGTTCGAGAGTTATCGTGCGCTCCAGCCAGCCAGACAGACAGACGGAAGGACATGGCTAAATCAACTCAAAATTGTCTGAAACGGATTTCGTCCAAACATACTTGGGGTCTAAAACCATTACTTTGATGAGGCACATTTTGCCCGTATGTAAGTGTATATACCCTCGTTAGCAAAAATGCTGAGGGTATAAATAGTCTTCAGGGGGTCCTTAGAAATTATATTCTATAGAAAAACAGTTCCAGAGAAAATTGTTCTATAGAAAAACAGTCCTCAGTGGGTCTTGGGAAATTTTTCTATAGAAAGACAGTCCTCAGGGGGCCTTGAAATTTTTTCTCTATAGAAAAACAGTCCTCAGAGAGTCCTGAGAAATTTTTTCTATAGAAAAACAGTCCTCACGGTCTTGAGGATTTTTTCTATAGAAAAACAGTTCTCAGGGTCCTGAGGATTTTTTCTATAGAAAAACAGTTCTCAGCGGTCCTGAGGATTTCTTATATAGAAAAACAGTTCTCAGCGGTCCTGAGGATTTTTTCTATAGGAAAATAGTCCTCAGTGGGTGCTGAGGATTTTTTTCTAAAGCAAAACAATTCTCAGGTTATCCTTAGGTATATTTTCTCTAGAAAAACAGTCCTCAAGGGATATTGAGGAATATTTTTCTCTAGTAAAACTGTCCTCAAGGGATACTGATGAATAGTTCTCTATAAAAAAACATTCCTCAGGGAGTCCTGAGGAATAATTTTCTATAGAAAAACAGTCCTCAGAATATCCTGAGGATTTTTTTATAGAGAAACAGTTCTCAGAGAGTCCTGAAGAAATTTTTTCTATAGAAAAACAGCGCTCAGAGTGTCCCGAGGAATTTCTATAGAAATCAGTCCACAATGGAACTTGAGGAATATTTGCTATAGAAAAACAGTCCTCAGGGGGTACTGAGAAATTTTTTTCCATAGAAAAACAGACCTCAGGGGTTCCTGAGGATTTTTTTCTCTAGAAAAACAGACCTCAGAGAGTCCTGAGGAATTTTTTTCTATAGAAAAACAGTCCTCAAAGTGTCCTGAGGAATTTTTTTCTATAGAAAAACAGTCCTCAGAGGGTCCTGAGGATTTTTTTCTATAGAAAAGCAGTCCTCAGTGGGTCCTGAGGAATTTTTTTCTGTAGAAAAACAGTCTTCAGAGGGTCCTGAGGATTTTTTTTCTATAGAAAAACAGTACTCAGAGGGTCCTGAGGATTTTTTTTCTATAGAAAAACAGTCCTCAGCGGGTCCTGAGGATTTTTTTTCTATAGAAAAACAGTCCGCAGGGGGTCCTGAGGAATTTTTTTGTATAGAAAAACAGTCCTCAGGGGGTCCTGAGAAATTTTTTTGTATAGAAAAACAGTCCTCAGGGGGTTCCGAGGAATTTTTTTGTATAGAAAAACAGTCCTCAGGGGGTCCTGAGGATTTTTTTGTATAGAAAAACAGTCCTCAGGGGGTCCTGAGGAATTTTTTTCTATAGAAAAACAGTCCTCAGGTAGTTCTAAGGAATTTTTTTTTTCTGTAGAAAAACAGTCCTCAGGGAGTCCTGAGAAATTTATTTCTATAGAAAAATAGTCCTCAGTGCTTACTGAGAATTTTTTCTATAGAAAAACAGTCCTCTGGGGTCTTGAGGATTTTTTTCTATAGAAAAACAGTCCTCTGGGGTCTTGAGGATTTTTTTCTATAGAAAAACAGTCCTCAGGGGTTACTGAGGAATTTTTTTCTATAGCAAAACAGTCCTCAGGGAGTCCTTAGGAATTTTTTTCTATAGAAAGATAGTCCTCAGTGGGTCCTGAGGAATTTTTTTCTATAGAAAAACAGTCCGCAGGGGGTCCTGAGGAATTTTTTGTATAGAAAAACAGTCCTCAGGGGGTCCTGAGGAATTTTTTGTATAGAAAAACAGTCCTCAGGGGGTCCTGAGGATTTTTTTTGTATAGAAAAACAGTCCTCAGGGGGTCCTGAGGAATTTTTTTTTATAGAAAAACAGTCCTCAGGTAGTTCTAAGGAATTTTTTTCTATAGAAAAACAGTCCTCAGGGAGTCCTGAGAAATTTATTTCTATAGAAAAATAGTCCTCAGTGCTTACTGAGAATTTTTTCTATAGAAAAACAGTCCTCTGGGGTATTGAGGATTTTTTTCTATAGAAAAACAGTCCTCAGGGGTTACTGAGGAATTTTTTTCTATAGCAAAACAATCCTCAGGGAGTCCTGAGGAATTTTTTTCTATAGAAAAGCAGTCCTCAGGATGTCCCGAGGATTTTTTTCTGCAGAAAAACCGTCCTCAGGGGGTCCTAAGGAATTTTTTTCTGTAGAAAAACAGTCCTCAGGGAGTCCTGAGGAATTTTTTTCTATAGAAAACAGTCCTCAGGGAGTCCTGAGGATTTTTTTCTATAGAAAAACAGTCCTCAGGGAGTCCTGAGGAATTTTTTTCTATAGAAAAACAGCCCTCATGTAGTCCTGAGGATTTTTTTTTCTATAGAAGAACAGTCCTCAGTTGTCATGAGGATTTTTTTTATAGCAAAACAGTCCTCAGGGGTCCTGAGGAATTTTTTCTATAGAAAAACAGTCCTCAGGGGTCCTGAGGATTTTTTTTATATAAGCACAGTACTCAGGGGGTCCTGAGGAATTTTTGTTTTCTAAAGCAAAACAGTTCCCAGGTAGTCCTTAGAAATATTTTCTCTAGAAAAACAGCCCTCATTGGATAATTAGGAATATTTTTCTCTAGTAAAACTGTCCTCAAGGGATACTGAGGAATAATTTTCTGTAGGAACACAGTCCTCTGGGCGTCTTGAGGAATTTTTTCTGTAGAAAAACAGTCCTCAGGGTTTCCTGAACATTTTTCTATAGAATAAATCCTCAGGACGCCCTGAGAACAACAGATGTCCCGAGGAAGTTTTTCTATAGAAAAACAGACCTCAGGTAGTCCTAAGGATTTTCTAAATATTTTTTTCCGGAGATTTTTTTTCTATTGAAAAACAGCCTGAGCACTGTTTTTCTGGAGAAAAAATATTTTTTTATTTTTTTTGTTTATTTTTTTTTTTTTTTGTATTAAATAAAAATCCTTCATTTAATAATTCATTCCATTTTTTCTTGTAGAGCGCACACTTTTGTTTTACACAAAATTTATCACTTTGATATCCTTCATCAGGACCCTTTAAGGACTGTTTTTCTTTAGATCGCCTACAATGACTTCCATCAGTTTGTCCACAAAAGACTCCCTTCAGGTTGTCTATAAAGACCTCCTTCCACTCGTCTGTAAGGACCACCCTCAGTTCATCTATAAAGACTTCCTTATTAGTCATAAAGACTTCTTTTATATCGTCTATAAGGACTCTGTTGTCCATTAGACTCCTACAAGCGAGTCTAGAAAGACTCCCTTCAGCTCATCTACAGGGACTCCCTTCAGCTCTTCTATAAAATACATTAAAAAACCGCCTTTAGCTCGTTTTTAAGGACTCCCCTCGGCTTATCATAAATTTAAGTTTTACCTTGTGTTCGTCATACTCTAATATATAATTGTCGTTCATTTAAAATTGGTGTATGTATGAGTATTCGTGTGTGTGTGTGTGAAACACTTTGTGCAAAGACCTTTTAGTTAAATTGAATTCGGTGTCATTAACTTGATTCACTTAAAATCGTTTCGTTGTGCCGTTGGTTTAATAAACGAACATAAACTGAAATTTATGGTTATTTTTGAAAATCGTTGTCGTTGTCTCTCTGTTACCCATTGCTGCAATTCGTAGAGGGAGAACTAACCAACCTCGCTTACCATCAAGACTTTATAATGTCATTGATACACAAATGGTATGGGTGTGGGTGTGGGGGTGTGTAGTGTGCGTATAGTGTAGTGTTTATGTGGTTGCCACATAACATTGGCGTTTATTTTCCAACAGTAATTTTATTTTGTTTTCTATTGGAGGAGGAAAACAACAATTGTTGTTGATTGTATTAGTTGTTGTTTTTTGTGTGTAGTTTGGTATATTAGAGTTTCTATTTGGTATTTGTTTTGACATTGGTGTTTTTTTGTTTTCCTTTCTTTCTGTAGCTGTTGTTATTGTTATTGTCATTCCTTGTTTTGCATTTTTTTTTCTCTTCCTTTAGTTTATATTCATTTACTAGCGCACACATGCACGCATTACTCTACTACGTACAAAATGGTCATAGAATTTAGTTTTCAGAAAATGAGAAAAAATAAGCTTTCGCATGCCTACACACACAAGCAAAAAGTTGAGAAAAATTCTTAACACACACACAGTGTTTAGTTGGAACGGAAAAACAAGCCACAGCAACAGAAGAACATGGTTTTAATGAACACTACATTACAGAGCGTAGACTGAACTCCTGCCGGCTAGTCTACTGCTCATCTATAACGGCTAGCTTCGACTCATTTATAAAGACTCACTTCGGCTCGCCTATAAAGACTACGTAATCGAAAAAGGGGGAAGCAAAAATTACAATCCAATTGCTCTATCTGATATGACGAATATCCTCACTTGGTCCTTTTGGGAAGCTGAAGTGAATTATGAAGTTATTTATCTTTTGAAGAACCCTTCAAAGTCTTGTCCCACTGTACTTTCTATTCTCCTAACTTATCATTTAACATTTTATAGTTTATATTCCATGGGATTTGCAAAGAGGCTTACTGCTGCACAATATAAAATAGCTGCAGCAGTTAGAAAACTAGAATTAAATGGAATTGTTTTTTCCTTCCTTCCTTGATTTTATTAGGCCATTCAGAAAAAAAGAAGAAGAGAGAATAGAATAGGGCATACCATAAAATTTATTAGTACGGATGTGGGGCACAAAGTTTGTAAAGAATTTAAAACATAAATATTTTTATGCAACATGTGTATGGCTAATAGAATACAGGAAAAATTGAATTTTTCCTCAGAAAAGTCTTCCTAAGCCAGTAAGGAAGATATGCTTTATAATGTAAGATACCATGCGATTGACTCGGAGAAGGACCTGGACCCGTAAGCTCAGTAATTATGTATTCGTATATTGTTTTCACTACTGGGGCGGCAATATATTCCAGAATGGCTGCTACGAACTCTTTTGTTCCGTCTCGGTATAGAGCGGCGTTCTGACAAATTTGAATCGTGTCCCACTGCGTGTCACATAAATTCGGGGACCGAACTGGCGCCGCATAGCTTACCACAGACCGACCTATCGCTTTAAACGTGGAAAGTGGTGTAGAATGTGACCCCTAGAATTTTGGGTCAGTTTGTGGTCGGAATTCTACCATCGACCCTGATATTCAACTCTCTTCTATACTGCGCCGTCCATGTGGGGAACAGAGTGGCCGTCGATTTAGTGGCGTATATCTGCATATTCCTCGAGTGGGAAAAGGTGGTAAGATCGGATAAATAGGAGCTCAGTCTCTCACAGATGTCATCAGTTTAGGTACCTGACGCCGGGATCGTACAATCATCTGCATACTTTACAATCTCAATGCCGTCTGGAGGGGGCGGAATACATGAAAGGTAGAGGTTAAACAGGTCCGGAGATATCACCCCTTCTTGGGGAACTCCCTTTTTCACTATACGGGGCTTGGATTTCTTGTTCCTGAATTCCACATACGACTGGCGACCACACATATAGTTGATTATCCAACGTTTCAGGCTTGGCCGGAGGGTTATCTGCTCAATGTCCTCGAACAGCGTGGAGTGCTGGACAGTATCAAAAGCTTTTGTTAAGTCAAGCGCCACCATCACTGTTCTATCACACGGTCGATCCTGGTTGATTCCTCGACAAATATGTGTGGAGATACCGGGCAGCGCTGTTGTCGTGCTGTGCTGTTTACGGAATCCATGCTGATGATCGGCAACTTGATAGCTATTTCTAATGCTGGGGAGGACTAAGGGCTCAAGATTCTTCGCTACAGGTGACAAAAGCGAAATCGGCCTGTACGATTCACCTTTGCTGGCATCCTTGTCTGGTTTCAGTAGCGATCACCCTGCCCATTTTACAGACTTCGGGAACAATAAGGCTGGCTAGCGACAGGTTGAGAACTTTAGTGATATACTACACTCCCGGCCCATCCAGCTGTTTCAACATTACCATGGAAATTCCGTCCGGGCCCAAAGCTTTGGATGATTTAGCGTTCCGGATGGCATTCGCAACATCATCCATTGTAAACTGTGGTGGTTCATCCTCGGCAGGAAGAGATCTAATGCGACCTAACACTCTTCTCTTCGCCCTGTCACTCTCGGGGTGCTCGACAAACTGTCGATTGAAGTAAGTTGCACACCTCTTCGAAATAGATGTAGGGAATGGGTGCACTTCTGAGGCTGCTCTGGTTGTTATCTTCAACTTCGTCGTCGAAATACGGGACACCCGGCAGTCTCCCCAACAACAACAAAAGCAGCATCTAACAAGACATCTTGTTGTCCAGCGAAAATGCAATTCAATATCACGATCTCCGCAAAAACCAGCGTAATTGTAGATCCAGGAAACAAAGCTCACCCTCTCCGCAAAAACCAGCGTAATTGTATATCCAGTAAACAAAGCTCACCCTCACCTATATCTTGAGATATTGCGATGGTTATAATGTTTTGCGAAAGGATCGCACAAGAAAGGCTTGCCTTGATTATACACCACTCTGCCCTATATGGCTTGAGCCTGACACTTATAGCCCATGCAGGAAATGTATGAGTGTAGCAGTAAAGAGTGCGATTTGTTTAATGTGTAAATACCATCGATGAATAATTGTGCTTTGCGTTATATGACCGACATTCGTTATCTTTTGTAGAGAAATAACGTCGGGTGCTAGGGGCTTGCAGTGCTCATCATTCCATCCTAGAGGAATACAGCTCTAACCGAGCAAGTTGATAGCCGGTGAATAAAGACCCTCCTACGAAGAAGATAAGAGATTGTCATAACTCGCCAGGCATGACCGTTGTGGCACTGTCAACCGTAATTTCCTTTGGCTCACACCATCTTCCTCTCATCGTCTCAGTTAATAGACCAGCCAAATAAAAACCACTAACCTCCGTACTTTTCTGAATCATGGAATAGCTGATTGGCAAATTTTATGAGAATACACCAATGACCCCTTCAGAGAGCTGCCCATTCCCTCAAATCCTCGGGTAGCTGAGAGAATTTTCCGGGACATTATTGCAGTTGCTCGCTACATGACTGCTGATCGAATACCCGTAATTATAGTAAATTTCCCAGCAGAGGCGACAGGACTAGCAAATGAGTGTTATGAGCTTCATGGTACGAACCTCGAAGTTAACTCAAGAGTTATGGAGATTGCTCTAGATATCAACAGGCTAGTAGGCGAGCATAAACGGGAAAAGTTGCTTGACCACCTGAACCAATGCTGCAACCTTGGTACAGGTTTAAGTAACATGTGGACAACGGTTAAACCACTCTCGAATCCGCGAAAGGTGGATGATAAAATGGGTGTTACGTGCAACGACGGCAGTAACAGGTCCGAAAAGGTGCAGGTGTTATTTTAAACGGCAATTTAAAAAGCACCCCAAGAGTGATAGGTAGGAGTTTGTAACGCTTTAGAAGAGCCCTCATAGCTGAGGAGTTACCTTCGCAATTTACGATCAGCGAAATCACCCAAACCAATGCGTTTACATAAAATCTCAATGGTAATGCTGAAGCAACTGGATGTACTCGGAGTTAAGTATTGGCAAGTGTAATCAGTCTATGGTTAGCCACCTATGTTGTACCAGAACCCAGCAAAGTTGATAGTGTATTCTCGCTACCAAAGCCAAGCAAGAATGCCAACAGAGGCGAATCGTACAGGCCGATTTCACTCTTGTCACCAGTGGCGAAGATATTAGAGGCACTACTCTTCCTCATGATGAGAAACTGTTTCCCAGTTGCCCAACATCAGGATGGATTCCGGAAAATATCTAGTAACACATCAGTCTTTTCCACACATATCAGTTGAGTACTGAACAAGAACAGGCCGGTGACCGAACAGTTATGATGACTGTTAACCTATCGAAAGGCTTCGACCATGCCAAACTGTTCGAGGTCATAGAGTCGATTTCTCTCCAGCCGTTTTTGAAACATTCTATAATCAACTTTATGTTTGGGCGCCAGGCGTTTGCGGAATTCAGGAAGTGGAAGAATGGAAGAATGGAAGAATATTCAAACATGTCAGAATGCCGCCTTGAATACTGCAACAGGGTGCCTTCTCATGACACCAATCTTCTTAAGGATTCGAAGGTTTTACCGGTACATCAGCACAACAGGATGTTGTTACCGAAGTGACCCTCCCTGCCGCGATCAAGTAGACAGGCTTCTCCCCACACAAACATGTCAGGAGAGATCTTCATGGTCAGGAAAGAGACGTACGACGTTCAAATCGAGAACATTTAAATCAACGAGCCTAGCAGTCAGGCTAGCATATTATTGATACTGATATATGTGCGCAGGCATTACTAAGCTACAGTGTGAATGCCGTACTTGGAGACCAACCACGTCAATCGCAGCAGAAAAATGCCTGCAAAGGCAAACAGAAGTCCTCTTGTTGTCTTATATAGGCAACAGAAGACCACTTGAGGTCTTCTAAGTGCAACAGCAGACCTCCTGAGGTCTTGTATACACAACAGCAGGTCTTCTATATACAACAGAGGATCTCTTGAGATCTTCTATACACAACAGAATACCTCTGGAGGCCTTCTACGCACAGCAGAAGGCCTCTGGACGTCTTTACGGCACAGGAGAAGGCCTCTTGAGGTCTTCTGTGCATATAGAAGGCTTCTTGGGATCTTCTGTTGATGACAAGCTTTGAAGTTTTCTTTGCACAACAGAAACATTCTTGGGGTCTTCTGTGCACAAGAAAATGCCTCTTAGGACTCTTGAAGTCTTGTGTGCACAACAGAAGGCCTCATCGGACCTTTTGTGGTCTTCTATAGACAACAGAAGACTTCTTGTGGTCTTCCATAGACAACAGTAGACCTCTTGAGGTCTTCTGTAGACAACAGAAGGCCTCTTGAGGTCTTCTATGCACAACAGAGGACTTCTATGCACAACAGAAGACCCCTTGAGGTCTTCTGTGCACAACAGCAGACATCTTGAAGTATTCCGTGTACAACTGAAGGCCTTTGGAGATCTTCTGTGCACAACAGAAGACCTCTTGATATCTACCGTTCACAACAGAAGACCTCTTGAGGTCTACCGTGCACAACAGAAGGCAAATGCATCCTAAGGTCTTCTATAGGCAACAGCAGACCTCTTAAAGTCTTTTTTTTTGACAAAAGAAGACTTTTCGAGCTCTTCCATAGGCAACACTCTTGGGGTCTTCTAAGCACAACAAAAGGCCTCTTAGGGTCTTCTGTCCACAACACAAGACCTCTTGAAGTCTCCTGTGCACAACAGAAGGCCTCATCTGATCTCTTGTGGTCTTCTATAGACGACTTAAGACCTCTTGAGGTCTCCTATGCACAACAGAAGACCCCTTGGGGTCTTCTATGTAAAACAGAATACATCCTAGGGTTTTCTATAGGCAACAGCAGACCTCTTAATGTCTTCTTTGGACAAAATAAGACTTTTTGAAGTCTTCCATAGACAACGGAAGACATCTTTGGGTCTTCTATGCACAACAAAAGACATCCTAAGGTCTTCTATAGGCAACAGCAGAACTCTTAAGGTATTTTTTGGACAAAAGACGGATTTTCGAGGTTTTCCATAGACAAATGAAGACCCCTTGAGGTTTTTTATTGACAACAAATGACCACTTGAGGTCTTTTATAGACAACAGAAGACACTTGAGGTCTTTTATAGACAACAGAAGACCTCTTGTGGTCTTCTATAGGCAACCGAGTACCTCTTGAGGTCTTCTATAGGCAACAGCAGACCTCTTAAGGTCGTCTTTGGACAAAAGAAGACTTTTCGAAGCCTTCCATAGACAACAGAAAACCTCTTTGGGTCTTCTAAAAACAACAAAATACATCATAAGGTCTTCTATAGGCAACAGCAGACCTCTTAAGGAATTTTTTTGACATAAGAAGAGGTCTTCCATAGACAACTGAAGACCTCTTGTGGTCTTCTATGCCCAACAGAAGTCCCTTTGTGGACTTCTGTGCACAACAAAAACCCCTTGATGTCTTCTATGCTCAACAGAAAGCCTCTTGGGATCTTCTGTGAACAACAGTAGTCCTCTTGGGATCTTCTCTGGACAACATCAACACTTCTGAAGTCTTCTGTGCACAACAGAAGGCCTCTTGGGGTCTTCCATAGACAACAGAAGACCTCTTGAGGTCTTCTATAGGCAACCGAGGCCCTCCTGAGGTCTTCTGTAGGCAACAGAAGACCTCTAAGGGTCTTCTATGAACAACAGAAGACCCCTTGGAGTTTTATATGCAGAACAAAGACATCTTGAGATCTTTTATACGCAACAAAAGGCCTCTTGAGGTCTACTGTGCACAACAGAATACCTCATGAGGTCTTCTATAGGCAACGGAGGACCTCTTGAGGTCTTCTATAGGCAACAGAAGATCACTTAAGATCTTCCATGAACAACAGAAGACCCCTTCAAAGTTTTATATGCACAACAAAGACATCTTGAGATATTCTATACACTGGGGAAGAACTCTTGGGGTTTTATATACAACTAAAAACCTCCTGAGAATTTCTATAGGTAGCAGAAGAGCTCTTGAATTTTTCTATTTTATTGTTATAAAATTATTATTATTTCTCTGTTCGTCAGTAATGACTTCCACCGCTAGCCTTTAAAAACTCCTTTCGGTTGATGATACATTGTTATACCCTCAGCATTTATGCTAACGAGGGTATATACCCTTTCATAGGGGCAAAATATGCCTCATCGAAATAATGGTTCTAGACCCTAAGAATGTTTGGACGAAATCATTTTCCGACAATTTGGAGTCGATTTAGCCGTGTCCGTCTGTCTGTCTAACTGGCTGGAGCGCACGATAATTCTCGAACGGATCAACCGATCCCGTCCAAAATTTGTCTTTCGTAATATTTTGTCCAAACTTAGTTTAAGTTCGACTATGTCGGTCCATTCCTTCAAGTCTTTCCTACGCAAAACTTTTGAACTTTAATCCTAATCCACATTTTTGTCTGTAAGTTCAATTGTTCAAAAATGGCCCCAAAATTCTGAAAAGACCCTAAATACATTCGATCTGTCCGTAGATGAAAGTTTCAATTCACATAGGCTGAGGTTATATCTCTGTCGGCAAAGCCGACTGATACTTTTTTACTTGTCTATAAATGCCCAGCTATGGAATGGCTACATATAATTCCTTTTGTGCTAGTTCGGTAAATATACTCTTTAGTTCGTTAACATGGACTCTGCTATGTTCGTCCATAAATCAAACTACTGGTTCATCTATAATGATTCCTTCCATTTGTCAGTAATGACTCCTTCCACTTTTTTTGTGAAGACACCATTCAGCTCTCTGCCTAAACGCGCCCATGAAGACTCCCTTGTTTGACCATATTATGAA
This sequence comes from Musca autumnalis, assembly GCF_047663935.1. Classification (NCBI taxonomy): domain Eukaryota; kingdom Metazoa; phylum Arthropoda; class Insecta; order Diptera; family Muscidae; genus Musca; species Musca autumnalis. Next base: position 194,249,590 of record NW_027412088.1, on the reverse strand, counting down.
GACTACCTTCTTTAGTTCATTTACAAAGATAACCTCCAACTCGTTCATAAGGACTCACTTCAGCTCGTCTACAAAGACTTCTTTCAGCTCTTCTATAAAGTCGCCCCCACCTCTAATCTATAGAGACTCCCTTCAGATAGCCTATAAAGACTCTCTTCCGCCGAACCAAAAACACTTATATGAACTTGACAAAAAAGAATCGCTTACGGCCGTCTATAAAGACTTCTTTCCGCTTGTCTATAAAAACTTCCTTCAGCTCCTTCCCAAAGGCGCGTCTTCAAAGACTCTTTGCTTTCACTCGTCTAAAAAGAGGAAAGGTTCCGTCCATCTACAAAAACTTTCTTGAACTTGTCTAAAAATACACCCTTCCTTCGTCTAACAAGGCTGCTTCCCTTTCCTCTTGTCAGCAAAGACTCCCTTCCGACCGCCTATAAGGACTTTTTCTGCTCGGCTAAAAAGACTTCCTTCCGCTAGGCTTTGGAAACACCTAAATTTGAAAATGAAACATTCCTTTAAAAAAATATGTTATATTTTATGTTAAAATTATTCCACGAAAATATAAAAACAACAATAAATTATTTTCCTCTGGAGCTTCTTGCATAATATCTCAATTACTTAATAGGCCGCAAAGTAAGGTCTACCATGGTCAAGGAAAACACAACAAAAGTTAATGACATTGAATAGACTACACAAAAATTTCAAGGCAAAAAAATGTGACCAGCATTGAGGTGGTGGTTTGAGTTTTAGTCCAGGCAGCAGGTTTTGGCTATGAAAACGCCAAAACCCACATGAATAAAACAACAGCAACAACAACTCCGACTGAAAAAGACAACCGGCCAACCACACAGATGGGATGGCACAGAAACTTGTTTCCTTTGAAAGTGAAAGCACTTTTGAGACATCAAAGACTAACAAAAATCTCTGCTTCTTGTTTTCTTTTCGTTTCAGTTGTTAAAGCCTATTGCGGCCGAGGAAGCAATAGTTCACTGGCATCAGGTCTTACCACATTTGGACACATTTTCCAGTTATGAGGTACGGTTGTGGTGGCATAATACCTATTTAAATATTATTGAATAATAAAATAAATTACGTTTTTTTACCTCTCACTTAGGATATGCAACGTTATTTTGATCATCGTAATCAACGAAGTTTGAGACACTTGGATAATCCGCTGGATGATACCTATGTGGATGCTTTTAATCGACATAATGAACAAGCTGTTCAGAGGTCCAAACGATCTGCTGACAATCAAAAAGATTTGCCTCAAATGCCTACCTTAATAAAATTTGAAATTTCCGATGCTGTGGAACCCAGTGATGAGGTCAAGGCTTTGGTACGCCAATATCGCAGCCGAGAAGTTCAGCAGGCTGTTAGCACGGATGTAGTCAAAGAGGAGAATGTGAAACCGAAAGCTATTAACAAACGCAATCCTGCAGTTAAGAAAATTCCCATGAAGAACAAAAACGTCTATAACAAATTTCCTGCCCGACCCAAACGTTCGGCGGTGCAGCAACAACAGCCGCACAATTTCAAGGTGCAATTTATACCCTTTGATGCCTCCGATGCCCGGGAACCGGATGAGCAGACACGAGAATTGATAAAGCGTATGCGAGCTTTGGATATTGAAAAGTTATCCAAAGATCTACCCTCCTCAGACATACCTGGAATTACCCAAGTAGCGAACACAAGTGGCAAAAAACCCACAACCACCACCCGGCGACCAAAATACCAAAAGCAGCGTAAAGCCAAGAGAACCAAACGCAGTGCCCCAGAAATGATCAAATTTGAGCTCAGTGACGCCAAAGACCCGGACCATAGATTGAAAAGTTTTGCGGCTTCAAAAAACTCCGATGGCCGGGAGTCGAAGGAATTGAAAAGTGATGATAAGGTCAGTGATATGGAAACCAATGATCAGCATTCTCAGGCCTCTAAACGTTTCTTTATCTACAAAGATCCCAACCCCATTAAGGTGAAGAAATCCGTGGCCTCCTTGCCCCATGGGGTGCAAAATATTATTTCACAGTTGATTAAGAATCCTCCGCATGGTAAGGCCTTTCTGAAATATATTCCGGCTCAACAAATGGATTATAATAAGCTGAAAATATCTTACCCTAAGGCTGGGGCTCCGATTTATGGGCATGGAGCTAATTATGTAGCCGGTCCTGGAAAGGCGGAACAAGTCCAGGTGCAAATACATTCGGTGCCTGTGGTGGAGAAGATTCGTTATGTTTATACGCCTGTTTATGAGGGAGGAGCAGGAGGTGGTGGAGGAGGGGGTGGTGAAGGAGGTGCAGGCGGTGGTGCTGGAGGCCATGGCGGGGGTTATGGTGGTGGTTATGGTGCTGGTTATGGTGGTGGTGCTCAGGCTGTTCATGGCGGGCAAGGAGGCGGCGGTAACGAAGGTGGTCATGGCGGAGGCCAACAAGTTGTGGCTTATGTTGCTGGTGCCCAAGAGCCGGGTTACCGCGGTGGAGGACATGCAGGCTATGGTGGAGGTCATGGGGGAGGCTACGGCGCTGGCCATGGCCCAGGTTATGGTGGAGGCCCCGAAGTCCCCGAAGTGCAAGTTGTTGCCTATCTGGACGAAGGCCCTGCTGTTCCAGCTGAAGGTTATGTAGGAGGAGGTCATGGTGGTGCTGCTCCAGCTGCAGGTTATGTAGGAGGAGGTCATGGTGATACTGCTCCAGCTGCAGGTTATGGTGGAGGTGGTCATGGTGGTGCTGGAGGTTATGGTGGAGGAGGTCATGGAGGCCAAGGTGGTGGTTATGCTGGAGGTCATGGAGGCCAAGGTGGTGATTATGGCGTTGGTGGTGGTCAAGAAGGAGGTTATGGCGGTGGTGGAGGCCAGGAAGGAGGATATGGTGGCGGTGAAGCTGGAGCCGGCAGAGGAGAAGGAGGAGGCTATGCTGGCGGTGAACAAGGAGGCGATTTATCTGCTGAGAATGGTGGTGAAGATGGCAGCGCTGAAGAAGACAATGGCCTGTCCGAGGGTTATCAGGGTGTGGGTGGCTATGCAGGTCATGGTGGTGGCGGAGGAGCTGGATATGGTGGCCATGGAGGCGGTGGTGGTCACGGTGTCGGCAGTATCCAACCCATTGTTGTTCCCGAGGTTCCCGAAAAAGCTGCAGTTGCTGCTGAAAGCGAAGGCAATGAAGTTCTCAAAGCTGTGCCAGCACCCCAATTTAAGGGTGGACAAGAAGTTGATCCCTTCCTAGGCGAAAAACTGGGTGTGGCCCCCACAGTGGAGCAGTATTCCAAGGCCTATGCCAATGACATACCAACCCATGAATTTAAACTGAAACTCTACTCTCCCGAGGCCCTGATTGCCAAGGCCCAACTGGAAGCGAAGCTTAAAATTGCCGCCATAGAAGCTGAGAATAAGAAAATAACAGCTGCCCTAAAGGGAGGTGGTGGTGGTGGAGGCAATGGCAAGGGTGGTTATGGTGTAAGTCCCGCCGTAAATGCCAAGGGACCACTCATCAAAATTGAATATCATGCCGCAGCAGATGCTCTGAAATCAAATTATAAAGAATCCCCTGAATTCCAACAACTTTCCTCGCTGGTGGGTAAATCACCCGAAGATCAAATTCACGGCCTTACCTATTTGCTGGCCAAAGAAATGCAAAATCGCCTTCATGGTGCGCAGAAGTACGGTGATAAGATTGGAGGTGGTGGTGGTGGATTGAGGCCTCAGGACAACAAGGCTCCCCAACTTTTCCATCCGGGTGCGGGCGGTGAACCTGCCTTGGGAGAAGGTGGAAAGGCAGCAGGTGCAGCAGGTGGTGAAGCTGATGGTGGCGGCGGTGGTGGTCGTGGAGGTGGCAAATTCATTGGCATGGGCAAAGTTAAGAAATATGTACCTGTTATTGAGGAGTACCCTGTTGATGAATATAAAGCTGCCGCTGCAGCTTTGGCTGTGGTAGGAAAAGGTGCCGGAGGTGGCGTGGGAGAAAAATATGCTGCTCCCTATATGTCGTATGGCCTGTCACCCAACTACAAAGCATTTTCTTCAATAAAACCTCGTGCCTCTGGACAGAATGGCAAAGGAGGTGGTGACGACGATTTTGTGGGAGTAGGTGAGGGAGAGGGCTATGGACGTGGTGGCGGCGGCGTTAATGCCTTACATGCTGCCGGTTATGAGGGAGAAGGCTATGGACGTGGTGGCGGCGGTGTTAATGCCTTACATGCTGCCGGCTATGAGGGAGAAGGCTATGGTCGTGGTGGCGGTGTTAATGCCTTACATGCTGCCGGCTATGAATCAGCAATAAAAAAGGTAAGTGGCATATTTTTCTTTTTTGATTTTTCATATTTTTCTATGATGATATCTGAAGAAAAGAGAAGGATTTACCCTATCGGGGCAAGAGGAAGAATTTTCTAATTTGTTAAAAGACGAAGAAAAATTTTCCCCAATTAGGGAGGCTTAATTACGGACGATCTTAGGGTTCACAGGGATGGAAGGTATCTTCTGGAGAAGCAAATTATTATCCGGTATTGAGTTCATCTGCCTCTTCCATCATTGTGTAGCTCCCCGAATTCCCTTGTGGTAAGACGAAGCTCTTCTCAAATACCTTTAATTAAACGAACGCCTTACAACATAAGCACACCTTAACAAGCTTTTTGAAATCTCAATAATCCTTGCAACCCAAAGCCAATGGCATTCCTTTGATTCCGAATCTCTGTCTCTTCCTCGCTCTCTGTAAAAGATAACAAATCCAATTTCATTGCTTCAGCTTAATTTTCATTTAGCAAATTAAAGTTAAAATCGAACTTGAAATCAACGCGGAACGATAATGATGAGGACGAAAGAAAAAAAAAACAACTTCAAATGCTTTATGTTAGCAAATTTATTGACAGGGTGCTTCTGCTTCGACAACCCCAATTCATGGAGAACTTAATTTTCTTGTCTGACTCAATCCAATCCCGACCGGAATACAAAATAAAACGATACCTTTTCTCATGGATTAAACCGCCGCGTCACAAACAGCATTAATCCATTTACGTGCTCATTATGGACCCAAAATGTCATAGCCGTAAAAGAAGTTGCAAGAAAAAAAGACGAAGAAAACGTTAAACATTTTTTTTGTTACACAAAACCAAACACCAGAGCCTTAGTGGACAGGGTGGGAAGTTGAATAAATGCGAAAACTACGTTTCGTACCTTTTTGCGCATACAATTAATGCAAACAAGCCAGACAATGAGGACGCTGGCACTGACGACAATGACAGCAACTGCAAAACTGCAGCAGGATGGGAACCAATGCCACTTTTTTCTCTCACAAAGCAAACAAGCGACAAGTCATTGTGCCTGGAATTTTGTAAGACTTGAAAGGAAAAATAAGTAAATAAAGCGTGACGTAAATAAAGGTCGCAACGAATTAGAGGTAACCCTACATGAAAAAGTTTTCCAAATGTTTCAAGGGAGGGAGTCTTTATAGACGATCTGAAGTGAGTCCTTATAGACGAACGGAAGTGAGTCTTTATAAACAATCAGAAATGAGTCTTTATAGTCAAGCCGATCCGAGTTTATATAAACGAGCTGAAGTGAGTATTTATAGACGAGCGGAAGTGAGTCTTTATAGACGAGCGGAAGTGAGTCTTTATAGACGAGCGGAAGTGAGTCTTTTTATAAGCGAGCGGAATTGAGTCTTTATAGACGAGCGGAAGTGAGTCTTTATAGTCGAGCGGACGTGAGTCTTTATAGACTAGCGGAAGTGAGTCTTTTATAGACAAGCTGAAGGCAGGGAGTCTTTTATAGAAGTGCTGAAAGCAGGGAGCTGAAGGAAGCGAATCTTTATAGATGAGTTTTATAGACGAGCTGAAGTGAATTTTTATAGACGAGCAGAAGCAGGCATCTTTATAGACGAGCTGAAGTGAATCTTTATAGACGAGCTGAAGTGAGCCTTTATAGACGACCTGAAGTGCATTTTTATAGACGAGCTGAAGTGAGCTTTTATAGGCGAGATGAAGTGAGTCTTTATAGCTGAAGGCAGTCTTTATAGATGAGCCGAAGCAGGAAGTCTTTTAGACGAAGCAGGGAGTCTTTATAGACGAGCTGAAACAGAGAAACTTTATAGACAGGCTAAAGGAAGTTTTTTATAGACGAGCTAAATTTTCAAAGTTCTTCTCTTGCAGCCAAGACTCTTACGTAGGTATTTCCTTCCATAGAATACCCTTTTGGAGGCTGTTTCTCCTACGGACAATTACTCTTCTTTTCTTGTAAAGAAGACCCTTCCAGAGAGCTTCTATTCTATAAAGACTTTTAAAAGAAAGCCCTTCAGAGACCTCCTATTCTATCGTAGACCTTTTCAGAAATCTCCTATTCAACAGAAGGCACTTGCCGAGGTCTTCACTTGTTTAAAGGTCCTTGCAGAAGTCTTCACTTCTTTTGAATATCCTTTAATCGGTTGTCTATTTTTAGAAGACCCATACAAAGGTATTCCCTTCTATAGAAGACTCTTCCAAAAGTCTTCTGTGCAATAGAAGACCTTTTCAGTGGCCTTCTGTTCCATAGAAGTCCTCTCCCGGGCTCTTCTCTTCAATATAAGACCACTCCAACGATTTTCTATTGCCGAGGTTTTCTCTTTGTTTGAAAGTCCATGCAGAACTGTTCACTCCATTTGAATATGATCTAATCGGCTGTCTACTTTTAGAAGACCCTTCCAGAGGTTGTCCATTCTTTAGAAGACACCTCCAAAAGTACACCCTTGTATAGAAGACTCTGCCAAAGGTCTTCTGTGCAATAGAAGATCTTTTCAGTGGGCTTCTGTTCTATAGAAGTCCTCTCCAGGGCTCTTCCCTTCTATATAAGACCACTCCAACGATTTTCTCTTGCCGAGGTCTTCTCTTTGTTTGAAAGTCCTTGCAGAATTCTTCACTCCTTTTGAATATCCTTTAATCGGTTGTCTATTTTTAGAAGACCCTTCCCGAGGTTGGCCGTAGAAGACCCCTCCAAAGGTACACCCTTCTATAGAAGACTCTTCCAAAGGTCTTCTGTGCAATAGAAGATTTTTCCAGTGGTCTTCTCTTCCAAAAAAGTCCTCTCCAGAGCTCTTCTCTTCTATATAAGACCACTCCAACGATTTTCTATTCCATAGCGCACATATATAGCAGTTTTCTCTTCTATAGATGACCCTTCCAGAGGTTTTCTCTTCCACAGAAGACTCCGCCAGAAGTTTCCTCTTCCATAGAAGACACTTCCAGAGTTATTCTCTTCTATAGAAGACCCATTCAGAGGTTTTATATTCCATAGACTAGGTTCTCTATTCCATAGAAGACTCCACCAGGGGACTTATCTCCTGTAGAACAACCTACAAAAGTCTTTTCTTTCATAGAACACGCTCCAGATGTCCCCTCTTCTAAGGAGGGCGACCCCAGAGGTATTCTCTTCTATAAAAGAGGCTTTCAGAGCATTTCTCTTCCAAAGAAGACTCCTCCAGAGGTATTCTCTTTTATAGAAGGCACCTCCAGATGACTTCTTTTCTATAGAAGACACCTCCGGAGATCTTTTCTTCTGTAGAAGACCCCTCCGGAGATCTTCTCTTCTATAGAAGACGCCTCCAGAGGTCTTCTCTTCTACCCATAAAGAGGACTTTTCTTCTATAGAAGACCACACCAGAGGTCTTCTCTTCTATAGAAGACCCCTCTACATGTCTTTTCTTCTATAGAAGACCCCTCTACATGTCTTCTCTTCTATAGAAGACCCCTCTATAGGTCTTCTCTTCTATAGAAGACCACTCCAGAGGTCTTCTTTTCTATAGAACGCCCCTCCACAGGCTTTCCCTTCTATAAAAGTGTCCTCCAGACGTTTTATATTGCATGGAAGACCCCTCCAGATTACTTAAATTTTGCAGAACACTCCTCCAGAGGTGATCTCTTCTAGAGATGACATCTGCAGAAATCCTCTCTTCTATAGAAGACCCATCCAGAGGTTTCTATTTCATAGAAGAATCCTCCAGAGGTATTCTCTTCTTTAGAACACCCCTCCAGAGGGATTCTCTTCCATAGAAAACCTCTTTAGAGGTCTTCTGTTCTTTAGAAGACCCCTCCAGAGGTCTCCTCTTCTATAGGTCTTCTCTGCTATAGAAGACCCTTCCACAGGTATTTTCTTTTTTAAAAGACACCTCCAAAGATTTTCTATTGCATAGCACACCCTTCCGGACGACTTACCTTCTTCAGAACACCCCTCCAGAGGTATTCTCTCCTATAGAAGACCCATCAAGAGGTCTACTCATAAAAGACTTATCCAGAGGTTTTCTCTTCTATAGATGACACTTCCAAAGATCTTCTATTCTAAAGAAGACCCTTCCAAAGGTCTTCTATTCTATAGAGGACCATTCCATAGGTCTTCTATTCTATAGAAGACCCTTCCAAAGGTCTTCTATTTTATAAAATACCCTACCAGAAATCTTCTATTCTATAGAAGACCCTTCCAGACGTCTTCTGTTCTATAGAAGATCCATCTTGTGATCTTCTCTTCTCCAAAAGACCAATCCCGAAGTTTTCTTTTCCATAGAAGACCCCTCCAGTGGACTTATCTTCTGCAGAACTCCCCTTCAAAGGTATTCTCTTCTATAGGATACCCTTACAGAGGTCTTCTCATCTGCAGAAGACTCCTCCAGAGGTCTTCTCTTCTTTAAAACACGCGTTCAGATGTATTCTCTTCTATAGAAGACCTCTTCAGGGGTCTTCGGTTGTTTAGAAGACTCCTTCAAAGGTCTTCTCTTCTATAGAAGTATCTTTCAAATGTCTTCTCTGCAATAGAGGACCCTTCTTTCCTCTATAAAAGACACCTCCAAATGTTTTCTGTTCCATAGCACAACCCTCCAGAGGACTTATCTTCTTCAGAAACACCTCTTGAGGAATTACCTTCTGTAGGATAACTCTCCACAGGTATTCTCTTCTATAGAAGGCATCTGCAGAGGTACTCTCTTATATAAAATAACCCTCCAGAGGTTTTCTTTTCTATAGAAGACTCATCCAGAGGTTTTCTATTCCATAGAAGACCCCACCGGGTGCCACCGTGGAGCAATGGTATGTACACCCGCCTTGCACACAGAAGGTCGTGGGTTCGATTCCCCGACAAGACAACATCTAGTTTTCAACAGTGGCAAAATACCCCTCAGTAATGTTGGCGACATTTCCTGAGTATTTCAGTCATGTAAAACTTCGCTACAAGTGGTGTCTTAGAACACGCCGTTAGGACTATGCGATGAACTGTAGATCCCATTGAACTAATATGAATCGGGGTGCACTATGAATCGGGGTGAGAGAAGTCTCCCTTGCCCCGCCTAGGATGTTTGTGGAACAATTATAGAAGAACTCACCACAGGATTTATTTTCTGTAAAACAAAATCCAGAGGTCCTTTCTTCTATTGTAGACACTCCAGTTTTCCTCTTTTCTATAGAAGACCCCTCCAGAGGTATTCTCTTACAGAGGTTTTCACATCCCTGCAGAGGATTTATTTTCTGTAGAAAAGTCTTCTCTTCTATGGAATACCCTTCCAGAGGTCTTTTCTTTTATATAGGGTCACTCCAGAGGTCTTCTCTTTTTTAGAAAACCCCTTCAGAACACGTTTTCAGAGGTCTTCTATTGTAAAGAAGACTCTTCAAGAGGTCTTCTATTCTGTAGAACACATTCCGAAGATAAGAACTCTGTGGGTTTTCTATTGTAAAAAAGTACTTTCCATATGAATAATATGCTGTAGAACAAGTTTCCAGAGGTCTTCTTTTTTTATAGAAAACCTATCCAGAGGTCTTGTCTTTTGTAGAAAACTTATCCAAAGTCCTTGTAGAAGACTCTCCCAGAATTCGTTTATTTTATAGAAGACTCCCCCAGAGGTCGTCTTTTCTATAGAAGACTGACCAAAAGACCTTTCCAAACATATTTTATTGCAAAAAAAAACATTTTCTATAGAAACCCCTTACAGAATTCTCATGTTCCATAAACATCCCAGAAGGGTCAGGGAAGACTTATCTCATGCCACTGACAACACCCCACTTCACATCAGTTTAGTGATATGGGATATACAATTTATCTCCGAGTCCGAACGGCATGTCTTAAGGTTGTAGAGACGTTTTGAAATGGCTGAAATACTCAGGAAATGCCGCCAATATTACACTGAGGGATATTTTGCCACCGTTGAAAATTTGATGTTGCCTTGCCTAGGAATTTAGCTTAAAGGGGTGGTGTGCATACCATTGCACCATCGTGACTCCCGCAGAATTTTCATACCCTATACTACAGAAAAACTTCCCAGATCTCTTTAATCCCAAAAATCAAACTCTTCTATAGAAGACTACAGAATTTTGTGGAAGACCTCTAAGAACGATTTACAGGTCTCTTATTATACCCTTGCAAAGGTCAAGTCTTAAGAACTTTTCAAAAACATTGTAGCCCCTTCTTTAGACGACCTTTACATTAGTCTTCGGTTCTCAATATGACCTTTTCAGAAAGTTCTTCCAGATGTCGTATACCATGTAGAAGAACTTCTAGAAAATATCTTCCCAGAGAACTATCCATAGGACTTATTTTATAAAGAAGAAAGCCATTGTGAATGTCTTCTATTCTGTGAAAAAAGACACCAAATGATATCTCATATGCGATAGATGGTGATCCCGATGGCTTTTCACTTCTATAGAGGAAATTCAACCAAACCACAAAAAATCTAAGCACACCCTCCACTAGTCTGTAGAGGCCATAACAAACATCTCAACTCTATGGAGCCATTGTTGTTGTAGCTGTTGGAGTTTGGGTATCAGTGTCAATTGATGTGTTTGGCATTTGCCTTCGCTCTCCTCTCTCCATCTTTACATGCCAATGTTCGCTATTTTTGCCATTGATTTGTTTGGTGTGTGTGTGCAAGTGAATGTACTTCCGTTTTCCGGCTACTGTTTACCAAAAAAAGAGACAAGCAAACAAACAACGAACGAACAAACGCACATCATGACACCAACAAATCGTGGCATTGCGTTAAGTTTGCCTTGCCATTGAATGACTCCTATTTTGGTTATATCTTCTTTTCCCACTTTCTTCAGCTTGTTTTGTCTGGGATTTCATGTCTCTAGCTTTAGCTCATCGCTCTATCACTTCATTTCTTATGGCTCGTTTTCGTTTAAAAAATATGGCAAATAATGAATTTCCTGCATAACCAAACGTTTAGTCTAGGGAGACGTTGAAGCTGTCTTGGCAAAAAAGGTTAAGTTTTGTCAATTTCATAGAATATTTGCTGTTTGGAGCAGGACGCTTGTATAAAGCATTGCGGTAATCGGGCCATGAACGAAGAATGTTAATGCTATGCCGTTGATGGAAACCTGGTATCTATCGCAGGAAAGAAATATACTTCTTACTGCATATCAGCAAACAAAATGTCATTGAATATGTTTGCCGAACTTGAAAATTTCTTGTATCCCGTTATAAGTGCATTATTTGACATTGTCGATTTTCACCACAGTTTGGGTGGGAAAAGAGAAAATCCTGTGAAAAAGAATTTTTCTGCAAATAAGGAAATGATGGGTAAGGAGTGTCAATAGAGGAAGAAAGAGGCTGGGAGTTTGAAAAAAGCTACAAAGTTGAGGATTGTGTTAATTGTAATGTAAGAATTGTTTGGTTGATTGGTTGTTTGTGCCTGCTTGCCTGCCTGCAATCGATGCCAACCTCAAAGGCAATCAGGCATACAAAGTCGTTTTAATATAGGCTTAATTTGTTTTCTACCTTTCAACCATGATTTTTTAACCCTTCAGGAACGGTAGGGAAAGGTGAGTAAGTAGGGATCTCCTATAGAATAGAAGACCTCCGTAGGGATCTTCTATACAAGAGAAGACATCTGTAGGGGTCTTCTGTAGATTAGAAGTCCTTTAGGGTTCGTCCATAGAAGATATCCGTATTGGTTTTCTATTAAGTTAGGAGAAAAGAAGACCTCCGTAGTCTTCTATAGAATAAAACACCTCTTTTATAAAAGGGGTCTTCTTTCTAACAGAAGACCTCCGTAGGTGTCTTCCTTATAATAGAAGACCTCCATAGGGGTCTTCTTTATAATAGAAGACCTCCGGAGGTGTCTTCTTTATAATAGAAGACCTTAGTAGGTATCTTCTTTATAATAGAAGACCTTCGTAGGTATCTTCTTTATAATACAAGACCTCCGTAGGGGTCTTCTATAAAATAGAAGACTCCGTAGCGGTTTTCCATACAATAGAAGACCTCCGTAGGTGTCTTCTATAGAATAGAAGACATCCGTAGGGGTCTTCTATAGAATAGAAGACCTCCGTAGGGGTCTTCTATAGAATAGAAGACCTCCGTAGGTGTCTTCTATAGAATAGAAGACCTCCGTAGGTGTCTTCTATAGAATAGAAGACCTCCGTAGGGGTCTTCTATAGAATAGAAGACCTCCGTAGGGGTCTTCTATAGAATAGAAGACCTCCGTAGGGGTCTTCTTTAGAATATAAGACCTCCGTAGGGGTCTTCTATAGAATAGAAGACCTCCGTAGGGGTCTTCTATAGAATAGAAGACCTCGGTGGGGGTCTTCTATAGAATAGAAGACCTCCGATGGGTTTTTCTATGAAATAGATTAGAAGATCTTCAAAGAAGTCTTCTTTAGAATAAAATACCTCTGAAGGGGTCTCATATATGTAGAATAGAAAACCTCGATACCGATCTTCTAAAAAAGAGATGACGTCGGCACCACTGTTCTATGGAATAGGTGACTTTCGTAGGCCATCTTCTATAGAACAAAATACCTCCGTAGGGGCCTTCCAGAGAATAGAAGACATGGGGTATTTTATGGAACAACATACCTCCGTATGGGTCTTCTATTGTATAGAAGGCTTCCGTAGGTGTCTTCTATGGAATGTAAGACCCCCTTAGGGGTCTCCCATAGGATAGAATACCTCTTGCATTTTTTTGTGTTCCATTAAATCTCAACCCCTAATGGCTTAATATTTCACATAATCGGTATTATCTTATCAACTACTTTGCCTGTTATTCTCGCAACATAGATTTGTTTTTAGTTTTCCTTGTTTCTTCAGTTTTTTTGCTTCTTTGTTTGAAAATCAATACTTTTTCGATTTAAGCTTTGGCAATTTTCAATTTTATTTATTGAACGTAGCAAAGGACAACATCAACAACAACATCATCGACAGACGATGATACAAAAGACAAGTTGAGCCTGAGATTGTCTGGGCTTCCTCACAAAAACCAAGCAATTGTTTGTTACTTTCTCTGCTGCCTCCATCGTTTCAATCCGTAATAAAATCAGATTGTTTGTCTGACAACAAGATGTGTGCATTAGTTCGGGTCTATGTCCCAGTGTGTGTGTGTGTGTTCGGTGTGTGTGTGTGTGTGTGTGTGCATGGTGTTTGTGCGTCTATCGATGTATTCAAAATCTTTATATAATCTCCTGTTGTGCTATGTAATCCCCAAAGTTATGCAATGCAATTCCTTTTTAGCAGCTTATATAAGAGCATCATCAACCTATTTGTTGTTGGGTTCAAATTAAACGGATTCTCTGTGATGGTCATACAAATAGGAAGGAAGGTGGAGTGGTTTTCGGTGGAAGTAATTTAATCGAATTGAAAAATAAACGAAACGCGAACAAAAATTCTTCATTTGATGAGACTAAAGGATCAAGGAATAGTTCTTCAAAAATATTGTTTAAAATCCATGATAGCAGTACTGAATGTTCCTCAAAATACATTATATAAGTTATTATTTAGCTAGTGGGATCTAACCCAAAACAAAACTCCTGATATCGAGGTGTTAGGCACCCACTTAACCAACCATTTTGAGAATATTTCTTGAGCGACAACAGGACTAACAAGCGTGGATTTTTTAAGAATATTTTTTCTACAACAACAGGATCCTCCACACTTGGATTTTTTAAGAATATTTTTTCAACGACAACAGGACCAACAAGCGTGAATCTTTCAAGAATATTTTTGCTGCAACAACAGGATTATCCACACTTGGATTTTTTAAGAATATTTTTTCATCGACAACAGGACCAACAAGCGTGAATCTTTTAAGAATATTTTTTCAACGACAACAGGACCAACAACCGTGGATTTTTTAAGAATAGTTTTTCAACGACAACAGGACCAACAAGCGTGGATTTTTTAAGAATATTTTTTCAACGACAACAGGACCAACAAGCGCGAATTTTTTAAGAATATTTTCTCAACGACAACAGGACCTAAAAGCCTGGAATTTTTTAAGAATATTTCTTCATCGACAACAGGACCAACAAGCGTGGATTTTTTAAGAATATTTTTTCAACGACAACAGGATCATCCACCCTTGGATTTTTTAGGAATATATTTTCAACGACAACAGAACCAACAAGCGTGGCTTTTTTAAGAATATTTTTTCAACGACAACAGGATCATCCACCCTTGGATTTTTTAGGAATATTTTTTTCAACGACAACAGAACCAACAAGCGTGGATTTTTTAAGAATATATTTTCAACGACAACAAGATCATCCACTTTTGGATTTTTTAAGAATATTTTTTCAATGACAACGGAACCAATTCACAAGAAATATTTTTTTTATTTATTAATTAAAAAAATATTTATAAAATCCAGGCATAATGTTTCTGAGATTTTTTCAGTTGTCCTTAGATCCTTAACTAAAAATTCAATATCCATCCACATCGCATCCTTTCTGTATTGTCAATTTTGTCGTCATTTCGTCGTCGTCTTTCTGATGCTTTTGCCAAGAAAAACTTTCGAACAGAAAATGCCAAAGCAGTGTTGAAAACTTTTCAACACTTTTCTTGAGCTGTTGTTGTTGTAGCTTTTGTCTCCTAGACTTCTATGGCTGGCATCACAGTTCACAAAACATGTGTTTAACTATTTTTGTACTCCCCAAAAGCTGGCAGGCAACAAAATAAAATTAAAAGTGTGGACAGAATAACAGAAGAAGAAACTTTAAGTATTACGAGTCATCGGCAGCTGTATAGACGAGAACAAGCAATTTAACTTTGTCCAAAAGAAAAAAAAAACTTAAAAAGTTCAATAAAAAGGGTTAACAAAAACGAAAAAAACGACTAAAAACATTAACAAGAAACTAAACTACGAAAGGAAAAAGATTCTTTGAAACATAGAATCCTGAGACAGGATAACAATCTGGCAACATGAGGAAAAATTATATTGGAGCTATTAAAGAGGTCTAGAGTTGTAAAATATTCGATCAATGGGTGTAAAATGAACGAAAATTAACCTATTATTTGATTTAACGTAATAAGGCGTATAAGTAGCGGCATCACTAATACGCCAGGATTTTTAAACAATATTTTTTCAAAGATTATCACACCAATAAGCGTGGATTTTTAAACAATATTTTTTCAAAGATTATCACACCAATAAGCGTGGATTTTTAAACAATATTTTTTCAAAGATTATCACACCAATAAGCGTGGATTTTTAAACAATATTTTTTTCAAAGATTACACCTATAAGCGTGGATTTTTAAACAATATTTTTTCAAAGATTATCACACCAATAAGCGTGGATTTTTAAACAATATTTTTTCAAAGATTATCACACCAATAAGCGTGGATTTTTAAACAATATTTTTTCAAAGATTATCACACCAATAAGCGTGGATTTTTAAACAATATTTTTTCAAAGATTATCACACCAATAAGCGTGGATTTTTAAACAATATTTTTTCAAAGATTATCACACCAATAAGCGTGGAATTTTAAACAATATTTTTTCGACGATTATCACACCTACAAGCGTGGATTTTTCACACCCTAAGAAAAAAAACAGGTTAGGGGTTTGTGAAGGAACCATAAGCATTGTTTGAAATCGTAGGCATGCAACGTTTTTAAAGTATTTTCAATAGGTTTCAGATACATTTCCAGTTATTTTCCATATATTGAAAATATCAACATATTTCTAATATTGTTTTACATTCCCTTGAGTGCTTCTCTTTCTAATTTCCCTTCAAACTGCGCAATTTGGTTTTCATTATTGCTATACTGCAGTATTGCCGCATAAACTACAAACAAGAAAATTAACCAAACAGAAAGAAAGAAACGGAAATCCATCAACGTCTTTGGCAATTTTGTAATTTTCTGATGAGTCGTCCTCAACGACAACATTAGTAATTCAAAACAGACGCTAATCATAAAAAAACATACCCACAAAAGAGAAACATAAATGATTTCAGTTTTGTGTGGCAAATCAAAATCGCAGTTGTGTCTTCATTATACACCTGAAGGCATTTAATCTTTTGTTGGGGATTAAAAAGACCACCCTCAACCATTTGCCTAGCACCCACCACCCTGAAACCCCTTAAGCTTAAATTGAATTTCCAACCATCCATCCCCTCAAGAGATGATTTCTTTATCAGGCAGTTGTTGCTAAT
The DNA here is from genome assembly GCF_047663935.1 of Musca autumnalis. NCBI lineage: Eukaryota > Metazoa > Arthropoda > Insecta > Diptera > Muscidae > Musca > Musca autumnalis. The sequence continues at coordinate 194,233,222 of NW_027412088.1, read as the reverse complement.
TTTTTCCTTGATTACTTTGTTGTTGATGTCTTTCAAATGCCGCAACCAAATTCATCTCTTCCATAAGGATGGTTTTTTATGGACCACAAAAAAAAAAACAAAATCGAGCGAAGACAACTAAGAGAAATTGTGAAACAAATTTGTGGGTGGTTGTGGAATAACGAAAAAAAAACTTAAAAATTAACATTCACAACAATGTTGATTTTCATCAAAAGCCATGGTATTCTATTGTCATTTTCCTTCACCCATATTCCCAACCCTACAATATTTGTTTCACTGGCCACACTACAGCAAAAGAAAACGTCTGTGGGTTTGGTTGGCATTTGAAGGCCACCACCACTGTCGGGGTTGTGGTTGTCTAGTTTCGCATCCCTTCCTTTGATCATTGATTTTTACATTCTTTAATTTGCATTTAATCATCGTTGTTTCATGACTGACTGTTAATGGTTCATTTACTTCTTTGTGGCGTTCTATAAAAATAAACAACTTACAGTTTCCTTCTTTTGCGTTTTACATTTAATTTTTCTTTTCTTGTATGAATCTATATTAGATTGTTCATCCTTGAACCATACTCTAATTTTAAATAACTTCGCAATGAAAAGCTGAATTTCGTTATTTGAACTTAAAAGAATTTTGTTCAGATTTTAAAATTTATTTCGAATTAGTGGATAATAATTTTTAAAAAATCCATAAATAAATGAATTAAACCTAAAGTATTAGAAAGATTAAGCCACCAGTGCGTGTAAGTAACGACGTCACTAATACGTACCCTTCATTAATTTTTAATAAGTAAAATTGCGGGTAAATCTTGCACTTTTTGTATATAATGTCTTCGGCAATATTATTTCTAATACTACGGAGAACCTTTTAGCCGAAAAAATTACTCTCTAGCGTCTCCGCAAATACCTATTTTCGCTCCATTTTTTCATAAATTGCAGTTGTTGAGCAATAAACGTGGATTTTTTTAATAATTTTTTCCATGCAGTTGTAGAGCAATAAACGTGGATTTTTTAAATAATTTTTTCCATGCAGTTGTAGAGCAATAAACGTGGATTTTTTAAATAATTTTTTCCATGCAGTTGTAGAGCAATAAACGTGGATTTTTTAAATAATTTTTTCCATGCAGTTGTTGAACAATAAACGTGGATTTTTTTAATAATTTTTTCCATGCAGTTGTAGAGCAACAAGCGTGGATTTTTTAAACAATTTTTCCATGCAGTTTTAGAGCAATAAACGTGGATTTTTTAAATAATTTTTTCCACGCAGTTGTAGAGCAATAAACGTGAATTTTTTAAATAATTTTTTCCATGCAGTTGTAGTGCAATAAAAGTGGATTTTTTAAAATAATTTTTTCCATGCAGTTGTAGAGCAATAAACGTGGATTTTTTAAAATAATTGTCTCCATGCATTTGTAGAGCAATAAACGTGGATTTTTTAAATAATTTTTCCATGCAGTTGTAGAGCAATAAAAGTGGATTTTTTTAATAATTTTTTCCATGCAGTTGTAGAGCAATAAACGTGGATTTTTTAAATAATTTTTTCCATGCAGTTGTAGAGCAATAAACGTGGATTTTTTAAATCATTTTTTCCATGCAGTTGTAGAGCAATAAACGTGGATTTTTTAAATAATTTTTCCATGCAGTTGTAGAGCAATAAACGTGGATTTTTTAAATGATTTTTTCCATATTCCTTTTTGTTTTTCAATAGTCTTCGTTCGTTCTTAATTTGGCTTTGTCGTCTATAAAACCTAGCGTTCGGTCGACGACAAATAGAGAAACTTGAGATACTCTCTTCCGTTTTATAGACATAGCCCTTCATTCATTCTTTGGCTGACTATCTTAGCCCATTTAATTGATAATTATTTCCCCTTAAAATTAAATATTTCATCTAAACGTTTATTCCCCACCGAAATTCAAAATTAATATCCAAAAATTGGCTCAATTAAGCAGCAGCGCCATTTATGGCCATTTATTTTTCAACACTTTTGAAATTTGTTCACACATTCACAGCCTTTTTTATTTATTTATTTATATTTAATTTATCCCATTTGGCTGCTAACAAGCTTTAGCAATACCTACATGTGTAGGTACATGAGTGAATGTTGCGCCAACAAACACCATAGAAAACATCAGGAAGTTGGTTGGGTTATACTATTCTGCCTTTTGCTCAGCCCAGTAACCATCTTTACAAACACATTTATATAGTCTAGTCTATGAGGCTATTGTTTGGCATAGTCTCCTTTCACTGTATAGCTGTTGTGGTTGTCCTTTTGAACAGCTGTTGGAACTCATGTCGACATATGTGTGTTAAAATGCTACCTTACCATCAGTTTGTCTATTTTATATTTTCCTAAAGTACCATCAACTCCATCTCATGCATTATTAGTTGATTGCTGTTGAGCTCATGAAAGAGGATAACCAACGCTTAGAAGAGGTTTTTTGTGATGGTGGGTTTCAGGTTTTTCAAGCAGAAAATACAAGGCTATCTTCCTTCTTGTTATCTATAAGGATTATCCCTTAGTTTTGTATAGAGACCTAGTCTTTGCTGTCTATAAAAGTTCTATATGACTCTCTTTCTGGTTATGTAATTTATAAAAACCTCCATTTCTGGTCGTCTATAAAGAATCTTCTAGTCGCCGATAAAGCCTCCCTTCTTGTCGTCAATGAAGTCTCCAACCTAGTCATTGACAAAGACTCCCTCTTGGTCATTCAAAAAAAACTAGCTCTTAGTCGTCTTTAAAGTTTCCATCCTGGTTATTTACAAGGACTTATTCTTGTTGTTTGTACATACCCCTTCTTGGTCATATATAAAAATTATCTCTCCTGGTCTTGTAAAAATTTTTCTTTATTCAATGTTCCGGCGACATAATTAGACTTCTTTGTGGTTGTCTATTAAATGTCCCGAATTGTTTTTTATAATGTGTCAACCTTGGTCATTTATATGGGCTTTACCTCCAGATCGTCTATAAAAAAACCTCCAGATTGCCTATAAAGACTCTAAGCAAACCGTCTTCACACTTCCATCAGCACGTACAAAAAGACTAACTCATTTTTGCCTATATGGTGGTCCTTCTGGTCATCTGCAAGGATATTATTCTGGTCGAATATAAAATCTCCCTTCCGGTCGACTGTAAAGAAGCGATTTTAATTTGAAGAACTCCCTTGGGAACTCCCTTCAGCTCCACTAAAGTGATTACCACTAGATAACTTAAAAAGACAATCTCCAGGCCAATAGAAAGAATTGTTTTACCTTGACCCTATAGATTTCCTGCAGTTCATATCTACAGTCTCTTCATAAAGAACCCCTTGTTCAGATAATATGCAACGACTCAACCGGATCGCTTAGCAGAATCCCTTGTCATCAGCCTCTCGGTCATCCATAAACATAAATTCCTGCCAGTCTTTGTAACTTCTCTATTAGAAGTTATTCTTTGGGAAATCATTCGGATCTTAAGAGTTAAGCAGCACCCTTTCCTTGGAAAAGGGTCCTTGATAGTACCCTTTCCTTGGAAAAGGGTCCTTGATAGCACCCTTTCCTTGGAAAAGGGTCCTTAATAGCACCCTTTCCTTGGAAAAGGGTCCTTAATAGCACCCTTTCCTTGGAAAATTGTCCTTAATAGCACCCTTTCCTTGGAAAATTGTCCTTAATAGCACCCTTTCCTTGAAAAAGGGTCATTAATAGCACCCTTTCCTTAAAAAGGGTCATCAATAGCATCCTTTCCTTTGAAAAGGATCATAAGTAGTACCCTTTCCTTGGGAAAGGGTCTTAAATAGCACCCTTTCCTTGGGGAAGGGTCTTAAATAGCACCCTTTCCTTGGGAAAGGGTCTTAAATAGCACCCTTTCCTTGGGAAAGGGTCTCAAATAGCACCCTTTCCTTGGGAAAGGGTCTTAAATAGCACCGTTTCCTTGGGAAAGGGTCTTAAATAGCACACTTTCCTTGGGAAAGGGTCTTAAATAGCACCCTTTCTTTGGGAAAGGGTCTTAAATAGCACACTTTCCTTGGGAAAGGGTCTTAAATAGCACCCTTTCCTTGGGAAAGGGTCTTAAATAGCACCCTTTCCTTGGGAAAGGGTCTTAAATAGCACCCTTTCCTTGGGAAAGGGTCTCAAATAACTTCGTTTATAAAGACTCCCTGCAGCTATTCCATAAAGACTGTCTTCAGCACGTCTATAAAGTCTCAATTCAGCTCGTCTGTAAAGTCTCAATTCAGCTCGTCTATAAAGACTCCCTTCAGCTCGCCTATAAAGACTCCCTTCAGCTCGTCTATAAAGACTCCCTTTAGCTCGTCTATAAAGACTCCCTTCAGCTCGTATATAAAGATTCCCTTCAGCTCGTCTATAAAGACTCCCTTCAACTCGCCTATAAAGTCTCCCTTCAGCTCGTCTACAAAGACTACCTTCAGCTCGTCTACAAAGACTACCTTCAGCTCGTCTATAAAGACTCCCTTCAGCTCGTCTATAAAGACTCCTTTCAGCTCGTCTATAAAGACTCCCTTCAGCTCGACTATAAAGACTCCCTTCAGCTCGTCTATAAAGACTCCCTTCAGCTCGTCTATAAAGACTCCCTTCAGCTCGACTATAAAGACTCCCTTCAGCTCGTCTATAAAGACTCCCTTCAGCTCGTCTATAAAGACTCCCTTCAGTTCGTCCCTTCTTCTATAAAGAGTCACTTCCGTTCGTCTATAAAGATTTCCTTCAGCTCGTCTATAAGGACTCCTTTTAGTTAGTCTATAAAGACTCCCTTCAGCTCGTCTATAAAGAGTCCCTTCAGTTCGTCCGTAAAGACTCCCTTCAGCTCGTCTATAAAGACTTCCTTCAGCTCGTCTATAAAGACTCCCTTTAGCTCGTCCATAAAGACTCTCTTCAGCTCGTCTATAAAGACTCCCTTCAGCTCATCTATAAAGACTCCCTTCAGCTCGTCTATAAAGAGTCCCTTCAGTTCGTCCCTTCTTCTATAAAGAGTCCCTTCCGTTCGTCTATAAAGATTTCCTTCAGCTCGTCTATAAGGACTCCTTTTAGTTAGTCTATAAAGACTCCCTTCAGCTCGTCTATAAAGAGTCCCTTCAGTTCGTCCGTAAAGACTCCCTTCAGCTCGTCTATAAAGACTTCCTTCAGCTCGTCTATAAAGACTCCCTTCAGCTCGTCTATAAAAACTCACTTCAGCTCATCTATAAAGACTCCCTTCAGCTCGTCTATAGAGACTTCTTTCAGCTCGTCTATAAAGACTCCCTTCAGCTCGTCTATGAAGACTCCCTTCAGCTTATCTTTAAGTATCTTCCCAATTATAGCTCTTTGGTTGACTTAATGTCTTTACCTTCTCCCATTTGGTCTTCA